>NC_062280.1:119471461-119775814 GCF_902655055.1 Lutra lutra | reverse complement strand
GCAGCGCACACCCCCACACCCGCAGCCCCCTCCGAGACTACCAGCCCCTTTCTCATTCCCACGTGCAATCTGCAAAAGTGTCATGTTACTCATGTCTGAACTTATTAATGGCAATGTCTCCATAGTGCTGTAACTGTCTGAATAATAAGAAAATGTATCATTCAATTGTTTCACCATTTATAAATGAATCAACCACTTGTTTTCTGTGTTATGTAAATATTCTTTCAAATATGCAGAAACATATTTTGGAGACTAGTATTTTACTGACAGGTCTTGTTCATAGGCACTAATGAAGGAGATGTTTTTGCAGATAATCCAAATAGCATAGACCTCATACATTATACAGATTGTTAGGAGATGCATAGCTCATGTTTTTCAGATGTCCTAATTTAACATCCCTAAGCTCCAGTGGAAAATTATAACCGTTTGGAATGTAATACAACTGTCAAAATGTACATGAAATCAGCTCAACAAACAGCAAAACATAAGTCACTGTTCTGTTTATTTGCTGCCAGTAGGAAAATACAAATTGTTGCGTCCAGATAGAAAATAAAACAAAAGAATATAGGCGCCCTCTTGTGGAGAGAGTCAACACTACCACTTCAACCTCGCATTCTCCAAATCAGAGTGGGTCCCAAACCATATATACATACATTTTAAAAGACTTTGGCCTTCCTAGATGTTGCTCAAGCAAATACATATCGTACTAGGGGTCAGAGTTTCGTTTTCTGTACAAGCAATGGTCCCAAACCATATATACATACATTTTAAAAGACTTTCGCCTTCCTAGATGTTGCTCAAGCAAATACATATCGTACTAGGGGTCAGAGTTTCGTTTTCTGTACAAGCAAAGGTGTTGCCTCCCAAATACTTCGCAGGCCCACCTGTGCGTTACCTTAGCCCCATGAACTCCATGAGGGGCTTACCCATGAGGTGTCCTCCCGCCACTGGAATTTCAGACAAAACCTGGGACTGGCCTGGATGACAGAGACTCCTGCTGGTCTCACATCATGTCCTGCCCATTTGGGACACACTGAAGCCATCACAGCCTTGTAAATATGTGCAACTGGTCTCTCTCTTTATCAAACATTGTACATTAAGTTTATCTTCATTATGTGAAAAAGAATACCTCATATGAATAAATCTTATGATCATTGTTCTCAGAGAAATAATAGTGCTGTTCTTACGTACTAGGGCAAGAGATCTTTTGTCAACATTTATTATGACAGATGTTCGTTGCTTAGCTGCTCGGAGGTCTCTCCCCATACTGTTCGTGCAGTGAGGACAGCGACCACCTCCTCTTTAGACCATGGCATTCTCAGGGCTTCACACAGCTCCTGGCATATGGTGTATGCTTAATAACTAGATCTGCATAAATAAATTCCATTTCAGTCCCTAAAGGTGGCTTACTAGAAGCAGAGGCCAAGAGAGCCAGATAAGCAGTACACGCACATGATAACAGAAAGTGCAAAGAATCAATCATGGTTAGGATTGCAAGATGCTCCCCCTTTCCCGCCACAGGAGAGCAGAGGTGAAATGAGAGAAAAGTCCAGGGACACCTATACCTCTGGGGATGAAGGGTCATTCAGCTCTGCGGCACCCAAACTTGAATGGGTGACAGATGCACCTGGAGGGTTTGTTACTTGCAGCTAGTGGGCCCCCCTCCAGAGTCTCGGACTCACTGGGTCTGGGTGGAGCCCAAGAAGTTGCAGCTCTAACAAATTTCCAGGCTGATGTTGCCGGTCCAAGGACTGCACACTTTAAGAACCACTGCTGGAAAGCTATGTTTGATTCTTACCCCCAACTGTGCATTAGAACCACCTGGAAATTTCTTAAAATTTGGGTTGCCCGGGACAACTTAAACCCAGAATCCATGTGGGCAGGACACAAGTGGCAGTAATTTTAAAGCCTTCCCCCATACCCCAAACAAGCACAAAAACTTTTCTAGACAGAAAGGCTTTGCCAAAGCCTGGGGCCTGATGCCTGCATAGGCAATCCATTTCAGTGACGGAAACACGCAATAATAAAACATCCTTCCTGCAGGGTCTTCCCCTATGTTGTCTTCATGTGAGCCTCTAACAATCCTAGGAGAAAGAGAAGGCAAAAGTTTTAACTGAATTTTAGAGAAAGGAAGGCAAATAATAAGTGACAGCTCTTGGTCTTAAATCAGATTTTTTTTTCTTAATGTTAACTTTAGAGTCAAATAAACTTGAAATAGAGGTGTTAACAGAGGCCATGGAAGAGCTGAGGGAAGCAATCTAGAAATAGGCAACAGCACCCTGAACTAAAAGAGGAAAGTGTGTTATCAGAACCCAGAGCCCAACCAAGGTGGAAGCCACCCCTCAAGGGAGCTTGGGAAATGCAACCTGCAAGGTTCAGCACAACAGTGAGGACCTGAGTGTAAACAGGCCCAACAGGCCACATGGACATCAGTAAGTCTTGGTTCTGCCCATATAAGCTGGGCAACTGTGGTCAAGTTCCCTGACCTCTCAGGAATGGAACTGACCTCTCTAGAAATCTACATCTAGATTGAATAACTATAGGAGGTAATGCATGCAGTCCTTAGCACAAACCAAGCACCAAGTAGGCCCCTCATAATCATGACTTTCCCTCTCTTCACCTGGTCCTCTGCTATCAAAGCTATTGTTCTTCCTGCAATCCCACAGCTCCAAAACTACTGGAAATGATGGGTCCACACATTAGTAATGCCCAAGATCTGAGTTGGGCCTTTTCCCAAGGCACACAGCTCTTACAGCTTCCATTACCATAGACCTCTCTGTCCCAGGATGGCTGTCACTGTCACAGGTGAGTTAGACCAGTCCTGGAGTAGATAGCTATTATGGGCTGCAGTAGAACAGTGTCCAACAGGCACTGAAGACAGAGTGATGGTCAATTGGAGGACCTGCTAACAATACTGCCCAGAGAAGCAATGCCACTACCGACTAGATTGACATGGAGGTTTGAGATGTAGACTAGCCCCCAAAATGTTACCCACGCCAGGTTGGTAGCCACAAGTTATGGAATCGATCTGCCTCTGCCTTCCAATAGGATATCCACAGGAGAAAACATTTTCTGAAGATATTGTCAGGAACACATAGAGCATTTATTTTTACATCACTATTTTTTATTGTCAGTCAAAGGCAGCAGATTTATCTGTGGCCACCTTTCATCTATAGAGAGTGGATGTATGTTATATAAGAATTAATCAATAAACACAGGTAAGAAAAAAGAAAGAGCTGAAGGCAGGAAATGTAGCTTCATGATTATTTAATAAGAAGTAAATAAGACTTGCAAAATTAAACCCAACATGGCAGACTTTGGTTTTGCTAGTCTATATTTAGAAGGCTAAATTATTAAAGCCTAATAGCAAGATGGTGTTTAAAAAAAAAAAAAGAAACACCCAAAATTTTTTATCTAGGAGAAAGTATTTATCTAGGAGTCAGTAGACCTGGGTTCTACCGCTAGATCCAACACAAAAACTTCAAGTCTCTGGGATCATTTGCTTTCCTTTGTAGAATTAAAGAGCCAATAAATAATTTTAAAAGTTTTTTCCAAATCCAAAATTATATAATTCCTTTATTCAAAAAAGAGATTTCAAATTTCACCTTTTACTTTTATTAACACTAGTTTTATTTACCAACATATTGTCTTGTTTTCATTATGTGTGTACAAATCAACTACTATCCCACAGACAGTCAGAGGAAGGTTAAGTTTAAAAGGAGCTATTAGTAGGGTAGTTGGCTGACTTCCTCCCTGGGAAGGAGCACAGCACCAGAGTTAAGAAGGAAGACTGGAACAGGACTCTCCTTGGGCAAATCTCTGAGCCTCTGTCCTCTGTGCATCAAGTGTAGTGACTTACCTCCTCGGGCTTCCTGGAAATTAAATGAGCTCATACACATTGAGCATGATGTCAGGTGCCAGGCATGTGGCATCAGTTATGTTGGCCATTATAACACCACACTTAATTTCTAAGAAAAAAACTTGTTCTTTTTGTTAGTATACAAGAAGTTTGCAGAATCTCATACCAAAACTTATCATTAAAAAAGAGTATTTTATTATATGGTCAATTAAATCAGCATTCAAATATTACTGCATACAAAGGACAAATGGGTCTTCTTCCCTTGTCATTATTACCAATATAAGAATTAATAATATTTTTTCCCATTCAGATAACACTTCTATTCCCAAAGAACTTGAGGTATTTTTTCCAAGTTATTTTCTTTAAAATTCTTGACTAAAGGAAATAATCCCAGTTAAAATGTGATGTGCTTTATAGGAAATAATAATTATGATGCAGTTTTACAATCTTAAACTTTATTAGGGAAAATTCATATACACTTTGTCATCTTCAATATTATTTTTAAAAGCATCACATTTTAAGGTAGATTTTACTATTAATTATTATTATTACCAGTAATAATAATAATTATAACCATTAGCCCTTGGCAGCTGCTCAGAGAAGCTAGAGACTAAATAAGCTTCTTCAAGTTTAGCATTTTCATGCAACATATAATTTTAAAATACTGAAAATAGATTTAAACACTAGTAATTCTATATTTGTTTCCTTAATAGTGTTGTGACGTAATAGATTTCTTTCCTATTTAAGTTGTGTCTTCCAGCTGCACACACTGCAATTATTCAAACTCTGGAATTGGCATTAGACTTAGATACAGAGATGCCAGTAAATCTTACTTGAGTTTGGAGTAAAAGGTATCAATTAACGTTGTTGATCCTGACATGCTTTATTTTGCTTCTTAATCAGTTTATTTCAGAGCTTAGATACAAATATATATATATATAAATTTTCATATTATTATACCTTCTTAAAGAAAAAGCTATCAATAAAAGAAGTAACAAAATTAATAATTGTAGTAAGAATATAAAAGACCTAAATCCCCTAATGTTATACATCCTGAATGTTCTAGAATTGATCATTTCACCTGAGTACCATTATCAGTACCTACCAGAGAAGAATCTGAAAGTGCTCAACTGCTTCAAAGGATCCTAGTGAAATGATAACATATGTGCACACCTTGTAAATTTTCCCAAAAATCATGCACCTTTCTCAATCCTGTTTGACCTACATGTTTTCAAATATTTTCCTTTATATAAAATACCTATACTCTGTGCTACCTCTATCCAAACTCATATCCATACACCTCAGCAAAATTAGTCAATTGAGGTTTTTAAAATTCACAGTAGGACTTGTGACATCTAGTGGCTCTCAAATGTTTGTGCACATAGGAATGAACTAGGAGCTTTCAATCAAGCAGAGCAGCAGTCTAGACAATCTGAAAGGCCCTCTCACAGGGCATCAAATAAATTCCACATAAAAAGCCATTTTTGCCACATTGCTGGGCTTTGGGGAATTAATTTGCGTTCATCATTCCTAGGGGTTACCAATATCTTGTTCTCTTTTCCTTCTTGAGCCTCTGGAAGATTGTATTTCCCCGGTCCCCTGCAGCTGGAGGAATCAGTAACCAATAAATATGAGCTAGATCACAAGTGTCCCTCTTGAGTTGGTAGAGTAAAGGTTTCATATATAATTCTCTCTGCTCTCTTTTCCTTTTACAACATGAAAGCAGAGGCCTTACATTGAGATGGTGGAACCATTATGAGCAAAGTCACCTGGGCTGCTTAGTCACAGCATGAAGGACTGGTGCCCTGGAAGGTACTGTGACCTGCATCCAGCCTTACATGGGTGAGATAGGAACTTCTGCTGTTTTAAACCACTGAGACTTTTGGATTTGTTTGTTAACACAATGTAGCCTAGTCTATTCTAACTGATTTGTAATATAAACTTACAAGGAAGAAAAATAAGCAGTGAGCTATAAACATAGGTAACGTGCTGTGTTGCATAGCAATAAATATTAATATCAACCCAGCCATCATGAAGGGAGGGGAGTTGAAATAAAGATGCAAGGATTTAGCCAGAGACTCAACAAGGGTCCAGTGAAACCTTGATCTTCCAGATGAAACAAATACCCTCAGCTGAAGTCCCCAGGTTGTCCACATACTAACCAACCAAATATGAGTTCTCAATCAAAAATCACAAAATCAAAAGAGAAAAGATAAATCACCACAAATGAGGGTCAGTAGAAACAACAAACAACAGAATTTGACTCTTAGGGACTTCAGATATTTAAATCACTACAGTATTTAATGTTTAAATGGAATCACCAAGTTAGTAAGCAGTAAGAGACTATTAAAAAGAAAATATTTGGAGCACCTGGGTGGCTCAGTGGGTTAAAGCCTCTGCCTTTGGCTCAGGTCATGATCCCAGGGCCCTGGGATCAAGCCCCACATCAGGCTCTCTGTTCAGCAGAGGGCCTGCTTTCCCCCACCCTCGCCTGCCTCTCTGCCTACTTGTGATCTCTGTCTGTCAAATAGATAAATAAAACTTCAAAAAATATTTAAAAATAAAAATTAACAATTGCTAATTTAAGACATTAACATATTTAAGAGAAATATTAGTTTACACCTTAGAGCACACAATGTATAATGATGTTAATTTGTAACATTAACATTGAAAGTGGAGGTGCAGAGCTGTAAAATATCATTTTTGTGTGTTATTGAAGGCAAACTGGTATAAATTCTAATTAGAATATTGTAACTTTAGGATATTGAATGTAATCTTCTGGGTAATGACAAAGAAAATAGATATAGATTATACACAAAAGGAAATGAGAAAGGAATTTAAACATTTAACTATTAAAAAAATTCAATTAAGCACAAAAGAAGACAATAATGCAAAAAAATGAGGGACAAAAAAGCCATAAGGCATATAGAAAACACAGCACAATGACAATAGTAATTCCCTTCTTATCAGCAATTACTTTAAAGGTAAATGGATTAAACTCTCCAATCAAAAGACAGAGACTGGCAGAATGGATAAAAACACATAATCCAATAATATGCTGTCTATAAGAGACTCACCTGAGATCCAAAGACACAGACAGGTTAAAAGTGGAAGAATATAAAAAGATATTCCATGCAAATAGTAACCAAAAGAGAGCAGGCATGGTTATACTAATATCAGACAAAATAGACTTTAAATCAAAACAATGAGAAGAGACAAAGAAGGACATTATATATTAATAAAAGTTTCAATTATTGAATAAGAAGATACAATTAGGAACACTTACACATCTAATGACAGACCAACAAAATACAGAGGCAAAAAATGACAGAATTGAAGGCAGAAATAATTCTATAATAATAGTTTGAAACTTCAACACTCCACTCTCAATAATGGATAGAACCATATGGAAGATAAATAAGGATAAATGGCACAATAAACCAACAAGGTCTAAAATTCATATACAGAACGCTCCATCCCAACAAGAGCATACACATTCTTCTTAAGTGAACATGACACATTTTCCAGGATAAACCATGTGTTAAAAGTAGTCTCAGTAAATTTTTAAAAATAGATATCATTCAAGATATCTTCTCTGACCACAATGGTGTGAAGTTAGAAATCAATAACAAGAGGAAAACTGGAAAATTCACAAAATTGTGGAAATTAAGCAACACAGCATTAAACAATGAATGAGTCAAAGAAGAAATCACAAGGGAAATTATAAAATACTTAGAAATGAATGAAAATGAAAACACAACAAACTAAACCATGGAATGCAATGAAAGCAGTGTCAAGGGGGAAATTTGTAGCTATAAATACTGCCATTTAAAAAGCAAGAAAAGGGACGCCTGGGTGGCTCAGTTGGTTGGGCAGCTGCCTTCGGCTCAGGTCATGATCCCGGCGTCGTGGGATCGAGTCCCGCATCGGGCTCCTTGCTTGGCGGGGGGCCTGCTTCTGCCTCTGCCTGCCATTCTGTCTGCCTGTGCTCGCTCGCTCTCCTCTCTCTCTGACAAGTAGATAGAATCTTTAAAAAAAAAAAAAAAAAGATTTAAAAAGCAAGAAAAATATCAAATCAACAACCTAACTTTACAACTTAAAATACAAGGATAAAAAAGAACTAAACACAAAATTAGCAGAAGGAAGGAAATAATAGAGATTAGAGCAAAGATAAACAAATAGGGAATAAAAAATAACAGAGAAAATCAATGAAACCAAAAGTTGGCTCTTCAAAAATATCAAAAAAATTAATGAAACTTTAGCTAGATTGAACTGAGAAAAAACTCAAAGTACTACAATCAGAAAGGAAATGGGAACATTACTATCAATTCTACAGAAATAAAAACGATTTTAAGGGAGTGTTATGAACAATTGTACACCAACAAATTGGATAACCTAAATGACATAAACAAATTCCTAGATCACAAAACCTACCAACATTAAATCACAACAAAACAGAAAATCTGAATAAACCTGTAACTGGTAAGGAGATTGAATCAGTAATTTTAAATCTCCCAACAAAGAAAAGTCCTACACCTGATGGCTCCATTAGTGAGTTCTACCAAACATTTAGAGAAGAACTAGTACCAATACTTCCCAAACATTTCCAAAATACTGAAAAGGAGAGAACATTTTCTAATTCATTCTATGAAGCCAGAACTACCAAAGCCAAAGACACAATAAGAAAAGAAAACTGCAGACCAATATTCCTTATGAATATTGACGTAAAAATCCTCAACAAAATACTAGCAAATAGAATTCAGCCGCATATTAAAAGGATTATGCACCATGACTAAGTGAGGTTTATTTATGAATTTAAGAATGGTCCAATATATAAAAACTAATCAGTGTGATATGCCACATCAACAGAATGAAGGGGGGAAAACCACATGATCATCTCACTTGATGCAGAAAAAGCATTTGACAAAATTCAACACCCTTTCATGATAAAAACACTGAACAATCTAGGAATAGGAGAAAGCTACCTCAACATAATTAAAGATATATAGGAAAATTCCATAGCAAACATCATACTCAATAGTAAAAGATAGAAGGCTTTTCCTCTAAAATTAGGAACAAGGGAAAGATGTCCATTTTCACCATTTCTGTTCAACACAGTACTGGAAGTTCTAGCCAGACAGTTAGGAAAAAAACAAAAAAGAAAGAGAAAAAAGGAAAAGAAAACAAGGAAAGAAAAAAAGAAAGAAAGAAATGTGTCCAAATTGGAAAGAAGTAAAATTATGTCTGTTTGCAGGTGCTGTCAAAACAACAACAACAACAAAATACATTATATGTTTATAAAAAATTAAAAAATTAAAAAACAACAACAACAAACCTAAAAATTTGGGGTGCTTGGGTGGTTCAGTTTGTTAAGCATCTGCCTTCAGCTTCGCTCATGATTTCAGGGTCCTGGGATGGAGCCCTGCATCAGGTAGGCTTTCTGCTCAGCACGGAGTCTGCCTCTCTCCCTCTCTATCTCTCTCTCCCTCCCTCCCTCTTCTCTCTCAAGCAAATAAATAAAATCTTAAAAAAAAAAACCCTTAAGATTTTACACACACACACACACACACACACACACACACAACCATTAGAACCAATAACAAAGTAACCAGATACAAAGTCAACATACAAAATCAGTTGCATTTCTATACATGAACAGTGAAAAATCTGAAAAGGAAGTTACAAAAAACAATCTCATTCTCACTATTAACAAAAAGAATAATATACTTAGGAATTAATTTAATCAAGGAGGTAAAAGACTTGCACAATGAAAACTGTAAAACATTTCTGAAAGAAATTAAAGAAGATGTAAATAAATGAAAACACAATCATCCTGTAAGGATCAGAGCCCTTAATATTATTAAAGTGTCAATACTACTCAAAATGGTCTATAGATTCAATGCAATCCCTATCAAAATCTCAAAAATGAAAAAAAAAATCTCAGTAACTTTTTTGCAGAAATAAAAAAGTTCATCCTAAAATTCATGTGGAATCTCAAGGAATCCCACATTATTTCAAAACCATCTGGAAAAACAAAAGCTGGAAGACCCGCACTTCCTGATTTCAAAATTTACCAAAGTTGTAGTAATTAAAACAGTGTGGTATTGACATAAAGATAAACATATATACCATTGGAATCGAATAGAGAGCCCAGAAATAAACTCTCATGTATATGGTCAAATGATTTTTGACAAGGGTGCCAAGACCATTTCATAGGGATAGGACTGTCTCTTCAATAAATGGTGTTGGAAAAACTGAAGATCCCCATGCAAAACAATGAAGTTGGATCCTACCTAATACCATATACAAAAATTAACTCAATATGGATTAAAGATCTATATATAAAATATAAAATAATAAAATTCTTAGAATAAAATATAGAATAAAACCTCATGACATTGGATTTGGCAATGATTTATTAGATAGGACACAGAGGTACAGATAATAAAATTAAAAATAGACAAATTAGACCTCATAAAAATTTAAAATTTTGTGGATCAAAAGACACTAGGAACAGAGTAAAAAGTCAACATACAGAATAGGAGACAACATTTCAAATCATATATCTGATAAAGAATTAAATCTAGAATATATAGAAACTTGAAAAAATATTTCAAAGGTCAAAAGCTGAAAAACTTGAATAGACATTTCTCCAAGGAGGATACAGCCAATAGCATGTGAAAAAATGCTCAACTTTACTAATCACCAGGGAAATGCAAATCAAAACTACAATGAGATATCACCTCACACCTATGAGAATGGCTACTATTTAAAAAAAAAAAAAAACAGACAATAAGCATTGATAAAAATATGGAGAAATTGGAAGCTTTGCACCATTGGTGGCAATGTAAAATGGTAAAGTCACTATGGAAAATATCTCCCCCCAAAATTAAAAAACAGGGGCACCTGGGTGGCTCAGTTGGTTAAGCATCTGCCTTTGGCTCAGGTCATGATCCTGGGGTCCTGAGATCGAGCCCCACACTGGGCTCCCTGCTCAGTGGGGAACCCACTTCTTCCTCTCCCTCTGCTGTTCCCCCTGCTTGTGCTCTTGCTCTCTCTCTCTCTAATAAGTAAAAAAATAAATAAATAAAATCTTTTTAAAAAGCTAGAAACAGAATTACCATATGATCCAGCAATTCCAATACTGGATATATGCCCAAAAGAATTGAAAGCAGGGTCTCAAGGAAATATCTGTACATTCATGCTCACATAAGCATTATTCAAAATAGCTAAAATGTAGAAGCAACCCAAGTGTTCATTGATGGATGAATGGATAAACAAAATATGGTTATACATACCATGGAATATTATTCAATCTTAGAAGGACAAAAATCTGCAAAATGCTATAACATGGATAAACCTTGATGTCATTATGCTATGTAACAATAAACTAGTCACAAAAAGACAAACAGTGTGTAAATACACTTATATGAGGCACTTAGAGTAGTCAGAATCATAAAGACAGGCAGTAGAATGGTGGTTGCCAGGGGCTGGGGGAAGGGACAATGGGGAGTCGCTATTTAATGAGTATAGAGTTTTACAAGATGAAGAGTTAATGGGGGTATATGGTGGTAATGGTAGCACAACAATGGAACTGTATTTAATACCACTCAGCTGTGCACTTAAAAATGGTTAGGATGGTAAATTTTATGTTAACTGCATCTTACCACAATAAAAAAATTAATAAATACATTAATAACAGTTGTTGAAAATTTTTAAACCCAATAAAGAAAGCAGCAGAAAACATAGCTGAAGAGAAGTCAGTGAACTGGAACATTGATCTGAAAAAAAAAAATTCAGAATACATATAGAAAGATAGGAAAGTGGAAAATTTGAAAGAAGCATTAATAGATATGGAGGAATGGAAAGTAAAAGTCTAATAGAAGGCAAAAAATGTCAGAATGGAGAAGAGACAGGAATTGAAAGGTAATGACATGTCTTTCCAGAAAGACGTGAATTCATAGAACATGGAACATGTTTTGGAAGCAGAACATGTTTTGGAAGCAGAACATGTTTTGGACACGAAAAATGTTTAAACATCCCTAGCTAGGCCCATCTTAGTAAACTACTGTTTGCCACAGAAAAAGAGAGTATCTTAAGAGCAAAAGGACAGATCACCAAGAACCCACAACAAGATTGTGAGCAGACGTCTCTGAAGCAATAACAGAAGTAGGAAGGCAACAGAATATCTTGAAAAAAAATGTAAGAATAAATAATTATCAGTCCAGAATTGTGTACCCAGAAAAGCTGTATTTCAAGACAAAGTTCAAAATAATGTACTGATTAATTAAAAAGCCAAGCATTTGCCAGTAATAGACTACACTAGAGGAACTTGTAAAAGATATATCTGGGAAAAGGGAAAATGATCTCAAAGGAGGGACTGATACAGGAAGGAACAGGGGGCAAATAACTTCGTTAAATCAAGGAAAATCTTTTGAATCAGTAATAATGTTTGATTTGGAAAGATAAGGTTAGAACAAAACGTGGAATAAAAATATCAAGTAAATTGGGATAGTGACAGAGCTAAAGTGTTCTAAGGACCTGAACTGTTCAAAAGAAAAGGGATAAAATATTAACTTTGAATGCTGCTAAGCATCCATAAATTCCAAATATGAAAATAGAATGTATCATTTCCAACCCGTAGACAAAAAATGAATTAAATAAACAATTTTTTTAAATATCGATAATTAAAAGGCAAGAAAGAAGTAAAAAAGCATAGGAAAATGTAGTCAAATAGAAGGCACCAAGTAAGATATTTAAACAAATTTAGGGACATGCAGGTGGCTCAGTTGGTTAAGTGGCTGCCTTTAGCTACAGTCATGATCCCAGGGTCCTGGGATCGAGGCCCACATCGGGTTCCCTGCTCAGAGGACCATCTGCTTCTCCCTGTCTGCTGCTTCCCTTGCTTATGCTCTCTCCCTCAAATACATAAATAAAAAATCTAAAAAATAAAATTAATTTTTAAAAAATTAACAAATTTAGGTCTATAGTCACAATAAAAGTTAGTGAACTATGGAGTGCCTGGGTGGCTCAGTGTGTTAAGCCTCTGCCTTTGGCTTGGGTCATGATCCCAGCATCCTGGGATCAAGCCCTGCATCAGGCTCTCTGCTCACCGGGGAGCCTGCTTCCCCCTCTCTCTGTCTGCTTCTCTGCCTACTTGTGACCTCTCTCTGTCAAATAAATAAATAAATAAAATCTTAAAAAAAAAATTTTAAAGTTAGTGAACTAAACTTTTCGCATAAAAAGACAGGCAAAACACAGCCATATGCTGTTCATAAAAAACAAAACATACAGATTTGGAAAATTTTAAAGTAAATTTTAACTCACTTTTACATATGGAAAAAGAATTCCAGAAAACTAATAAGCAAAAGTTAGCTATTAGAGTCACTATATTTATTTTAGACAAAAGAATTTCTCTGACCACAAGCACTGATAAGGATCCATCACTACATGGCGATTAAAAGATTCAGTGCATCAACAAATTACTATAATTCCAAAACTTATATGCCTCAAAATGAAAAAACAAATACTGCTAGAACTACAGGAAAAACGTAACAAATTTGCCATCATAAGATATGTGTGATTAAGGAGAGTTCAATATATTTTTCCAAAACATGAAATAAGACAAGTCACATGAACAAAAAAGCAGTAACAACTATAGCTATAAAAGAATAAAATATACAAACAAGCTTTACTTATTGGACATATCTAGAATGGATCCAATAATCAGAGAATACACATTTTTCTCAAGCACAAAGGGAATATTTACAAAGATTAAAATAAGACAAGTCTCTACATTTAACAGAATATCACAATAGCTCACATTCTCTAAGCACAAGACAATGTATTAACAAAAAGATAAATAAAAGTCCCTATATTTGGAAATTAAACTTCTAAAATGTATCAAAGAAGATATCATAATGGAAATTTTTAAATATTTATAAAGGAATAATAGAAACACCATATTTCGAGGGGCACCTGGCTGGCTTCAGTCAGTAGAGCATTCAACTTGAGTCCCATGTTGGGGGTAGAGTTTACTTAAAAATAAATAAATTTAAAAACATGGTGAAGTAAAACAAAACAAAACAAAAAAAGAATTACCATATTCAAAAACCTGTAGGGATGTAGGAAGAGCAGTAATTCCTGAAAATTTAAAGACTTAGAAAAGAATAAAGAAATAGAAAAATCCTATTCTCAGAAAAGAATAAAGACAAGGGTGCCTGGGTGGTACAGTTAGTTAAGTGTCTAATTCTTAGTTTTGACTCAGATCATGGTCTAGGGTCATAAGAATGAGCCCCACATCAGGTTCTGTGCTCAGCATGGAGTCTGCTTGAGATTTTTCTCCCTCCTTCTCCCTCTGACCCTGCCACTCTTGCCCCCCACAAATAAATAAATAAATCCTTTAAAGAAAGAATAAAGATGAAATGTAAGGGTACACTTAAGTAAGAGGGAAAAAAAGATAAACAAAAAGAAACTACAAAGAAGGAAGCAATAAAAAAAAAGAGCCAAAATTAATTCAACCTAAAAACAAAAAGAATAAGAAAGAAATGATGCCAGTAGGACGTGTCTAATTCCTTTAATCAGTGATCTGAAACTTGATCTTGTAACAGAATCATGTGAAGGGCTTGCTGAAAACGTGGGTTTTCAGAATCATCCCTAAAGTTTCCGATTCAGTAGTCCACGACAGGCCCAAGATTTTGCATTTCTAACAAACTGCGAGGTGGTGCTGATGCTGCTGGTCCAAGGATCAAACTTGAAGAACCACTGATCTGTTAATGTCTTTAAACTCTAAACAAAATAGCTATAAAAGTACTTTTAATTCTAGTCATTGAAGACAGATTACATGCATATATTCTGAGACTCAGCTAAAATGTAATAAAGAGACCAAGAGGAGTCCATCAGCAAGTAAGAAATCACAACAAAGTTCTGAAAGAAAGCACTTGGAGAATGGTAGCGAAGTCCATGATAAAGAAAATCACAACTTTCTTGAAGCCAAAAGGCTACTAATTACTCCTGATAAACTCTGGACAGGATCAGAATCAATCTAGTATGTCTGATATCAGACTAATAGAAATTCAAGGAGAAAAGAAGAGAGAAAATATATCTATATATACATACATACATACACACATATATCAGTGAAATACACAAGAAAGGAATTTGGTTTCAATTACCTCAGGATCTACTTGGAGTTATATGTATATGTATACACAAATGAAGACAACAATCACCAAACCCTGTCAAGCTGGGTAGCTAGGAATGTAAGGAAAGATTTTACAAAAGAACTCATTCTACTTCTTAAAACCACCATATGTTATATGAGTGGCAAGAATTTGGTTTTTTAATTTCCTTTTTAATGCTTCCTCTTCCACAGTAGTTTTTATCATTGATGAGTGTAAAAAGATAGGTTGCAAAGCTGAATTACTACGAACTGTTAATCTTTTTTATAGATAGATAAATAAAACAAATATATTCAAAGCAATATATTTCAGGTAGCTCCTGGATTTCTGTGGTCTTTGGAGTAAAAATATATTGCTTTGAATATATTTGTTTTATTTAATATCTTCTGCTAATAAAATATTTCTTATCTACTTTTCCTTGTTGACTACTGAGGTTATGAATATGTTTAAAATTCTAATTTGTATCAAATACTTAAGATTAACAGTTCTCTGGGTGTCTGGGTGGCTCAGTTGATTAAGCAACTGCCTGCAGCTCAGGTCATGATCCTGGAGTCTGGGGATCAAATCCCACATTGGGCTCCCTGCTCAGCAGGAAGTCTACTTCTCCCTCCTGCCTCTCATGCTCTCTCTCTCTCTCTCATTCTCTCATTCTCTCTCTCGAAAATAAGTAAATAAACTCTTTTAAATAAAAGATTAACAGTTCTTAGTAATTCTTTAAATTTTTCCTTTGTAGTAATTTAGAATCTTTCCTAATATGAATATCTACAGATATATATATATATACAGATATCTGTAGATATTCATATTAGGAAAGATTCTAAATTAATTTATTGACTTATTACTACATGGGAAAAATTTAAAGATTAACTTTATTAAAGCATTAATAATAAATACTTAGTTGTACTTTGGGTGTTTATATTTCTTTAAATCTTGCTCTAAATCATATGTCATTCTTATATGCAATGTCATAGACCAGTAGAGGAATATTAAAGATAATCTAGTCCTGGGGCACCTGGGTGGCTCGGTGGGTTAAAGCCTCTGCCTTCGGCTCAGGTCATGATCCCAGGGTCCTGGGATTGAACCCCCCGTCGGGCTCTCCGCCCAGCAGGGAGACTCCTTCCTCCTCTCTCTCTCTGCCTGCTTCTCTGCCTACTTGTGATCTCTGTCTGTCAAATAAATAAATAAAATCTTTTAAAAAAATAATCTAGTCCTTACATTTTACCAATTAACAAAAGGAGACCCAGAGGTATTAAGTGATCACATTAATAGCTGTGCTCTTATTCTAATAAAGTTGTCAATTTGAAGAAAAGTCTTAATAGCAATTGGATTTTTATGCAGTAGTATAAAATTAAATTTAGCTATTTAAGCAAGAGGCATTTGTCTGACTATGGTTGGCAGCAATCTGGTAACAAACACCCAAACTGCAATGCTTCTTAAGCAGAATTTAATAAAAGTAAAGCTTCATGTGTGCAAGCTTTTCAAATGGAAAACTATCATATGATTACAGTTGACCCTTGAACAACACAGGTTTGAACTGCACAGGTCCACTTATACACAGACTTTTTCCAAAAACTGCAGTACAGTGCTGTAAATGTATTTTCTCTTAGGATTTTCTTAATAACATTTTCTTTTCTATAGCTTACTTAATTGCAGGAATTGACTGTTTATGTTATCAGTAAAGCTTCTGGTCAAAGGTAGGTTACTAGAAGTCAAGTCTTAGGGAATCCAAAATGATACAGGGATGTTTGTGCAGGGGCTGGTGCCTCTAACCCCTATATAGTTCAAAGGTCAACTCTACAAACATGTTACAATAATTACAATTGATTCATCATCTTCATTGCTTTTTGTCTCCCCAGAGGACATTTTCTTAGACATCTATGCAGTCATCACATTTTTTAATACTTTTTAGGAAGAGATAAGCAGAAAGTACCCAGTGACTTTCTCTGAAATTTCAAATACAGATGGCATTCAATCATCCCATTTCTAAACTTCTCCCTTTTTTTTTCTTCCACACATTCTTCTACACTTCTACTTCTGCTAGTGTTGCAGTAGGATGTGCAAATACAATCTTTGGTTTCCTTCTTTCTCTGGAATTGAGAAATTGGGTAGATTTTCTGGCTAGCTATTCTCCAAAAGAGCTGGTTTTTATTGTTGTTCTCCTCAACAAGAGAGCAGACTACCTCATATGTTTAGGCACCTATGTTCATGTTCTGAAATAATTTCCCACTCAAGAACTACTTGTATCTCACACGGATCCCCAATATACCTATGTTCCTCAGAACTGAATTCCTGAACAGTCAACAAAACAAAGAGACAACCCACAGAATGGGAGAAGATATTTGCAAATGACGCTTCAGACAAAGGGCTGATATCCAAAATCTGTAAAGAATTTCTCAAACTGAACACCCAAAAACAAACCAACCAAACAAACAAATAAAAAATTAAGTCAAAAAATGCACAGAAGTTATGAACAGACAGTTCTCCAAGGAAGACACACAAAAGGCTAACAGACACATGAAAAAATGTTCGACATCTTTAGCCATCAGGGAAATTCAAATCGAAACCACATTGAGATACCACCTTACACCAGTTAGAATGGCAAAAATTGACAAGGCAAGAAACAGCAAATGTTGGAGAGGATGTGGAGAAAGGGGAATCCTCTTACACTGGTGGTGGAAATACAAGTTGGTACAGCCACTCTGGAGAACAGTGTGGAGGTTCTTTAAAAGTTAAAAAGACACTACTGGGTATTTACCCCAAAGATACTGATGTAGTGAAAAGAAGGGCCATATGCAACCCAATGTTCATAGAGGCAATGTCCACAATCGCCAAACTGTAGAAGGAGCTGAGATGCCCTTCAATAGAAAGATGAATAAAGAATATGTGGTCTATATATACGATGGAATATTACTCAGCCATCAAAAAGAATGAACACCCAACTTTTGCATCAACATGGAAGGAACTGGAGGAGATTGTGCTAAGTGAAATAAGTTGAACAGAGAAAGACATTTATCATATGGTTTCACTTATTTGTGGAACATAAGGAATAGCATGGAGAACATTAGGAGAAGGGAAAAATGAAGGAAGGGAAATCAGAGGGGGGGAGGAGCCATGAGAGACTATGGATTCCAGGAATCAAACTGAGGATTTTAGAGGGGAGAGGATTAGGGGATGGGTAAGCCCAGTTATAGGTATTAAGGAGGGCACGTATTGTATACCGAGCATTAGGTGTTATATGCAAACAATGAATCATGGAACACTACATCCAAAACTAAAGATGTACTGTATGGTGACTAACATAACATAATTAAGAATTTTATTTAAAAAAAAAGGAAAAAGAATTGAATTCCCAGTCTTCAGGCATTTTAAATATCTTATATTTCCCTCCCACCTTTTAGCATTTTTGTTGGATTGAACACACAGGAGATGCTTGTATGCTAGTGCCACCTATTGTTGAAAAAATATATGTAAATATTACTCTAGCTAATAAGACTAGAAACTGGATTAAGATTGGCTTTAAGACTACTGAATGATAGAACCACAATCTTATGTCAAAAACATAAACGTAATGGGAGAGGATA
This sequence comes from Lutra lutra, assembly GCF_902655055.1. Lineage (NCBI taxonomy): Eukaryota > Metazoa > Chordata > Mammalia > Carnivora > Mustelidae > Lutra > Lutra lutra. Next base: position 119,757,194 of record NC_062280.1, on the reverse strand, counting down.
CTAAGCAGTTATATTTTATCTTTGTTTTTAAGATTTATGAACACTATTTTCATTTTGCCATAGTTGTTTTGTTTTGTTTAGATTTTATTTATTTATTTGACAGAGAGAGAGCAAGCACAAGCAGAGAGGGAGAGAGAGAGGCAGGCTCCCCAAGAAGCAGGGAGCCCAGCAATTCAGGGTTTGATCCCAGAACCATGGGATAATGACCTGAGCCAAAGGCAGATGCTTAACCAACTGAGCCACCCAAGCGCCCCTTTTTTGCCATAGTTAATTGGACTAATTTTACAATCATAGTAAGCATAAGTACATATTCCAAGTACAGAAAAGAAAGTAAGATTCAAATGAAAAAACAAGTAAGTTAAATAATGAAGTGCATCTCTTCTGTGTAGACAAAACTGTCAGCACTATAATCAGTTCAAAATTTTAAGGTATTTTGTATTAATAGCAAAACTTTAACTATACCGGCATAAATATACTTTGATAGTTTTTCCATTTAAACTCTAAGAATTGACTTGAAATATAATGTTTAAGATACTTTATAAAGTAAATCTTATCTTTGGGGCTGCCTTCAAAATTCAAACAAAACAAAACATCCCATGAGACACATTTCCATTTTTATTCTCCACACACAAGACCTAAAAATGTTTAAAGATTAGAAAATAAGAATCTTGAGGAAAGATAAAAGACACTAAGACTATTTACAATCTCCTGTGATCCTTTTGACTTTGGGTTCCAACAGAATCAGCAACAGGGATGCCATTGGAACCAAAGGACAGTTAACTGGGCAGCGCCTAACACAATATTTAACTTCTAATCCTGAGCTAATACAGTTTTGGGTGACATTTAGGCCAATGTTTTCCCCTAAAGTAAAAATGCTTTTTGTAATATCTCAACAGATGGCCAACCATACTTTTCTTGAACACTTCTTTGAGTGGGAAGTCTAAGACCTCCAGAGAAAGCCTGTTCCATTGTTGGACACTTATTACTCTGGGGAAGTTCACCTTCAAGTTAAATAAAACTAGAAATGCCTCCTAACTGATTAGAAGGACATAAGCATCACAGACAACATTATTTTCCAGTTAATTGACTGCCCACACAGCTCTCTATTCTGACTGTCCCATCCAAATATTAGATAGCAACTTTTATGTAAATATATTCTACAACCCTTCAATGACCCATTATAAAATATAAAATCCATCAAAAACAAGATTTCCTTCAATCAACAAACAAATCTTTAAATTAGGCCCTTTTCCCCCCTCGGATCCATAAGCCTTTTCTTATCTCACTTAGTATTTTTCTATCTTATACATGTTTTCCTCTTTCAACACAGTTATGTTTAGCAAATGCTAATGCTTTTGTTTCTAAGTGTTTCTCCAATATGATAAAATGTACTTTAAGTGTAGATGTATGGTATTTCCATAGCAGGGAAGGGGCTAGTCATCCCCGTTTTCTCTAAAATCCATTCTTTTGTTAACAATATTCATCTCTGAGCTCAAGAATACTCTCTCTGGGCGCTTAGGTGGCTTAGTCATTAAGTGTCTGCCTTCAGCTCAGGTCATGATCTCAGGGTTCTGGGATCAAGCCCCACATCAGGTCACCTGCTCAGCGGGGAGTCTGCTTCTCCCTCTTACTCTCCTCTGTGCTTTCTCTCAAATAAATAAATAAAATCTTTAAAAAAAATAAAAAGAAGAAGAAGAAGAAAATAATACTCTCTGACTGTTCTTCAAAATTCTAAACATGCATTTTCACTACCTGCTGGACTTGCCTCCATCTATGTTTCACAAATTTCACAAGACCAGAACATAATTTTTATTCCCTTCCTCACTACATCCCTTCTCCCCTGCAGAACCTTCTCCTCTTTCATGGCACTGCCAAGATTCCCATTGCTCCATCTTCTTCCTCATCTTCAACATCTTATCAGCTGCAGACTCTTTTGATTCTACTGCTCCTTTGTGCTGCAAATCTACCTATTCTCCGCATCCACTGCTCCTTTCTTTTGTCAGATTTTATGTTCTGACTCCTGGACTATTTCAGTCACTTCCTAACTGATCTTTCAGTCCTCCAATGAGAAACTTTGATGAGTCTCTATTAAAAATAGTATGAAGTCTAAACACTGAAATCAAGAATTCAAAGGAAAACCTTCACTTTTGGATCTTTAAACTTCTCTTCAACCTTATTTTCTACTTCACTTCCCTTTAACTATACCCTATGGTTGTTGGTGTTCTCTCAAAATACACACTACTCTGTCCTACCTCAACACCATTGCTCAGTAGTCTGATGGTAATGTTCTTTAAGGAATATCTCCTAGTTGACCTAACTCTCCATTCTTGAATTCCCATTGCAAACTCCATTACTTCTATCAAGTACACTCCCAGTTATAATTAATCCCTCTTTCCCCAAATACTCACCTAATACTTTGAACCTGTCTGCAGCATTTATCTCATTTTACCTTACATCTGACTTATTTATATATGAGTCTTTCTCCCACCAAACTGGAAACCTCTTGAAAGCAAGCACTGTGTCCTATTTATTTCTGCATCATTTACAATTCTAGGAAAATTCGTTGTTCATAGTGAGTATTTTATAAATTTTTGCAATGAGAATGAACAAAAGCCTCAGGAAGATCAGAGTAGATTAACCTACAACATGAGTCAGCTCTTTAGGAAACGTTAACAGATGTCCTTCCTGTTTTCTTACTTTGTTTTTATGTCTACATATTGATTAACAAGATGTTGTATACTTTTACTGTGTGCTATGGAAATTAATAAAACAGGACAAAGGATTTCAGAGAATTGATTCAACCAAAAATTGGTTGACATGAAGCAAAGAAATTGACAAAACTTATCCTATCATTTGTCCTCGGGATGCAAGATTTAGGCTGTTTCATTTGGAAAAGATAATATTTCATAAAGCACCCATAATCGAACGGGGAATATACAAGCGTTCTTTGGAAGTTCTTTGATCACATAATATATTTCTTCTTTGCTTTTGGGCTCAAAGGAAAAGGATGACTGAGAGACTGAATGGAAATGGAAGGGCAGGGGGAGAGGGAAAAGAGGCAAATAGAAGGAAGAGTGGTAGGAGGGAATAAAAGGCATAAGAAGTAACTTAAAAGGACTAGAAGTGATTTATAATCCGTTTGGTGTCCAGTGTGCTCATCACTCTGCCCTCTGGTCCTGGGTTGTCTTTGATCTTTCTCACGGCTCATCCCATCTGCTCCCTGAAGAAGCTGTAAGGACCAAGGGTCAGAGTAATATTATTTCTTCTCTTGTTGAACCTCAGGCTCTCCTTGTGGTCCTGCTTCCTTGCTACTTTTCTTGGGGGCTAAAATCAATGACCTCTATATACATACATGTGCTTATATACTTGAAGTGGCTATTGTGGGTTGAACTACATCCTCCAAAAAGATGTTCAAGTCATAACACCTGGTACTAACGACCATGACTGTACATGGAAATGGTCTTTGCAGATGTAATCATTACGATGAGGTCATAGGGGACTAAATTAGATCCTAATCCAGTGACTAATGTCTTTATATTAGGAAGGAGAAGGAGATTTGGACACAGAGACACTGAAACACTGAAACACACAGACAAAAGATAGCCACGTGATGATGGAGGCAGCTGCCAGATGAGGAACACGAAGGATTACCAGCGAGCACCAGAAGGTGGGAAGAGGTAAAAATGGATGCTTCCCTAGAAGGAGAATGGCCCCACTGACAACTTGATTTCAGCCTTCCAGCCTCCAGATCTATGAGAGAACATATTTGTATCGAGTCACACTATTGGTGGTAATTTGTTATGGCAGCCCCAAGAAACAGATATAAGGTCTAAGGCTATTGAGCAATCAGAAGTTATCTTAGACTGAAGAAGAAAAAGCTATAAAAGTTCTCTCTTCCTAAGATAGAAGTTCATCCATTTGACCCAAATTTCTAAACAATGTGGTTTGCTCTACTTAGAAAATATTTTGTAATATTAAGTTCAGCCTGGGTAATTTCATTTTATTATGTTTATGCTCTCAATCAGAAGAAAGAAGCTGTCACTGGAAAAAAGAAGAAAGAGGAAGAGTCAACAAACACCTGGTACCTAGTAGGTGTTTAATAATTACTTGTTGAGCGAATGGATGAATGAAAACAGAATTATTAAACAATGTCATAAGACATAAAAGCAGAACCTCTGATCCTGATATCTGAGCACCAGAGTAAAGCACTTTCACAAACTGAGCTAACAAAAGAATACACATCTACCACTGGGGAGACATAAAATCAAGAGTAGTTTGCATAACATAAAATATGTATAAAGCATGGCAGGAAGCGCTATGTGCTCTGGTATATAAAATGTTTTCCTAACAGGATGGGTTATGGGATGAATCTGTGAAGTAATGTGTGTACACACTGCTCACTTAAGAAAAAAAAGGAATGAATCAAAAGAATTGGTTATGATGTGATATGATCTGAGAACTAATTTTACTCTTCCACTCCCCTCCACTCAAACTAAACCCACCCCCTCCCATTAGTCTCCTCCTCCAGTCTGAGTGCTGTTTTCAAGCAATCACTGTCTAGTTACATATTTCTCAATAACTTCCAGCCTTCACTCAAATCGAGCTTGCAGTCCTTTTGTGCCCCTTGTGTGTCCACTAGCACTTCCTGTGACGATGAAAGTGATCTGCCTCTGCACTGCGACACAATGCAGTAGGCCCTGGGCACACATTACCCAGCACTTCAAATGTGTCTTGTGCTGCTCCAGAACTGAGTTCACATTTTTTCCCTTAATTTTAGTTAATTTAAAATTAATTTTAGGGCGCCTGGGTGGCTCAGTGGGTTAAGCCGCTGCCTTCAGCTCAGGTCATGATCCCAGGTCCTGGGTTCGAGCCCCACATCGGGCTTTCTGCTCGGCAGGAAGCCTGCTTCCTCCTCTCTCTTTCTGCCTGCCTCTCTGCCTACTTGTGATTTCTCTCTGTCAAATAAATAAATAAAATCTTTTAAAAAAATTAATTTTAGTTAATTTAAACAAATTAATTTTGGCTGAATCAGTTCTCTGAAATCCTTTGTCCTGTTTTATTAATTCCCATAGCACACAGTAGAAGTATACAACATCTTGTTAAGTGGCAAGCACCTACTGTGTGGGACAGCACAAGCTCCAGACTATTTTTTGGGAAACCCCGGTCTTTTCATTGCTTCCATCACCCTCTCTCTCACCCTCAAACTCTGGTTTGATGAGGAAACAGTTAATAGCCATTCATCTACATCCACTCTGTCCATTAGCCTCAAAACCTGCAGGATCTCCCCAGGAATTGAAGAGACTGCCTGACCCTACTCTGCGTGTGAAGTGGAAAGAATTTGGGGAATTAATGAAGGTGCAAAGAAATCCACCATCAAGCCATTCTGATAATCCATTACTGAAAGGAATTTTATCACAAGACTGAATGTTCTGGTTCCACCTAGATATTTCCAGTGATGTATGATAATGACAGTCATTCGGCATTTCTTAACAACCACTGTGTACTGAGTGGTTTTCTATACAGTAGAAAAAGTAAAAATGGCTCTAAGCAGGAGGGGTTTTCCTCTAAGTGGAAAATCTAACATTCACAAAGAATAATATACATATTTAAAAAACCATCTATTCAAGATATATTTATCTGTTGTCTTGCTTTTCTTTATTTTTTTCACCTGGGGTCTGAAGTCCAAGTTCGCTAAAGACAGAAACCTTGTCCTTCTTAGGGCACTGAGGGATCTTTCATCCCTATTCTGAACCCCAGCTGCCACATCTGAGTCTCTTGGGAGCTTGTTAGAAATGCAAGCTCCACCTCATTACTATGGAGCTCAACTTGCATTGTAAGGAGATGCCCAGGTCATTTGATTGCACATTACAGTGTCAAAAACAACTGACCTAACTATTCAGAATAGTCCACACTTATCCCAATACATGTTTTGTTCTTCTTAGAAAGATGGTAACAGGCTGGGACTCAGCTGATATTATATTCTATAGGATATTCAAATTATTGGGGAACAGCTTGTCAATTAACTATCATAATTTAAATTTAAGAAGTAATATACTGTTATAGAAAGAGTGCTCAATTGACATTAGAAAATCTGAATTTTCTATTTTTGACTTTGTCATCATCTTGTGATAAAACTTTTAGCAAGCTATTAATTTTTTTAGGTATCGGTTATTTTATTTTTATTTCTGTTTTATCCATTAATTATTCATTTAAATATATAAAATGAAAGTTTTCTACTAGTTGTTCCCAAACTGGGATCTTTAGAATTTCACAAATGAGTAATGATCAGACCTAAAATATCTTTTTGTACAGAAAAAAAAAGCCTAACACTGGAATCATACATTCCACCATACGGTTACCCAGAATTTGCTCTTTAGCTACCACACCTTCATTGCCTCTCAGATTAACATCAAGATTTAAGCTGTCTCAGACACATGAGGAATTCTCATTTTAAAAGACTTCCGGAATTACTATGGAACTGATATTTACCAGTCTTCACTGTAAACGAACCTAAATCCTTCCATCTTTAAGCTGTAGTTTGAGCCTGATTCCCTAAAGTCAGCGGAGATTAGAGACAGCTAGTCCCCATTTTCTGAAAGAAAGCTTTCACATCTACTTTACTAGGGATTAGTTGGCAGTTCGCTCAGGCCAAGGCCCTCCAGGAATGATATACAGTCTACTTGCAGGGGCGTGTAATAGAAGGAGGAAGTCGAATAAGACAAAAACAAAAGTGGTCTGCTTCACAGTCTTGCCTAAGGTCAAAGGCCCTTTAAGTCAAATATGAAAAGGAAGACAGACACAGTCCTTCCTTTGCTCATGCTTTTGTTCAGCTCATTTCTTTTGTGGACTTTACTATGAATTCGAAGCTCTTTTTTTTTGTTCAGCTCCAGTGACTTCATACAGTCACTACTTTGTAAAATCAAAAGTAGATCTATCCCCAGTAGGGATACCTGAATATTTTCCAGTACCTCAATGTTCTAGGGACTTAGTCAAAGCTATATTTAGATACCATACCACATTTCAGACAAAATGTGATTTTCCTTGAAGGGTTTGCTCCCATATACCCTACTTAAACCAAACATACTTTTCAAGTTCATAAAAGCTCTACCTGCCGAGGCAGCAAATCTGGCTATAATTAAAAGGGAGGAAACATTTTACACAAGAAAATGTGCTATTTGGTCAAAGCATAAATATGAAAACCTGTGAAACATGATAGCAAGATAAAATTTGTATTCCTGTTTTTTATTTACTGAATGAGATGTTGGAAGAAAATTATTTTAACTATAACTTACTATATTCTAATACCTTTAAATTTTTCACATAGTTACTGCAATGGAGCTTGTAAAAATAACTTTAAATTCCAATGTCAAGTGGAGCATGAAGATTTGGTTTCATTTTCAAAACTGCTCTGTTGAGAAATCTGCCCTAAAAGGCAAATCTCAATTTACTCTGTTATAGCTCCAACAGCTGCAGGACAAAATATAAAATCTATTTAACCCAATCTGAAATTTAGAATTTTGATCTCTGAGGAAAGTATTTTTGAAGAGTCTCACACATGCTAGAAAAAGGATTTAGAACTTTGATAAGGCTTCACAAAGACAGAAGCACTGTAAAATTTTAACAAAGGACTACCTTCTTTTTTTCCTCTCAAGAATGCTTCAGATCTATGCTATATAATTTAATACTTTATATACTGTATTATATATGGATTAGTAATATTTTACTTTATTCCTAAATTTTATACCCTCTAGACCTATCATAGTATCATATTATGAAAGATACTTTATACAAATTCAAACATTTGTTTGTTCACAAATAAGCAAATTTTCACACAAACACATACACACACATATACATAGCCATACATATTTATTTTCAGACAATTCACCCCTAAAAACCAGGCTTTTAAACAGTATATCTTTCTGAAGCTGCAGACAGTTCTTTGAGGAGTTACCTGTTCATAAGGACCCAGAACCGTAGTGATTTTCAAAACCTATCCCAGGGGCTATCTAGGGAAGTATGGAAATGGTCTGTAGTGCCTTCTGTCTGCACTGGTGAGACTTGACTTCAGCACGGCATAGCTGCTTTCCCACCTGACATTGGCTGATACTGCTACTGTGAGCACCTTATCTTCACTCACAGTGACATGTAATTCATCATTGCTGTCATCTTTTAAAGAAAAATCACAGTGCTGTACTCCAGTATCTGTTTTACAGCAGCCATGATAATTTGGATATTTGCACTAGGGAAAATACACCTAAGCAATTCTTATATTTAACAAAAAAATGTCCCATGTGCTACCTCAGGACTGTTCTCCTTTGATTTCATTAAAAGATTTCTAATGAAATTTATAAACACTATATTCCTGCCTAAATCATAAGTTACTTGATATCTACATTTGAGCGAGAAATGAAATAGCTCCTATAGAAAGAGTGCAATACACACTGAGATCATTTGAACTGAATTGTAGGAAGACATAAATGTAACAAAAGTCATGCACACCATATAGATACATCTATACTTTATGTCTGATTTCTGTTTACTCTTATAATGTCCCTTTTCCTAACTTCTGTGCTGTTGTCACATCTAATTCATTTTAAATTTATAACAGTTTTAAATTAACACATGTACTAATATCTCTATTAATTAATCAACCAAGGGATATTTATTAAATGTTATTGGGAGAGTTACCAAAGGTCTAGAAGACATGTTACAAACTTTCAGGGAATTTATATTCTTACTGAAAAATATGACCAGAGAACAGTAAAAGTCAACATATTTTTTAAATACACTCATATTTAAAAATTTAAAAATATAAATATATTTGCCAAAAATACTTGAGGCATTAAAACAAACATTAAAAGAGGGATTTATTTTTATGTTATAGAAGAAAGTATAGTGACACAGGTAAATAAAGTTAGAAAATCAGGATAATGTATATTGCAAAAATGAATAATGTATAGCAGAATAATATATATTACATAGTTAGTAGACATAAGCCACAAAGTTGGCACTGAAGAAAACATGATTAGTTACCATACACTGATCATGTCTGCAAGATTAAAGAAGATGAGGTACACCCGTGAGAGATCTTTTCTAATTGCTGGAACTAAGAGAAATTTCCCCTCAGGATTCTCATTAGGAGATACAATATGACTTAGTGGGCTAGAGCTTCAACACTCTTTGAACAATATGAAAGGGAGTTTCATTTTGCTATATTCTCCAGAGTGATGTAAATGAAAGTCAATAATTAAGAGCTATACTGAGGAATTTAGATAGGGACTATTAACAGAGAACATATGTATCAGGCAGGACAACTCATGCCAGCTACCATAACACCCAACAACAAAGTCTAGGATTTTTAACACAGAAAGAGTCACAGCCAAATGTAGATTGTGCATTTTCCTTGGCAGCTCTCCTCCAACAGGGGGGTCTCTCTTTCTCTGAGCTCCACCATCCAGAATGCATGGCTTCCAAGATTACTGTGAAAGATAATCATTGGAGGGAGCATGAAGGAAGGTATGCTGACTCTCAACTTCCTTAGCTCAGAATGAACACAAGTCAACTCCCCTTACTTTCACACTGTTGGCCATGAGACATGGCCATCTGACATGATGACATGACCACACCTTGCAGCAGGGGAAGCTGGGAAATGTAACTTCCTGTATGCCCTGAAAGAGGAAAATACAATGAGATTTGGCTGATTTATAACACTGTCTTTGCCACAGCTGAGAATGTGAGGCTGGGAGATTGGGTCTGCCCCAAAAATGTACTAGACCTGTGATTCTCAAAGGTGAATGTACATACGACAAATGACACACAAACAAAATATTACAGTTACTATGCATTGTGCTATTCTAATCCAACAGAAAGAAAAAATACACATATAAGCAATAATATATGTAGCAATGCCCATATATAAATAATACATATATACACCATATAAGATAGCCTCATATCACAACATGTGAAGTATCTTGACAAGAGAGTAAGAGTTCTATGACCTGAAGGAATGTGCCAGTTGTCACTAGTTTATCATCATCAGGTCTCTGCACATCCAGGATAAATTACATTATCTAGCATTAATAAAAATAAGCCTAATGATAATGGATAACTGGCTTTAAGAGACTTCTGCAAAGCCAAAAATAGAAGATAATACTAAAATACCAGTGAACAAGGTAAAAATAGCAGGGTTTATGCTTCTCCTTTTCTATTATGAGATGAACACAACTATCTAATCAGACAAAGTCAGTAAAGATAAAACAAACTATCAAGAAGGGTATTTGAAAGTGGATTTATATCCATTATCATTAATAATGAACCTAATCTTAAATGTATACTCTCTTGAGATAATTAGCTATCAATGGTATGAAACCAAAATAAGAATTCAGAAGGAACTATCCAGAACATGAAGGTAAACCTCTGCAAACAAATATTTTTCAGCAATATTCAATCCAGTAGTTAAACTAAACTTTACAAAATTTAAAGATAAATGTTCATGAAGTCCTGCTGAGATTTGTTAACCACAAAGACAGGAGCCCCATGGGGCACCTGGGCGGCTGTCAGTTAAGCATCTGTCTTCAGCTCAGGTTGTGATCCCAAGGTCCTGGGATCTAGTCCTGCATCAGGCTCCTTGCTCAGTGGTATGCCTGCTTCTCCCTCTGCCTCTGCCACTCCCCCTGCTTGTGTTCTCTCTCTCTTTCAAATAAATAAATAAAATCTTTTTAAAATGTTTTTAATTAAAAATAAAACAAAGACAGAAGCCCTAAAACCCATTGAGAAAATCCTTGTTTTTCCTGTTATAATAAAAATGACAACCATAATATTCATTCACTTAATAAGTAGTTATTGGATCCCTGCTATGTGGTTAGCATTACTCTAGGCACCAGGAATCATAGAATGGTTACACCAAACAGGAAAAATTCCCTGCCCTCCTGGAGCTGACATTTTAGAGCATGGGTTCTCAACTGGGGAAAATTTTGCTCCCTGGAAGACAATTCAGGAATGTCTGGAGACAGTTTTGCTTTCACAGCTAAGGGGGGTGGGGTGCTATTGGTATCTCATGGATGGGGGCCAGGGATGCTAGTAAACATGCTGCAGTACACAGCACCAACAAAGAATGATCTGGCCCAAAGTGTCAACAGTGCTGAGACTGAGAAACCACAAAAGCTTAATTTCTTAAGATGTTTAACATACCATAGAATCTTTGCTATATTCTGAAAATGAGCTAGAAAGTGATCACGAAACTTTTGGATCACACGACAGTTGGCTAGTTAACTGACAGCAAAGTAATTTAAGCAACTGTCACATGGAAAGATGAGTTGTACATCTTTCTTTTATGAAATGATATGTTCCAGATTTGTGGTCCACTTCTGCAAGTGGCTGTTAGTAATACAGTTAATTTTTTTTTAAGATTTTTATTTATTTATTTGACAGAGAGAAATCACAAGTAGGCAGAGAGGCAGGCAGAGAGAGAGGAGGAAGCAGGCTCCCTGCTGAGCAGAAAGCCCGATGTGGGGCTCGAACCCAGGACCTGGGATCATGACCTGAGCCGAAGGCAGCGGCTTAACCCACTGAGCCACCCAGGCGCCCAACAGTTAATTTTTTTAAAAACCCATATTAATCTATCTTTTAAGGACAAAAGTGATGTCTTTAATATTGACCGACCAAGAAAGTGATTGCTGTTTGGAAGAAACTTGTCCTTGGAAAGTACATTTTGGAAACCAATATTTGGAAACGACTGCATCGCCTTGTGATATGTTGCCCCAAAATGATTCAAGTGTGACTCTTTTATCTACATACTTTCAAAGCCTGAACATAAAATTTTCTAACCCATGTGAAAACCTTTTTTTTTTTTAATTGAAGTATAGTTGACACACAAGGTTTTATCAGTTTCAGGTGTACAACATAGCGATTCAATAAGTCTCTATGTTATGCTGCGTTCATCACAATGGAACTACCAACAGTCACCATACAACACTATTACAATACCATTGAATGTATTCCCTATGCTGTACCTTCCATTCCCATGACTTATTCATTCTATAACTGGAAACCTATACCACCCACTCCCCTTCACCCATTTTGACCATCCCTTTATCTCTTCGAAATTTTTGAAATTAAGATTTTTGGCAAGTTTCAAACCCAATTAGTTTGAAAGAACAAGTGAATGACATCAAATTCCTGGTGGCTAGAACTGACATAATACCAGGGTAGTATTTTGGACTTGCACTCAGAAGTGCCAGTCATGCACCTGCCTGTTGTCCTCACTACACCCCACCCCCAGGACCCAGGATCACAGCTCATCCACATGGTAGAGTTGCATGTGAGCAGCGGAGAACAGCCAATGGCCAGCAGCCCTGCCACAGCCCTGGAAGAAGCTATTAAAGCAGTGCCTGCCCCTGGCAGGAAGTTCCATCCTCACTAATACTCCACAGTAGCAGGTACAGTGACCTCCAAACCTTCCAGGCTCAGGGCTCACACTCTGGTTTCCTGGCGTTTCAGTTCACTTGCCCTTTTAGTTCTAGACATGGCTTCCACTCAGTCCCTCCTACAGAGGGGAGCAGCCCTCCAGCCCACTCAGCCTGCCCAGCTCTGCAAAACATCTCAAGTTCCTGGAAAGGCCAAGGGAACCTTCAAAGTGTACCCGTAAATTGGCCACTAGGGCTGAATGTCTGAGTTCTGGGCTTAGGTGGAACAAGCCAAATGGGCCATGTGGGTACTCATTGAAGACAGATCTCTAGAGGTCACCTCTTCATCCTAGGCAGTCCAGAAGCCACCCTATCACTCCACCTGGACTGTCTACAAACCCAGATCCCTTACTGAAGCCCAGCCCCAAACATGATGTCACTCTGCACTTGACTTCACAGATTTGACTGTACTGGCTTCACTTCTGAACAAGCCTTCTGTTGTGCGGCAAGAACTCCTAGCTTTCAAAAGCCACCCAGCTTCTGCACAGCTCGTCTTTGTCATGGACAACTTCAGGGCTTGTAAGATTTTCTCTTCATCTGAAGTCCAACCTTCAACCCCCAACCACCAAAGGTTGCAGCTAAAAGCCTCACAAATGGGAGAGGTCACTGAGGTCATGGCCAGGAAGTAAGCCAGACTGAATTCCTCATCCCTAAAGGCCACCTGCATCACCTCCCTGCAAGCCAAGCAGGCAGCAGATCACCAACATCCCGGCCATCATTCTACATGTATTCAAGGTGTAGATCTATCCACCCTATGAATTATCGGAGGTTCTCCTATCACACCTCACCCTCACCCTTCTTGCCAGAGTGCCAACATTTCTTGACACTTCATGAACATCACCGTCTTGGGGAGAGCCACTGAATAGTGACCATTTCAAAGTACTTTTTCTGAGTTCCTGAAGCACAAAACAAACTCAGGGCAATCAAGTCAGTTGGAAAAAGAATCTTCTGAAAGGAACTCAGATTCTGCTGCCAGATGACCAGCCCCTAGCCCTGCCAGCCTCCGGGGCACAAATCACCTTGGGCTAGTGATGCTGCTACCACAGGTTCACATATTTTGGTCGCCTAAAGACAGAACCAACAGAACTACTCTTAAGGGAAAGAAACGCATAAGAAATTGAAATTTTTTATTATTTTTTTTAAAGAAACAGTGAAAATGTGAAGCTTTTGTGCAAACTAAATGCCTTCATCTTTTGCACAGTAGAAGATAGGCTAACATATTCTGGATGTCCTGATGCACATGAATCCATATCATGGACTTGAAAATTTCTACTGAAATCTTGGGATCAAGGTTATTAGATTTTTTTAGTTCCTGTCCTGTTCTCCCCCTTGCTCATCTGGATATGCCATATTTCCAAACTCCTCCATTCTTCATCTTGATTTGCTGGAAATATTGGGTTTACAGTCGAAAAGGGGCAAAGGAAGGAAAAAGTGTTATTTTTCTTTCTCGGTGAGATTGCAGAACTTTGGAGATACTATAACTGACTGAAAATAATCAAGTTTCCCAAGCATATACAATCTGTTACATAAATATGTTTTCAGAGAACAGCTTATTTGCAACTTCAAAAGTTGTGCCATCACCCATCCATAAGTATGCTTCATTACAGTATGGGCCACTCTCCCCACAACATGGATGTGTTACACACACTTGAGTCATACTCTTCTTCCCATTGCCTTCATTTCCCCTTAACTTCCTAGCATTTTATGCAATCTTTGTGACTTTTTTTCCTCAGTGACGTTTTGTGTGTCCATTGGATTACAAACACTATTAAGAAATACAAAACCAACATCACTTGGCATCAGGGAAATACAAATCAAAACCACAATGAGATAACACCTCACACCAGTAAGAATGGCTAAAATTAACAAGTCAGGAAATGAAAGATGTTGGCAAGGATGCAGAAAAAGGGGAACCCTCCTACACTGTTGGTGGGAATACAAGTTGGTGCAGCCATTCTTGAAAACGAATGGAGGTTCCTCAACAAGTTGAAAATAGAGCTACCCTATGACCCAGCAATTGCACTACTGTGTATTTACCCTAAAGATACAAATGTAGTGATCCCAAGGGGCACCTGAATGTTTATAGCAGCCATGTCCACAATAGCCAAACTATGGAAAGAATCTAGATGTCCATCAACAGATGAATGGATAAAGAAGGTGTGGTATATATATACAAAGGAATACTATGCAGCCATCAAAAGAAATGAAATCTTGTGATTTACAACAATGTGGATGGAACTAGATGGTATTATGCTGAGCAAAATAAGTCAATCAGAGAAAGACAATTATCATATGATCTCTCTAATATGAGGAATTTGAAAGGCAGGGCTGGGGGTTGTGGGGGGTAGGGAAGGAAATAATGAAACAAGATGGGATCAGGAGGGAGATAAACCATAAGAGACTCTTAATCTCATGAAACAAACTGAGGGTTGCTGGAGGGAGGGGGTAAGGGAGAGGGTGGTTGGGCTATAGACATTGTGGAGGTATGTGCTATGGTGAGAGCTGTGAAATGTGTAAGTCTGATGATTCACAGACCTGTATCCCTGGGGCAAATAATACATTATATGTTAATAAAAATAATTTAAAAAAAAAGAAATACAAAACAAGAAATAGGTATATGGATTTTCTTTTAAGTCATCTTTTAAAAAAAAATACATACTAAAATATTTAAAATAAAATTGTATGAACTTGAGACATACTTCAACCTAAACTGGTTGGGGGAAAAGGCGGAACTAGAGATGAAACAAGAGGGATCATGAGCTGGTAACTGTTCAAGTCACGTTAGTTGTACAGGGAAGCTCATCATTTTATTCTCTCCAATTTTGTATGTCTTTTAAGTTTTTCAGAATAAAAAGCTTAAAAAGACACAAATGTCATGATTTCATTACTTCAGTTAATAACAGATCCAGTTCCTTCCTTTGAATTAATGTATTTTTATAAGATATCTTTTTGAGTTTTTACAGTCATTAAAAACTATGTCTAAAAAAAACAAACAAACAAACAAACAAAAACTATGTCTAAATTAAACACAATGTCAGACTTTTGTATTTCTATCTCCCAAAACTTAAAGCAAAATTATCCAACTTCATAAAGTCAATTTAATCACACTGATCTCACTAGATATGATTAACATTTTTAGAAAGAGGAAAAATTTATTTCACTTTTAATAACAAAATTAAAATTTTATTTTACAAATACTATTTAATTTTTATCATCATTAAATGTTTTACTATGTGTTTATAATTTCATTGTAAATGTGTAGGTTTAAGTAATAAATAAACATACATAAATGGGGGCAACATGTCTTTAAAAAGCTTTAAGCATAGGGGCCACACTCCATTATGTGGAGACCCCTTGCCCATGAGAAAACACCACAGGGGGAGCTGTTACTTCTTTGTCTTTGCATTTCTAAGTTATGGCAATAAGCTTGGCACATATTTTACACTCAATACAGTTTGCTGTATTTTTTTAAAAGAGGGGGGAGCACTTTGCAGTGGCATAGAATGAGAATTTTAGAACTAGAAAAATAAACTGAAACCAAACTCCTCATTTTCCAACAAGGAGACAGGTTTAGGAAGGTTAAATCACACAGCTAATGGAAGTATGGTGAAAGAAATGTTTTAAGAAGATTGATCTGACATAGATCTATGGGATGCTTCAGAGGAGAAGAAGACTAGAAGCAACAGTATGTGTTAAGAGACGATTGCAATCATCAAAGCATGCAGTAATGAGAGTGTAAACTAGGATGATGGGAAGGGAATGAGAAGCAGAGGAGGATCTGAAAGACATTGAAAATGCAACCCTTGGCACTGCTTTTTCACTGTCAGTAAGATTTAATCTTGACCTATTTCTACACAAGCTGGTATCAATCATGATACCCAGATATTTTTACCCATGGCCCCAAACTGCACAAAAAAGACATAATTAGCAATTCTTTGACTCATCTAGGGCCTCTGAGAGTGATTCATACCCTTCACTACACAATTATCCACCATAAATATAGTTTCACCTCTGTTTATTCCAAGCAATGGTTCTTTATAATGTCCATCTGTATGCCGCTTGCTCTATTGCTATAGGACTGAGTCCTGCCTCTTTACCTTTTGAGGACCTCCATATTTTTTTCTCCTCCACCTAAGATAATCAATCTTCACATTGTTCTGTAATGCAACAGTAAGGAATCTTTTAGAATCAGGATAGCAAGTTTTATTTATCTTCCCTAAACATGCTAAGATCAAAGAAATGAATCAAAGATTCATTTGCATTAATTTCATCTTTTGAAATGGACATAAAATAAAGTAAATGTCTTCAATAAGAAAAGCTAGTTGATCTCTTTTGTTCAAGACCAACAACCCCGAGAAAATCAAACTTTTGGTAGTAGGTAGGAGGGAAAATAATTTAGAGAAGCCCAGGGAATAATGGGTGAGAAAGGCCAGGATAAAATCTAGACAGGCAGAAGGCAGTCACTGGGTAGAGAGTGTCTGACATACAAAGAAGGAGATCAGGGTGGGATGGATGGGGATACCAGAAAAGAGGCATAAATACCCCAAAGACAAACACGTGTAGAGGGTCAAGAGAGCTGACAGTTGTTTCACATATTGGTGGAAATACTGCATGATCCCCTTGTGGCTGAAGCCACTCAAGGCCAGACCTAAACCAGTTCTTCTGCCCTGAGCCATCTAGTTTTCTTCCATGCTCTCAACCCTACTGTCCTCCAATCTTTGAGGATCCCACCTATCCAAACCTTTCTCACTTCCCAAGTTCCAGATCAATCTCCTCTTTTCCCTCTTCCCTCCCTGCTCTAGCCAACCACACTTCTTCTCCTCTATCATTTAAATGCCATCTTGCATTGTTTTGAATTCAGGCCTGGCCTCTAGTAAAAGTGAAATCCCTTGGGAACAGTTTTTCTGTCATATAACTTATGTCCCTCCTACCGAAAAGGAACACAGAGTAAGTGAATTCAGAATATTTTGGAACTATCAGTGTTTCTATTCTGTTTTTCTCCAATTATCATTTAAAGCAGCATAGATCTTATAGTTTTAGAAGCAGTTTCTTATTTGGGGATTGGTTTATAAACTACACGGTTGAAAATACATCCCAGCCAAGGATGTATATTTTTCTCTACATGGTTGAAAATACATCCCAGCCAAGGATGTATATTTTTCTCTACAGCTGATGATGAAGAAATGAACAAAGTGGAGCTTAAAAAGACCAATATAGTCAATGCACTTAGACAAATGTCAGCAGCTGCCTGAAGATTTCATACTTAGAATGGTTAGTCAGCTAGAGATTGGGTCTATTATAAGAACTTGTTTCCTCTGCAAAAGAAAAGTTGAAAATATTAAGTCTTAATGAGAGTTCTACAGGCCTGGGCACATAATGCAAAAACAAAACAAAACAAAATCCCAAAAACCAAAACCAAAAAGACCTAATTACAAAGCAGTTTTCCAAGTACAAAGATTTTCAGCAAAATAATTTAAAATGCAGTTTGTCTTAAAAAATAAACTATGTATATTTCTGTATGTTTGATACTCAAAGAATGGAAATAGGCACATCAGTTTCATTTGTGCCATTTTTTTTAACTTATTCATGCATTCACTTGTTGAATGTATAATATACGCTGGGCATTGTGCCAGACCAAAATAAGATAGCCTTTCCCAAAAGGATGTCAAACTGTGTGATTAAAAACAATGCTTTGAAATATGCCAAATGCTTTAATGGGAATATGCACCAATGACTAATAGACGTGGGGTTCATTAAATGGGTAGTGGAACTGTGTGAATTAGATAGTATGTATATACCTAACACTACCATTTTAACTACGGTTTCTGGAAATCAAGACTTTACTACAAGGTAAGCAGAAGCTAAGGTCCCAGTCAACCTCATTTGTGATCAGAGGGTGGGAGTAAGCCAAAACTGGAAGAAGGTAAAATGACCTGTAGTGAGTCTACAATGTGCTAGGCATTTGATTAGTCACTTTCTACAGAATATCTCATTTAATCCCTTTCTACAGAATATCTCATTTAATCCCCAAACCCCAAACCACGACAGAGTTGTTTACAGTGGAGAAAACTGAGACTTGGAGATATTAACTAATTTACCTCAAATCACAGTGATCATCCTAGTACAGACAGGATTCCAACCCTGTGGTCTGGCTCACGATGTGTACAAAGTCTCATCTACTTACTTCTCGCCTGGAAAGGCATGTTAAAAGTGGTTTCAGCAGCTGGGGGGAAAGTGAGGAAGCTCTGAGTGCAGTTTTAGACAAGTTGGCTAAGAAAAAGGGAGCAAGAACTAAGGGCAGATCATGACAAAATGATCCGAGAATTAAGTGGTCAAATTAGATTTAGTGTGGTACTTGTTTTTTTGTTTTGGCTTTTTGTTTGTTTGTTTTACAAACTTCAACATGGCAGTGATTATGTGATCAAGATCTTGGCACCTAATTTTTAGGTGTAAAGTTACTGCATCTCCAAGTAAAGCTTCTAATGGCTAAGGACATTTCAGAGGCTGAACACAGTTTATTAAGTAAATGGATTCTGAAAAGTAAAGACCAAAGAATGGAGGATCAGAGGCTGCAAAACAAAGGCCTCTGCTAAAGGCATGTGCCTCAGCTAAATCATTTCTTATGACCAGTGGAACAACCAGGACTGAGGTATTATTCTAAGCCTACAAAACGGAAAACACTGACAACAGTCATATGGGGTAGGTGTTCTGCTGCATCTGACTTGGCCCCAGATGGGATAATAGATAACACTTTACTAGAACAGGGTTTATATTCAGCAAATAGTGATTGCCTGATAGAGTGGATTTCATCCAGAGTTCATTAGAAAATACTTCATCAAAGTTAGAAGGCTGGAATAGGCTATGATTTAGCAAAAACGAAAGAGCAGTCAAGGCTATAAGAATAGGAAAGATGAATAAGACAGATGGGGGAGACACTATTTTTTCTTTTTAAGTTTCCCAGTTTTGCAAGGTGAAAAAGTTCTGGGGGCGCCTGGGTGGCTCAGTCATTAAGCGGCTGCCTTGGGCTCAGGTCATGATCCCAATGTCCTGGGATGGAGTTCCACAACGGGCTCCCTGCTCAGCAGGGAGCCTGCTTCCCCCTCGCTCTCTCCCACTCCCACTGCTCGTGTTCCTGCTCTTGTTGTCTGTCAAATAAATAAATAAAATATTTTTTTAAAAAAGTTCTGGAGATGGACAGTAGTGATGATTACCTAACAACATCAATGTCCCTAACACCACTGAACTATATATTTAAAATGGTCAACATGGCGGTGTTGTGTATATTTTACCACAATTAAAATATAAATTTAATTTTGCTTAGCTATTAAAGTAAGATAATTAGAAAACACACACATTTTAAAACATTTTTAAAAATTTTTGTTTACTAGAGGTGGGACGATCTAATTTAAATGGTCTGCGGGAAAGTATTTGCAGCTTCTGCAGATTTCAGAATAACTTGATACATAAGTAGTTTTAAGAAAAACCAGAAGAAACTCTTAATCTCAGGAAACAAACTGAGGGTTCCTGGAGGGTGCGGGGGAGGGTTAGGGTGGCTGCGTTATGGACATTGGGGAGGATACGTGCTATGGTGGTGAGTGTATTCGAATTGTGTAATGCTGATGATTCACAGACCTGTACCCCTGAAGCAAATACTACATTATATGTTAATAATAATAACAACAACAATAAAGAAATTCTTAACATGCGTGGGCTTGCGGAATTCAGAGCAAATGTAGTTTTCAGGAATATGCAGATTTTTCAGTTCCACGCCTCAACTTCTTCAGCGACGGGATTCCACCCTTATAATCATGTCCATCAGAAAGGCAAACTACACAAGTTTCACAATTATCATCCGAAGCCTATCCCACCCATTCGTGCTTTCCTCTCGAGTCCGCAGTGCCCACTAAATACTGGCTTCCCCCTAGTGAATGACACACTTTCCTTACGAAAACGGTAGGACCTTCCTACACAATACGGGAACTATCTCGTCTTCAACTGGGGAAACCACTTTGGGTTCTGTTCCGACCGCTTCCCTGCCTCCCTGCAGAAGTTCCCCTCCAGAGCCTCAGAGCTTCCAGACAGTAGCCACCACCGAACGCAGGTTCGAGGGGCCTGGCGGAAGCCGTCCGGATCTCGCGAGATACGCGGCTGCGCGGAAGTTCTCGAGTCCCGCGAAGAGGAGGTGGAGCCGGACTCTGGGATGGAGCGCTTCCGCAAAGATGGCGGCCGCTGTGACAAGAGGCGCCTGGCTGGCGGCCTGGGGCGGAAGACTGCGGCGCGGGATCACTGCCGGCCGGCGAGCTTTGCCAGGCCCCGGCCCCGGCCCCTTGACTGCGGCAGTGGCCGGTGTGGCCCTCGCAGGCACAGGAGTGGCTTGGTACCATGGCCGCATGAATGTCGTGGCACCCGAGGGCAGCCTCACCGTCTTAGCACAGGTATGGGACCTGTCCTTTTCTCCCCCCTAACCAAGCTTCTCCGTCCTCAGACTCCGGGTGGTGGAGGGCGAGGGTCTGGAGCGGGCGGCCCCAGCTCCTCTTCCTGAGCCCAGGTAGGGGCATCGCTGCAGAAGACTCTAGACAGGTGGTAAGTGTTCCTTCCTCAACTCGACTCCCACGGCGCGCCCGGAGGGCATTGGAGGCCAGTGCAGGAGATTGAGCCTCCCTTTGGAGGATCCCGCGAACGCTGAATACACGAAGCCCACGATAACAAATTTGCGGTGATGAGTGTGGGCGTGTCTTATTTCAACACTCTTAATTTGCAGTTTTCTCGCTACACGTTGACACCCCCCCGCCCCTCCCTATTTTGGTGAAGTGGTGCACAGATCTGTAGTTGGTGTGTGTCCAGTTCCCTACCCGGACGTACCTTTCTTAAGTACGTTTTATAACTAAAGCCTTTACGACTGGTTCTTTGTATAGTATGATGAAGTTGTTTTAATAGATGACATTTTTAATCATAAAAATGTCAATCATAAAAATTAGCCAGGTGACAGTTTCCAGATTTTATGATCAACTTTAAGGAACCTTATTACATGATTGTAAACCTTAATGCTTCAGTGGACTATGAGCACTAAGAAAAACGTTTCTTTTAAAACTTCCATGTATTAAAGGTATAAGTTCCCTACTTAGATATAAAATTGCCATGTAAAGTATTTGGAAATTTGAAAAGTACTACTTTTTACATATGTTATGGACTTTTAATTTTAACAAGTTTTAGTGTGTGTATTGTTTTGAAAATTAAAAGCACTCTTCTGTTTGTTAGGTTTTACATTATACCTTTCTAATGAAAAACCCAAGCAACAGTCAGATACCCTGAAAGAGGGAAGAGGCTTTGTGAATTAAAGTTAAGCATTGACAAATGATAATATTTACTTGTATTAAATTAAGATGCCACATAGATAATACATGCAATAACTCTTTCCCATCCTTTTACCATTTCTGATCATAGGTGGAAGGATCTGTCTTGTGGTGTTTTATAGGATTTTTGTTCTTCTGGTGTCAAGGATTCAACTTATCATTGGTGCCTCTCTTTTCTCAGCCTCTTAATTCATCCTGTTTAGGACCCTTAGGTTAATCATCCCAAGTATATCACATAATGTACCCTTCTTTAGAAACCATTGTGCCTCATTTGGCCTAGGATAAAATCCACATTTAAAAATTTTGTCGTTCAAAGCCCTTTTAGTAACACTCTGACCTATCACTACTCATATATACCTTCCAATCAAAGTGATTCACCTAGAACCTGACTTCAATTTTATCCCCTTAGCCATTTGTAGATACTGATTTCAGTTAATCTGTCTCTTTTTTTTCTGGCCCACTTCTAGCCTACTTGTGTTTTAAATTCCTGACATGACACTAAAAATTTTACACCAGTATATTTGAATTCTCTCCAGCTCTCTCCCCTCCCCCAACCTTTAGTACTTTAGGCTTAGAAACCAGTTTATTATCCATTGGTTTTTTGGTGGTAGTGGTTTCTTTGTTTTTTGAGAGAGGGAGCACGCATGAGCTGGGAGGAGGGAAGCGAGAGAATCTAAAGCAGCCTCCACACCCAGCAAGCAGCTGGAGACTGGGCTCAGTCTCACTACCCTGAGATCAGGACCTGAGGAAAAAATCAAGAGTCAGTAGCTTAACTAACTGAGCTACCCAGGTGCCCCCCATTTTATTACCATTTTTAACAAAGTGTTTTGACACAGCATTTGCTTGATCTGCTGTTGGACTAATTCAAAACAGTGGTTCTCCTCCTTCTACCACCATAGTAGACTTAAAAATGACCACACATTGCTCTCTGCAACGGTGGCTCAATACAGCAATCATTGAGGGGCATATAGTTTGAAACTCTCCCTCCACCTCAGTGATTCTGGTAATACTTCCCTAAAAGGAGACCTGTTAATCCCTCTACCATAACCACCACTTTAGAGTCATGTGTGCATAGTTGAGAATCAATGATAGGTACATACCATTTCTTGATACAGTTTTATGTATTAGTATATTTTACTTAGTACTGCAAGGTGATAGACTCTTCCTGATACAAATTTTTAATAATAGTAGTAATGACCTTTATTTTCAATCAGGACACCAGGCCAGTTCTCCAGTAAAAATAGGGAATTTATGATCATTGAATCCTACACTTAAATGGTTCCCATTGTGACCAACAGCTTGCATTTGTGAGGGTCAATCAGAAACAGGGTAGAAATCAAGGTCATGAAGTAGCAAGTAAATTGGAGTTTCCCTTCTTTCTTTCCTTCCCTCTGTAATTACTGAAGTGCCTACTCTCTGCCAGGCAGTATGAAAGGAGTGGGGATTTGAAACAGAGTTCAAATGCTTATGGTTTAATGGGGGAGGGCAGTTTTAATACAGATTGGTGAATGGTGTGATAGGGGGTAAGTTTTGGGTGCTATGGGAACACAGTGGAAGAGCACCTAACAGTCTTGGTTTCATGAAGTAATAATGGGCAAATAGACACCTGTAGGATGATGGGGAGTTTGCTCCGCAAAGAGAATGGGAAGAATATTACAAGCAAAGGGTTTATTGCAGAGTTCTGAAGATAAGAGTTTGACTCAGTAGATTATGAGCTGCAAAAGATGAGGTTCAAAACTAGGGGATGAGTGGTGGCAAAGAATCATCAAGAAGTGCCCCTTAAGCCATATGACAGAAATTTTTGTCTTGAGAATAACAAGGGGACATTGTAGGGGTTCTTAACCCTCCTGTACCCCAAAAGATCCAGACATGGAATTCAGAGAGTCTATGAACTTAAACAGAAAAAGATTACTTTCTTTTTTATTAACCTATAATTTGCTATTTTCTTCAGTTATGAATTTAGGCAACAAGCTGTAGTAGTAATAATAGCATTTGTTATCAACAGAAATCTCAGATATTTTCCTATTATAATTGTTACAGATATTGCAAAGTATCACTTCTTCGAAGTCAGAGTATTTATTCAACCTGCCACTATGTAATGTTATTTAATGCATAAAGAATTACATATATTTCTTTATCACAAATTTCGCATTGACCTTTGGAAAGAGTATCAAGACTTCAGTGAAGTCTTGAAAACTGGATGAGGGAATCTATTGAAATAATTTCAGAGAGGGATGATGATGGCTAAATTAGTGGATGAATTTGAAAGACATTTAGAAGGTAAGTTTGCAAAGAATTGGAATTGCAGATATATAAAATGTAATTATAGTGTTTTTAAAAATATGTAGTGATTTCAACTGGGCAACAAAACATTTTATTCTACAGATCCTTAGAGAATTTGCTTTGGAGCACATGAGTGTATTACTTTTTTGTAAACTTCTTCTGAAACACTTAAGAATATTTGAAAACTGTTCTAAGATTTTACTGTTACTCCCTTTACAATATTATTTTAATTGCTTCTGGCATAGTAGAATTCGATAAGAAAGGGGAAAGACAAAAGTATTATATTATTCCAATCCGTTCTTCTATAAAAGGGTAGCTGCCTTGTTCATAAACAGTGATTTAGGGGCACCTGGATGGCTCGGTCAGTTAAGCGTCTGCCTTTGGCTCCCTCCAATGGAGCCCCAGCTGGTAGTCAGCTTCTCCCTCTCCTTCTACCCCTCCCCTGCTAGTATACCCACTCTCACTCTCTCTCTCAAATAAATAAAATCTTTTAAAAAATGATATGTTTAAAAACATAGGTCTATTTGAGTAGTGATAGGAGTTAGGAGCTAGAGAGTTTTAGATTTGGAATGGCAAAATTACTTTCTTTCTGCAGGTATTGCAGTAACAAAAGTTTTATAGCTATTACCATATTTTGTTTTCACAAGCTAGAAATAATATATTGATAAACTACAACTGATGAAAACTAACAGATTTCCATATCACTAAGTAAATCTTCAGTGCCATATCAGATCAGACTATAAAGCTTTTTTGAACCATGGGTATTATAAATCATTGTAATAATAAGGCTTGAAACTGGCGGGGAAAAAAAGGTAAAAAGCTGTAAAGCCAAAATAAAGTGCAGTATACTTCACAGTTGACAAAACAGTAATAGTATTTTATTTGTTTTATTCATTTGGTAATTGTATTAATATTTCATTTATTCTCTAAATGTTTGTATTTTTTACCTTAATTTTCAAATTATTTATGTGATACTGGATACTGTATTTTTATCAGACTTCATAATAGGATTTTTTGGCTTGCTTTTCATGAAAAATTTGTTTAAGAATTATATTTAAAAAGTGGGGTGGCTCAGTTGGTTAAGCAGCTGCCTTCACCTCAGGTCATGGTTCCAGGGTCCTGGGATCGAGCCCCACATCGGGCTTCCTGCTCAGCAGAGAGCCTGCTTCTCTCTCACCCTCTGCCTGCTGCTCTGCTTGCTTGTGCTTTCTCTCTATCTCTCTGTCAAATAAATAAATAAAATCTTTAATAAAAAAAAAAAGAATTATATTTAAAAAGCAAAATTACTGGGCTCCTGGTGGCTCTGTTGGTTGAGCATCTGACTCTTGATTTTAGCTCAGGTCATGATCTCAGGGTTCTGAGATCGAACCCCTCATTGAGCTCCACGCTCAGTGGGGAGTCTGATTCTCTCCCTGCCCCTCTACCACCACCACTCCACCGCAGGCATGCTCATGTGCACGTGTTCTCTCTCTCTCTCAAATGAATAAATAAATCCTCCTAAAAAGTAAAATTAATTTTGTATGACCTAGTCTGTTAAACGGTATAAATGTTTATTCTAAATAAATTCAAATATCTTATACAGGTTCATAGGTATGAGATTTATTTTTATATGTTTATTTGTGTATATTTATAAATCTTTGAAACTTTTCCCCAATAACATTGAATCAGTTTTTTTCTTTCATAGAACTTACTACTCTCCGAAGTTATTTTATCTATTTGTCTTCTCCCATTAGAATGGTCTCTTGGTCTTTTTCATCTCTGTATATTTATGCTCATGTGAAGGTAAATAATAAATGATTATTCAAAAAGTAAATAAATGAACTGTAATATATAACAAAATGACCTGGTCGAACTTTTGTTTGACTGGCATTTATAGAAATATTAGGCAGTATCCAAAAATGGTTAGAATCAGCTAAGTTGCTAAATGTTCTGTGTATACTCAATTATATACAAGTCATAAAGATATGTCATCCCATATTCCCAGTAGAAAACATAGTAATAGGAAGTCTTGCTCTTTTCTGCTATATCCCAAGGGCCTGGAAAAGAGTCTTGTGCATAGTAGGTGAGGTAAATATTTATTGAAGGAGTGAATAAATTAATGAATTTATAATGTAACAATAATAGATATATCTTTCTCTCAAAAATGTAAAGATGGGTCCATTTCACCTGTTAATGAGTATGAGATTTCATTTTCTTAATATATTTTTTAAAGATTTTTTTTTATTATTTTATTTATTTGACAGAGAGAGATCACAAGTAGGCCGAGAGGCAGGCAGAGAGAGGGGGGGAAGCAGGCTCCCTGCTGAGCAGAGAGCCCGATGTGGGTCTCAGTCCCAGGACCCTGGATCATGACCTGAGCTGAATGCAGAGGCTTAACCCACTGAGCCACCCAGGTGTCCCTGAGATTTCATTTTTAATCCCCTTATTAGCATTTTTGTTTGTCTTCATATGGCAAGCTTTTGTCCTCTGCTATCATATTAAAATAGCAAAATTAATTTTAGAATTTAAATAAAGTTAATTGCATTTTCATTCCAGTTACTGAGATGTTTCAACTTATAAACCTCAAGCCAATTAAACTGTTTTTTTATAATTAAATTTTTAAATTTATCATTTTTTTTTATAAACATATAATGTATTTTTATCCTCAGGGGTACAGGTCTGTGAATCACCATGTTTACACACTTCACAGCACTCACCATAGCACATACCCTCCCCAATGTCCATAACCCCACCCCACTCTCCCAACCCCCCTCCCCCCAGCAACCTTCAGTTTGTTTTGTGAGATTAAGAGTCACTTATGGTTTGTCTCCCTCCCAATCCCATCTTGTTTCATTTATTCTTCTCCTACCCCCTTAACCCCCCATGTTGCATCTCCACTTCCTCATATCAGGGAGATCATATGATAGTTGTCTTTCTCCAATTAACTTATTTCGCTAAGCATGATACCCTCTAGTTCCATCCACGTCGTCGCAAGTGGCAAGATTTCATTTCTTTTGATGGCTGCATAGTATTCCATCATATATATATATATATATATATATATATATATATATATATATATATATATATCACCTCTTCTTTATCCATTAATCTGTTGATGGACATCTAGGTTCTTTCCATAGTTTGGCTATTGTAGACATTGCTGCTATAAACATTCGGGTGCACGTGCCCCTTCGGTTTGTATCTTTAGTTTGTATCTTTAAGGGTAAATACCCAATAGTGCAATTGCTGGGTCATAGGGTAGTTCTATTTTCAACATTTTGAGGAACCTCCATGCTGTTTTCCAGAGCAGTTGCACCAGCTTGCATTCCCACCAACAGTGTAGAAGGGTTCCCCTTTCTCCGCATCCTCACCAGCATCTGTCATTTCCTGACTTGTTAATTTTAGCCATTCTGACTGGTTTGAGGTGGTATTTCATTGTGGTTTTGATTTGTATTTCCCTGGTGCTGAGTGATGTGGATCACTTTTTCATGTGTCTGTTGGCCATCTGGATGTCTTCTTTGCAGAAATGTCTGTTCATGTCTTCTGCCCATTTCATGATTGGATTATTTGTTCTTTGGGCATTGAGTTTGCTAAGTTCTTTATAGATTTTGGACACTAGCCCTTTATCTGATATGTCATTTGCAAATATCTTCTCCCATTCTGTCAGTTGTCTTTTGGTTTTGTTAATGGTTTCCTTTGCTGTGCAAAAGCTTTTGATCTTGATGAGATCCCAATAGTTCATTTGTGCCCTTGCTTCCCTTGCCTTTTGCGATGTTCCTAGGAAGATGTTGCGGCGGCTGAAGTCGAAGAGGTTGCTGCCTGTGTTCTCCTCAAGGATTTTGATGGATTCCTTTCTCACATTGAGATCCTTCATCCATTTTGAGTCTATTTTCATGTGTGGTGTAAGGAAATGATCCAATTTCATTTTTCTGCATGTGGCTGTCCAATTTTCCCAACACCATTTATTGAAGAGGCTGTCTTTTTTTCCATTGGACATTCTTTCCTGCTTTGTTGAAGATTAGTTGATCATAGAGTTGAGGGTCTATTTCTGGGCTCTCTATTCTGTTCCATTGATCTATGTGTCTGTTTTTGTGCCAGTACCATGCTGTCTTGATGATGACAGCTTTGTAATAGAGCTTGAAGTCCGGAATTGTGATGCCACCAACTTTGGCTTTCTTTTCAATATTCCTTTGGCTATTCAAGGTCTTTTCTGGTTCCATATAAATTTTAGGATTATTTGTTCCATTTCTTTGAAAAAAATGGATGGATTTTGATAGGGGTTGCATTACGTGTATAGATTGCTTTAGGTAGCATAGACATTTTCACAATATTTATTCTTCCAATCCAGGAGCATGGAACATTTTTCCATTTCCTTGTGTCTTCCTCAATTTCTTTCATGAGTACTTTATAGTTTTCTGAGTATAGATTCTTTGCCTCTTTGGTTAGGTTTATTCCCAGGTATCTTATGGTTTTGGGTGCAATTGTAAATGGGATTGACTCCTTAATTTCTCTTTCTTCTGTCTTGTTGTTGGTATAGAGAAATGCAACTGATTTCTGTGCATTGACTTTATATTCTGACACTCTACTGAATTCCTGTATAAATTCTAGCAGATTGGGAGTGGAGTCTTTTGGGTTTTCCACATAGAGTATCATATCATCTGCGAAGAGTGATAGTTTGACTTCTTCTTTGCCGATTTGGATGCCTTTAATTTCCTTTTGTTGTCTGATTGCTGAGGCTAGGACTTCTAGTACGATGTTGAATAGCAGTGGTGATAACGGACATCCCTGCCGTGTTCCTGACCTTAGCGGAAAAGCTTTCAGTTTGTTTTTCTCCATTGAGAATGATATTTGCAGTGGGTTTTTCATAGATGGCTTTGATGATATTGAGGTATGTGCCCTCTCTCCCTACACTTTGAAGAGTTTTGATCAGGAAGGGATGTTGTACTTTGTCAAATGCTTTGTCAGCATCTATTGAGAGTATAATACGGTTCTTGTTCTTTCTTTTATTAATGTGTTGTATCACATTGATTTATTTGCAGATGTTGAACCAACCTTGCAGCCCTGGAATAAATCCCACTTGGTCATGGTGAATAATCCTTTTAATGTATTGTTGGATCCTATTGGCTAGTATTTTGGTGAGAATTTTCGCTCTGTGTTCATCAAGGATATTGGTCTGTAGTTCTCTTTTTTGATGGGATCCTTGCCTGGTTTTGGGATCAAGGTGATGCTGGCCTCATAAAATGAGTTTGGAAGTTTTCCTTCCATTTCTATTTTTTATTGATTTGGGTCCTTTCTCTTTTCTTTTTGATAAGTCTGGCCAGGGGTTTATCCATCTTATTAATTCTTTCAAAGAACCAGCTCCTAGTTTTGTTGATTTGTTCTATTGTTTTTTTTGGTTTCTATTTCTTTGATTTCTGCTCTGATCTTTATGATTTCTCTTCTGCTGGATTTAGGGTTTCTTTCTTGTTCTTTCTCCAGCTCCTTTAGGTGTAGGGTTAGGTTGTGTACTTGCGACCTTTCTTGTTTCTTGAGAAAGGCTTGTACCGCTATATATTTTCCTCTCAGGACTGCCTTTGTTGTGTCCCACAGATTTTGAACTGTTGTGTTTTCATTTTCATTTGTTTCCATGAATTTTTTCAATTCCTCTTTAATTTCCTGGTTGACCCATTCATTCTTTAGAAGGATGCTGTTTAGTCTCCATGTATTTGGGTTCTTTCCAAATTTCCTCTTGTGATTGAGTTCTAGCTTCAGAGCATTGTGGTCTGAAAATATGCAGGGAATGATCCCAATCTTTTGATACTGGTTGAGACCTGATTTAGGACCCAGGATGTGATCTATTCTGGAGAATGTTCCATGTGCACTAGAGAAGAATGTGTACTCTGTTGCTTTGGGATGAAATGTTCTGAATATATCTGTGATGTCCATCTGGTCCAGTGTGTCATTTAAGACCTTTATTTCCTTGTTGATCTTTTGCTTGGATGATCTGTCCATTTCAGTGAGGGGAGTGTTAAAGTCCCCTACTATTGTATTATTGTTGATGTGTTTCTTTGATTTTGTTATTAATTGGTTTATATAGTTGGCTGCTCCCACGTTAGGGGCATAGATATTTAAAACTGTTAGATCTTCTTGTTGGACAGACCCTTTGAGTATGATACAGTGTCCTTCCTCATCTCTTATTATAGTCTTTGGCTTAAAATCTAATTGATCTGATATAAGGATTGACACCCCTGCTTTCTTCTGATGTCCATTAGCATGGTAAATTGTTTTCCACCCCCTCACTTTAACCCACTGAGCCACCCAGTTGCCCCATCCACCCCCTCACTTTAAATCTGAGGTGTCTTCGGGTCTAAAATGAGTTTCTTGTAGGCAACATATAGATGGGTTTTGTTTTTTTATCCATTCTGATACTCTGTGTCTTTTGATTGGGGCATTTAGCCCATTAACATTCAGGGTAACTATTGAAAGATATGAATTTAGTGCCATTGTATAGGCCGTAAGGTGATTGTTACTGTATATAGTCTCTGTTCCTTTCTGATCTACTACTTTTAGGCTCTCTCTTTGCTTAGAGGACCCCTTTCAATATTTCCTGTAGAGCTGGTTTGGTGTTTGCAAATTCATTCAGTTTTTGTTTGTCCTGGAAGCTTTTTATCTCTCCTTCTATTTTCAATGATAGCCTAGCTGGATATAGTATTCTTGGCTGCATGTTTTTCTCGTTTAGTGCTCTGAATATATCATGCC
The DNA here is from genome assembly GCF_902655055.1 of Lutra lutra. NCBI lineage: Eukaryota > Metazoa > Chordata > Mammalia > Carnivora > Mustelidae > Lutra > Lutra lutra. The sequence continues at coordinate 119,726,368 of NC_062280.1, read as the reverse complement.
AGTTCTTTCTGGCCTGCCAGGTCTCTGTGGATAAGTCTGCTACCAATCTAATATTTTTACCATTGTATGTTACAGACTTCTTTTCCCAGGCTTTCAGGATTTTCTCTTTGTCACTAAGACTTGTAAATTTTACTATTAGGTGACGGGGTGTGGACCTATTCTTGTTGATTTTTAGGGGGGTTCTCTGCAGCTCCCGGATTTTTATGCTTGTTCCCTTTGCCATATTAGGGAAATTCTCTCCAATAATTCTCTCTAATATACCTTCTGCTCCCCTCTCTCTTTCTTCTTCTTCTGGAATCCCAATTATTCTAATGTTGTTTCATCTTATGGTGTCCCTTATCTCTCGAATTCTCCCCTCGTGGTCCAGTAGCTGTTTGTCTCTCTTTTGCTCAGCTTCTTTATTCTCTGTCATTTGGTCTTCTATATCACTAATTCTTTCTTCTGCCTCTTTTATCCTAGCAGTGAGAGCCTCCATTTTTGATTGCACCTCATTAATAGCTTTTTTGATTTCAACTTGGTTAGATTTTAGTTCTTTTATTTCTCCAGAAAGGGCTTTTATATCTCACGATAGGGTTTCTCTAATATCTTCCATGCCTTTTTTGAGCCCGGCTAGAACCTTGAGAATCGTCATTCTGAACTCTAGATCTGACATATTACCAATGTCTGTATTGATTAGGTCCCTAGCTTTCGGTACTGCCTCTTGTTCTCTTTTTGTGCTGGATTTTTCCGCCTTGTCATTTTGTCCAGAGAAGAGTATATGAAGGAGCAAGTAAAATACTAAAAGGGTGGCAAAGACCCCAGGAAAATACGCTTTAACCAAATCAGAAGAGACCCCAAATCGTGGCGGGGAGAAAGGGGATAAAAAGAGGTTCAGAAAAGAAAAAAGAAACAATTTTAAAAAGAAAACAAATTAAGAAAAAAATATAAAAAAAAGAAAAATATACATATATATTAGATAAACTAGTTTAAAAACGTTAAAAAAGAAAAAGGTAAAAGTTAAAAAAAATTTAGCAGAAGAAGAAAAAAAAATTGAAAAAAAGAATTAAGTTAACTGCAAGACTAAAGAATCATGGGGAGAAAGCCATGAGTTCCGTGCTTTGCTTTCTCCTCCTCTGGAATTCCGCTGCTCTCCTTGGTATTGCACCAGCACTCCTTGGTAGGTGAACTTGGTCCTGGCTGGATTTCTTGTTGATCTTCTGGGGAAGGGGCCTGTTGTAGTGATTCTCAAGTGTCTTTGCCCCAGGCGGAATTGTACCACCCTTACCAGGGGCCGTGCTGAGTAATCATCTCAGGTTTGCTTTCGGGAGCTTTTGTTCCCTGAGCGCTTTCCGCAGAGTTCTGGAGGACGGGAATGAAAATGGCGGCCTCCCAGTCTCCGCTCTGGAGGAGCCGAGAGCTAGGGGCTCCACTCCTCAGTGCGCCCTCAGAGAATAGCACCTAATCACTCCCGTCTCCCTAGCCTCTGGCCGCGCTCCGAACTCACCCAGCCTGCAACCTGTTCAAGGTAACCCCGAGCTGAGAGCTCATTCCTCGGCTCTTGTCTCTGTAGCCGGCTTCCCCGTTCCAATACCTGCAAGCTCTGCGACACTCAGACACCCCCAATCCTTCTGTGACCCTGTGGGACCTGGGGCCATGCTGACCCTGCGTGGGCTTCACCCCGGTTTAGCCTCTGGAGCGATGTCCCTCAGCGGAACAGACTTTTAAAAGTCCTGATTTTGTGCTCTGTTGCTCCACCGCTTGCTGGCCCCTCCCCCCGCGGTCTATCTTCCCATTGCATTGGATTCACTTCTCCTCCAGTCCTACCTTTCAAAAAGTGGTCAATTTTCTGTTTCTAGAATTGCTGTTCTTCTTAGGATTTGTAGGTGTTTGCAATGTTTAGATAAGCTTCTGCTACCTGATATAGTCTCAGCCTGCTACTTCTCCACCATCTTGACTCGGTCTTGAATTAAACTGTTTTTAAATTTGGAAGTAATCCTGACGTGATGAAAACTAACCATAAAAATGAAAACTCTGTTTGGATATACTGATGCTATATTCTGATATTATATTTTGATATTACCGTTACATGTATATATATACTGTGTATGTCATATTTATTACACTGACTGAAGATGTAAATATAACAAGATCTATACCTTAACGATTGGTTAAAATTCTTCTTATGGAGAGAGTGGTTTTGGTTTATTTAACTGAGTGTTTTTGGTAGAGAGTAAGCCCCTTAAGAGCCTGAATGTGGTGGCTCAGGCTTCAGGGGTAAGGGAAGGCTGCTTTGCATAATGGAGGCAGAAGAATTTGGAGCGTGTGGTTCCTGGTATTGAGCACCTCCCCTTTCCAGGCTCCACACTCAGCAGGGAGTCTGCTTAAAATTCTCCTTCTGGCTTTCCTGTTGCCCCCCTGCTCCTGCGTTGCATGTGCACTCTCTCTTTCTAAAAGTAAATATTTTAAAAAATTTTTAATATATTTAAAAAAACTTTTAAGTGTACAACTTGATTTTTTTTTTTTTTTTAGACATTGGGATGATGAACACTATATCAAGTTAATTATATCCAACACCTCACCTAGTTATCACTGAGTGCATGTTTGTGTATGGTGAGAACAGTAAAGATTTACCCCCTTTACGAATTTCTGGTATATAATAACAGCATCATAAACTGTAGTCACTATGCCATATGTTAGATCTCTAGGACTTAACCTTGCATAACTGAAACTTTTACCCTTTGACCAACATCTTTCCCCCAACTCAGAGCAACCACTATTCTGCTCTGTTCTTCTGTTAGTTTGACTATTTCAGATTTCACAGATAAGTGAGATCATGTAGCATTTGGCTTATTTCACTTAGTGGAATGTCCTCCATGTTCATCCATATTGTTGGAAATGGCAAGATTTCCCTTTTCAAGGCTGAATAATATTTGTGTGTGTCTTTGTGTGCAGATGCATGCCACATCCTTTCCATTCAGCCATTGATGGACAGTTGGCTATTGCAAATAATGTTGCAATGAATGTGGGAGTGCAAATATCTCTTTGCAGAACTGATTTCACTTCCTTCATATACCCAGAAGTAGTATTGCTGGATCATGGTAATTCTATTTTTAATTTTCTGAGGAACCTCTCTGTATTGTTTTTCATAGTGGCTGTACCTATTTTCATTCCCAGCCAACAGTATAGAAGGGTTTTCTTTTCTTCATATCCCCTACAGTATTTGTTATCTTTTGTCTTTTGAGAATTACTATCCTGACAGGTTTGAGGTGATACCTCATTGTGGTTTTGATTTGCATCTTCGTGATGATTAGTGATGTTGAGCACCTTTTCATATACTTTTTGGTCTCTTGTATGTCTTCTTTTCAAAAATGTCTATTCAGGTCCTTTCCCCATTTTTTTTTTAAAGATTTTATTTATTTATTTGACAGAGAGAGAGAGATCACAAGTAGGCAGAGAGAGAGAAGGGGAAGCAGGCTCCCCGCTGAGCAGAGAGCCTGATGTGGGGCTCAATCCCAGGACCCTGAGCTCATGACCTGAGCCGAAGGCAGAGGCTTTAACCCACTGAGGCACCCAGGCGCCCCCTTTCCCCATTTTTTAATCTGATTATTTTATTTTTTTTCTATGGCAATTTAGTTGTTTGAGTTCCTTATATATTTTGGATATTAATGCCTTATCAGATGTATGGTTTGCAGTATTTTCTCCCATTCTGTAGTTTGCTTTTCACTCTGATTTCCTTTGCTCTGCATAAGCTTTTTTAAAAGTCTGGTGCAATTCCACATAATAATTTTTGCTTTTGTTGCTTGTGCCTTTGATCACATATTCAGAAAATCATCATCCAGGTCTCTGTCAAGAAGCTTTTCCCCAGTGTTTTCCTCCAGTAGTTCTAATGTTTGGATCTAACATTTAAGTCTTTAATCCACTTTATTAATTTTCATATGTGGTGTGAGATAAGGATCCAATTTCATTTTTCTACATAGGGATATCCAGTTTTCTTCATACCATTCGTTGAGGAGACTGTCCTTTCCCCTTTGTCTGGTCATATATCTGGGCTGTATTCTGTGACATATGTCTGTTTTTATGCAAGTATCAAACTGTTTTGATTACTGTACTTTGTGTATTTTGAAATTAGGAAACATAATGCCTCCAGGTTTATTCTTGCTCAAGATCGGATTAACTTTTCAGGGTCTTTGTAGTTCCATATGAATTTTAGGATTTATTTTTTTCCCATTTCCATAAGGAATGCCATTGGGATTTTGAAGGGGAATGCCTGCCTTGAATCTTTAAATCACTTGGGCAATATGGACATTTTAATAATATTAATTCCTGGAATGGTTTTAAACAGTTATGGATTATGAAATGAAAGGTAGGATTTATCCCTGTCAGGGTGTAGTCAGGAGACAGAAACTTAAAACAGTAATTCGAATGGGGAAGTTTAATAACAAAGAATTATCTGGTAAAGCTGGTTGGCTTCTAAAAGAGTAAAGTACTTTAAGGGGTTCTGAAGTAGCAGATGCCAAAAGGTAGCCAGTACCTGTAAGCAAAAGGAGAATAGATAGTGAAGATACTCAGTACTTGGGAAAGCTCCTCCAACCCTGAAGCTGAGATTTAGCCTTTTTGAAGAGGGCATGGTTACCACAGAAATATAAAGTCTGCTGTCCATAGCTCTGGCCAGATGGTTCAGGCCAGAGCTAGTCTTTGGAAGAAACTTGTCATTGCTGGTAGATGTTTAGGGGCTGGAACTGGTCTATAGAATGGACCCACTGAATAGGAGAATGTGGCCTGAGGACATGGCCAGAGCTGCTGCAGAAGTGGCACCTGGAGCTGCACATACGAGGTGACCTGGTATGTCGGAAGCTACTCTGTAGATCTGTTTGGAAACTGGCTGGTCTATGAGGGCCGCCTGGCTCCAGCTCTGAATGAAAAAGGCAGAAGTGCCTTCCCGCCTGTTTTCTTGCAGTGTCACTCCAGTGCCCTCTATTGACAGAGGCTAAAATTGTTCTAGCAGACAAAGGAGAGAAGTCTGTAGGGGGTTCAGTTCCAGTATAACGAAGCAGAACAAAAGATAATTAGCTGCTGGGATAGTTGATGACTTGTACTGAGTTCAAGAGTGTTTCACCCAGGTTTCAACAGGAAAAACTCCAGTTGACCACTTGTTATAAAGGGTACTGTCTGGATTTCTTATTGGCATTATATGCAGTGCCAAGGATGTGGGCACTTAATAGAGCCCCCTTGTCCTTTGTGTTTCTTCAGTTATTTGTTATTGAGGAATAAAAGACCTCAGTAAAATGAGCTTTTCTTTCATATTATCTCTCTAGTGCTAAAATTAGGGCCTGGCTGTTGGATGTTATTCATTAAATGTTTGTTAGATGTACATTTCCATGGTTGCAAGGTACACCCTTCTCCATCAGAGACTTCTCATCGAATTAATTATTGCCTTTTGTAAAATTCCTGATATTATGGTACAGTAATTGAGGTTTCAAATATTTTCATTGTTGGAAAAAATTTTTAAAGGTTTGTTGAAATTGTCATTTTTATATTATTGAGAGAGATAACATTAATGATGACAGGAAAATTAGGTCATTGTGATCGTTAATCTTACGTATTAACTTGACGAGGCTCTGGTACCCAGTTGTTTGGTTAAACAGTCTAGATACTACTGTGAAGGTTTTCTTCAGGTGCAGTTATGTGGAGCACAACTTGGGGCTTGAACTCATGACCCTGAGATCGAGACCTGAGTTGAGATCAAGCTTCATGACTGAGCCACCCTGGCACTAAGAGATGTGATTAACATTTAAGTCAGTAGACTTCAGTAAAGCAGATTACTCTCCATACTGTGGATGGGTGTAATTCAGTCAGTGGACAGCCTTAAGAGCAAAACTGAGCTTTTCTGAGGAAGAAAGAATTTGTCTCTGGAGGCAACATAGAAACCCTTGCCTGAATTTAGGTCTCTTACCAGAAATTCTAGCCTGCCCCACAGGTTTTGGGATTGCTGTCCCCCTCAATCCCATGCGCTAATTCCTTAAAATAAATCTTTTCCTCCCTCTGTCTCTCTTTCTCCCTTTATACATATAGAATATAAGAATATCTTATTGGTCTCATTCCTCTAGAGAACCCTGACTAATAACAGATTTCAGCACTGGAATTAGTATGCTGCTGTAATAAATACTAAAACTGTGGAAGTAGCTTTGGAATTGATTAATGGATAGAGGCAGGAGGAGTTGAGGCCCATGATAGAAATGGTCTATATTGCCGTGAAGAGACTATTGGTGCAAATAATGAATGTTACAGGTGCTTCTGATAAGGAGGTCTCAGATGGAAATGAGGAACATGGTAATGGAAACTGAAGGAAAGACAGTTCCTGTGGATAAAGTGGCAGGGTACTTGGCTAAATTGTGCTCTACTATTTTATGGGAGGTATAGCTTGTGAGTGATAAAATTTTTAGTTTTAGGATATTTAGTTGAGCAGATTTCTAAGCAGACTGTTGAAGTCATGGTTTAGTTTCTCCTTGCTGTACATGGTAAAATTTGAGAGGAAAGAAGGAAATTAAAGAAGGAATTATTACACACACAAAAAAAAATCAGGACTTGAAGATTTGGAAAATTATTACCCTGTCTGTATTTTTTAAAAAATGAGAAGGATGCTCCGCAGAGAAAATTAAGAGTGTGGCTAGACAACCATTTACTAAAGAGATTAGGAGTGTGACTCCTGAATCCAGTCAAAAAAAGCTACTAGGGTTAGACTGAAGAGGGCAGAGAAGGGATGAAATGAAGGAAGGACTTCTAGGGTTCTAAAGGCAAGAAATGGGCTGGTAGAGCTATCTAGCCACGAATGTGTTATCTTTCCAGAAAAGAGAAGAATAACTTAAGGAGGGGTACCTGGGTGGCTCTGTTGATTAAGCTTCCAGCTCTTGATTTCAGCTTAGGTCATGATCTCAGGGTCCTGAGATGGAGCCAAAATGCTCAGCAGGGAGTCTGCTTGAGAATTTCTCTCCCTCCCTCTCTGCTTGCTCCCCCCACCCTCTCATGCACACTCTTTCTCAAATAAATTAAATCCTTCAGAAAAAAAAAGAGATGGAGAGACTAACATTAAGAACACAAAGCCCCCAGCCACAAAGGATTATTCTCAAACCATAAAATCAGATTTGCCCTAAATTTCAGACATGTTTGCAACCTATGACCCCCTTTTTTTCTTCTAGTTTCTGTCTTTTGAAATGGGAAGGTATATCCTGTACATATTCCCACCATTGTATTTGAAACCAGATAACTTGTCTAGTTTCATAGGTTTACAGGAGTAAACTTTCACCCCAGGATTAGTCATACTCTGAAACTTACCTGGAAGTGATTATGAGAGTTTACATGATGAGATTTGGGACTTAGTCAATGGCATTTTCATGCGATGTTGGACTTAAAGTTGCTGCTGGGATGATTAGGACTTTGGAGGATCTTGGGATGGAATGAGTACATTTTGCATGTGAAAGCAGATGAATCTGGGTGGGGCCAGAGGGTGGACTCTTGAGTTGAGTTCTGTTCCCCCAAAATTTGTATTTTGAAGTCGTTATCTCCACTAGCTCAAACTGTGACCTTTTTTGAAAATAGGACCATTGCAGATGTAATTAGTTAAAACCTAGGAGGGATCATATTGGAGTAGGTTGGACCTCTGATACAGGATGACTGATGTCCTTATAAAAAGGGAAATTTAGATGCACACAAAGGGAGAACACCATGTAAAGACTGGAGTTATACTGCCACAAGCTGGAGAACTGACAGAAACTAGGAAGGGGGCCTGGAGCAGATTCTTCTCTCAGGCCTTGAGAAGGATCATGCCCTTGTGGGCACCTCAATCTCAGAACTTTGGGCCTCCAGACCTTTGAGACAATAAATTTGTTATTTAAACTACTCGGTTTCTGGTACTTTGTTACAAGAGCCCTAGGAAATGAATGCAGTTAATATGTAGCATGGGTCCAAGAGCATTGATTTCCAGCTGTGTTCTATGAGAGAGACTTCTCAAGATCCAGAAGAAAATTGAATGGGCAGCCTTTGAGAGATCCCTTTTATATCTGTTTTATGTGTAGAAATTAGAACTCTGCTACTACAACTTGAAATCAATTTTAGATTTTTGAACTAGACATCTATTTTGTGTTTAGCACACATCAGGTATTATAATGCCTTTGAATTTCCCAGTAAATTTTATATTTTCAATGAGAAAATTTAGTAAATTACCAATATGAAAACTGGTCTTGTGGTGACCAAATATTGTTACACTTCAGAAAATATGCATTTTAAAACCATACTATAAGAAATTTATAATTTCAAGGTTTATGAAAAATGTGGCTTGATGTATGGGAGAATCACTTTGATCTTCCAAGGGGAGGATGTTATATAAATTAAGGTAATGTGCTACTTTCTGGGTAAATAAAATTATTTTCTTATGTAATTGTGATTATGATTTAGTTGTCAGGTCTGATTTGAATGATTTCTCATGTATTCCTTATTGACATTTCATAAATATATTTTCCTTTCTCTTACTGGCTTAATTTGCTTACTTTTATGTAAGTTAAAAGAAATTAGAGGAAAAAACACCTTTAAGATATATTCATATAAATATCTTGCATACATGACAAAATGTCTCACACATGAACATATCTTATAATTAATGTGTGTGTTGATGTGATTTTTGTCTTTAAATCCCATTTAATGATCTTTTTGACCTTTATTTCTAAACTGATATTTTACCTTTTAATCCTCCCTCACCTTAGATTTATGATTGAGCATTTTTTAAAAATATTTTATTATTTATTTGTCAGAGAGAGAGAGAGAGAGAGCACACAAGGAGGAGGGAGCGGCAGGCAGAAGGAGAAGCAGGTTCCCGGCTGAGCAAGGAGCCCAGTATGGGACTCAATCCCAAGACCTTGGGATTCATGACCCCAGCTGAAGGCAGATGCTTAACTGACCATTGTCCTATGATTAAGCATTTTTAATGGGTTTAAGGTAGACTGTAGCAATATTAATCATTTAGCAACTTGCATTACAAAACAGCATTAGTTTGTAGAAACTTTTAATATTCTCAGAACAGCCTGGTTTTTTCATACCCTTAATTTTTACATTTTGACATCCATCATAATTATCAGTTTCTCTTTTATCAGTTCCTGCTGATTGCTAGGAATTCCCTCCTTCTGACCATCTTAATTCTATCCATGGAGATGATCTACTTGAAGCCTACTTTAGTATTTCCTTTCTTAAAATTTTCATCATAATTTTGTTTGTGCCATCAGTTAGCATTTGCATTTTCTTATGAGCAAATCTAATGTCTGGTCTCTCTAACAATATTATTAGCCTTTAAGCTCAGGAACTATTTTTTATATTCTGGCCCATATCATTTTAATTTGTAAAATATCAAATAACTTAAAAAAATCTTTATTAAAGTGGAATTAATTAGATACGGTATCACAACACTCCCATACTTACATTTCCCTCCTTCTAGGGCACCTTTCTTTCTTTCTTTCTTTCTTTTTTTTTTTTTTTAACATTTTAACATGTCTAAAATCAGGATATGTCTTAGAGTCAGTGGTGTTTTACAGAATCCCCTTTGACCAGGTGGCAATCATGACCTAGTTGTTATTGTCTGTTACTGTGAGAATTTGTCCACATTTTTATCACTTAAATTGAGATACATGCATTGTTTGACAAAACCTTAGTCTTTAGAAGAGAAATCATGGGCATAGAAATACTTTCAAAGAAACAGGAAAAACAGTTTCCCTGAGATCAGAAAGTGATGCTTAGAGCAAGAAAAGGAAAGTCAGAACAGGTTAAGAATGGTCAGAAAAAGATGCTTTTTTTGTCACTGTGGTCAAAACATGGTAGACTAACATAATTTGAGGATTAACAAATAGTATTAAAGAGTCTTCCTAAATAGGTATCTAGACTGCCTTAACGTCTTCAGTCTTCTTATATTTCACTTATTTTTACAACCTACCTAGAATTTGGACCTGAAGCTTTTTTTCCTTGAAGAAAAAAACATGGTGGAGTGTCATGTTTCATTCACTGTCTCACATTATAAAGCTTTGTTGATGTGTTTACATTAATTTTTATATAATTATTTCTGTAGTTAATTCTGTTGTAGAAATATATTATAAATGTCATATTTGATATTTCTTAATATGTTTGATTTAGGATGCCTTCATGTTGGGAGAAAGCAAAATGTTTCCAACAGTGCAGTTCTAAGTCTGACTTCTCTAAAACTATAAAAAAAAAAAAAAATTAAGATCCCGGACTCACTGAAATTCCATTCACCTTAAGCCCACATTTAGTTATTAATATCTTACTCTAAGGGGGCTGACATGGGTGAAGATGGTGAAAAGGGAGAAACCTCCAGTTACAAAGCAGAGTCCTGGGAATGTAACATATGTCATGGTGACTGTAGTTAATAATACTGTATTGTATGTCTGAAGGTTGCTAAGGGAGTAGATCTTAAAAATTTTCATCATATAAACTCTAAATGGATGAAAGACCTCAATGTGAGACAGAAATCCATCAAAATCCTAGAGGAGAACATAGGCAATAACCTCTTCGACATCAGCCACAGCAATTTCTTTCAAGACACATCTCCAAAGGCAAGGGAAACAAAAGCAATAATGAACTTTTGGGACTTCATCAAGATCAAAAGCTTCTGCACAGCAAAGGAAACAGTCAACAAAACAAAGTGGCAACTAACAGAATGGGAGAAGATGTTTGCAAATGACACTACAGACAAAGGGCTGATATCCAAGATCTATAAGGAACTTCTCAAACTCAACACCAAAAAAACCAGATAGTTAAGTCAAAAACTGGGCAGAAGACATGAACAGACACTTCTCTAAAGAAGACATACAAACAGCTAACAGACACATGAAAAAGTGTTCATCGTCGTTAGCCATCAGGAAATTCAAATCAAAACCACATTGAGATACCATCTTACACCAGTTAATATGGCAAAAATTGACAAGGCAAGAAACAACAAATGTTGGAGAAGTTGTGGGGAAAGGGGAACCCTCTTACACTGTTGGTGGGAATGCAAATTGGCGCAGCCACTTTGGAAAACAGTTTGGAGGTTCCTCAAAAAATTAAAAATAAAGCTACCCTATGACCCACCAGTTGCACTACTGATTATTTATGCCAAAGATACAGGCGTAGTGAGAAGGGCCATATGCACCCCCATGTTCATAGCAGCAATGTCTACAATAGCCAAACTGTGGAAAGAGCCAAGATGCCCTTCAACAGACAAATGGATAAAGAAAATACAGTTCATATACACAATGGAATATTACTGAGTCATCAGAAAGGATGAATACCTAACTTGCATCAACATGGATGGGACTGGAGGAGATTATGCTAAGTGAAACAAGTCAAACAAAGAAAGTCAATTATCATATGGTTTCACTTATTTGTGGAACATAGGGAATAGCATGGAGGACATTAGGAGAAGGGGGAAATGAAGGGGGAGAAATCGGAGTGGGAGATGAACCATGAGAGACTATGGACACCAGGAAGCAAACTAAGATTTTAGAAGACAGGGGAGTGAGGGGGATGGGTGAGCCTGTTGATGGGTATTAAGGAGGGCACAGATATTATGGAGCACTGGGTGTTACATGTAAACAATAAATCATGGGACACTGCATCAAAAACTAATGATGTAATTTATGGTGACTAACATAACACAATTAAAAATAAATCTCATAAGGGATAAACATTGTAACTGTGTGATGATGGATGATAGACTCATGGTGGTCATTTCACAATGTGTACACATACCGAATCTTGTACACCTGAAACTAATATAATGTTGTATATCAGTTGTATCTCAATTTTTTAAAAACACCTTACTACACAACCACCATTATAAAGTACTTACACATAACTTTTGGCTCTTATTATCATTTTACTAACAATACTTAGCAGTCCCTGGCTCATAGTCAGTATTTAATTTTTGAATGAATAAGTAAGTGAATAAATAAATGAATGAAGGATAGAGTACCCAACTAAAGCTGTGTTTAAATGGCTAAAATCAGTTGAAAAATAGTGTGCCTTTCCTCCATGCTTCAGTCCATCTATATTGTTCTAAGGCTTCTTTGCAGTTTTAAAGCCCTTTGACCTCTCACTGAGCAAAAGCTAGTTACCTTGGAGAATGTCCCTAAATTTAGATTTGGCCGATGTTTCTTCTTGATTTATGCATTTTTGTTAAGAATAACACTAAAGCTATACTGTATTCTTCTCAATGTGTCTTATTAAGGAAGCATATGATATAGATTGCTACTGATGATATTAACTTTTATCACTTGGTAAGATGCCATCTGCCAGGTTTCTCCATTGTAAAGTTAAATAATTTTTTTTATACTCAATAACTAGTATTTTGTGGGAGGTACTTTTAAGCTTCATGAGGCTTTCTCTTCTCCACTGTTTATTCATTCATTAATTCATTCCTATCTGTTTGGATTCATGGGTTCCTACTTTATTCAAGGGGTTTCAGTCCATGACCATAATTCACAGACAGTCCCCAACCTATGGTGGTTGATTTACAATTTTTAGACTTTTTACAGTGGTGCAAAAGTGATCCCCATTCTGTGGAAACAGTACTTTGAATTTTGGCCTTTTCCCAAGCTAGCAATGTGTTGTACCTACTCTGTCATGATGTTGGACAGTGACAACAAGCTGCAGGTCCAGGTCCCAGTCAGGCACGTGATCAGAGGGCTAACACCTGATACACTTAGAATCATTCTGCACCCATACAAATTATATTTGTCAGTTTCAGTACAATTTTAAGTCAATTACATGAGCTGTTCATACTATATTATAAAATTGGCTTTGTGCTCAATGATTTTGCCCAACTGTAGGCTAATGTCAGTGTTCTGAGCACGTTTAAGGTAAGTTAGGCTAAGTTGTGATGTTCAGTAGGTTAAGTTTATTGGATGCATTTTTGACTTGGGATATTTTCAGCCCAGTATGGGTTTTTTGGGGACACAATGCCATCATAACTTGAGGAAAATCTGTATTTTGGTAATGGATTTTCCTGTATGTAATCAGTCTCCTGAAAGCTATGCCTTGGATATGCCATATCCCACTCTCCTTACCCCTAGCAAAGGAGAAGAAGAAACAGAGGTCCTACAGCCAATTCTTGATTAATTGTTCTAAAAGAAGAGGACTTTTAGCATAAGTAACACAAAACAACAACTTACCTAGGATATAATAAGTGATAGTTTCTGAAATATTGGAAGGAAAGAGGGAAGAGGATTCCTGGAAAAGCAGCTTCTAGGAAGCTGAAAGTAGATGTCTTCTCCCACTGACTTTAATGCTGTCATAGTTTGTTTGTTTGTTTTAACTGTATTTCAATGTTTATGCTCTGCTTGATGCTGAAAGGATTTTAAATGGCTTAGAAAAGTGCTATTGTGGGCAATAATCTTTAAATGGAGAGAAAAATAGCATACAGATGAGGTTATAGAAAAGATTAAAATAATGCTATAAGATCTCTGGTGTTATATTTGAAGTTAACTACAAATTTGATCTTAAATTTAGCAACAAGTTCAAAGAGGAGAACAAGCCAGTTATATGCTTCATAGTAGTCAGTTGCTTAGAAACAACTAAATCTGGGAATAAGACAGTTATTTTCTACTGTTTCATAAAGAGGATACTGTAGCATCATTATAGTAAGAAGACTAGCAAGAAGTTTCATATGGCAGTTTTTTATAATCTCAAAGTGGGACATTTGCATAACCAAAAAATATTAGATAAGTGGCAAAATGCTTACCATTACAGTATAGTCTTGAAAAATCCGTTCAAGGAAGGGGTACCTACTTAAGTCTTTTGCTGCTGAGATGTGAGAACAGAAAGTTGTGCTTTGGGTATGGCAGTAGGGAAGGTGTTGGTGAACTTGAGAAGAGGAATTTCAGTGAAATACTGGGGACTAATTTAATTGGAATTTGTTGAGGAGAGATGGTGAAGTAAGGAAGCAAAGAATATGAATGGAGATAATTCATTCTACAAGTGTTACTGTAGAGGATATTCAGGAAGACACAAGATACGAGACCAAGGTAGCGTTTTGTTTTTAAGATGTGAGACAATAGAAGACATTTGAATGCTGATAAAATAATGTAATAAGGAGGCAAAAATTGTCACAGATCTATGAGAGGGTAATCATAGGTTGAAGTCTTTGAGAAAGGAAGTTATATGGAGTCAAGACCACAGGTAGAAAGGATTCTTCTGTTGTAACAGGAGTAAAAGCAAAGGGTTTGGTTAGTCCTAGAAGCTGGCTATAGACTTTTTTCCACACTTTCCTTCTATTAAAAAACAAACAGGCAAAAAGAGCCTGGTTGTGAACTGCTCTAGGAAAATGGGCCATGTCAGAGGAATCTGTAATGACTGCCACTAGAGAGAAAAACCCATAGAGATAGCAGGAAGGAGATAACAGAGTTCATGAAGAATGAGAGCTTAAAAACAAATTTCAATGAGTATAGGACTAATTACCATAAAATTCTAATGGCTTTGTTTTGGTGAGTTTTTCCAGTGTTGCTAAAAGTACCATCTAATAAGTTATTTTGAAGAAAAGTTTGTACCATGAGTTTAATATAATTAAAATATTATATTAAAAATTAAAATATTTATTAAAAATTAAAATGGTATGAAAAATTACTAAAACTTAATATTTAAAGTCTAAAATAGTAAGAGAACACCAAGGATGATTTGTTTTCCTCTGATAATATTTAAATTCACATTTGAATTCATATTTTATATTTTGTGGGTATGACCAGACTTAAACAAATGGTCATCAATTTTAAATAAATACAAGCAAGAAATATTAATTGGGAAGTGAATTTGCAAGTTTCATTAAATGTAATGCATTTCTGTTATTTATCAGTGAATAATATAAAAACTCCAACATGTGGGGCTCCTGGGTGGCTCAGTGTAACCCACCAAAGCCTCTGCCTTCGGCTCAGGTCATGATCTCAGGGTCCTGGGATCGAGTCCCGCATCAGACTCTCTGCTCGGCAGGGAGCCTGCTTCCTCCTCTCTCTCTCTGCTTGCCTCTCTGTCTACTTGTGATCTCTCGCTGTCAAATAAATAAATAAAATCTTTAAAAAAAAAACCAAAAAACTCCAACATGTAATTAATACAGTGGAGCTATTTTAATTTGCTTTGACAACCCTACACAATTCATAAAATTAAATTGGTGTTACTTTCTTTTATCCCAGGTTGTCTGACTATATTTGTGGTAATTATTTTTGTGAAAAGTGGGTAAAAGACAATAATACCATAAGCAATGGGTAAAACGCGAACTTACTGGAGTATATACTTGGATTGGAGTGTACGTATCTGTGTGCAGTGCATTGGGTTTAATGATAGTACATTTAAAATTGCTATGCCAAGGGCAGTAGACTTTATAGCAACATACAGAAGTTTAATAACCATGAAATGCTGAAAGGCCAGTAAAGACTAAAGCTTTCTTTAGTCAACAGTAAAGCGAGAATGCAAAGACGTTTTTATTCTTTATTGCCCCAGGTAAAAATGTCTCTAGAAACAGATAAGTGATGACAAAGCTTTGATGTTAATAAACCCAGATGGAAGTAAAAAATCAAAGTGTGTAAATGGCTAGATTATGGAAAAAAAAGATGACACAGTTATACCCTGTAATTAGATGTAATTTGTGCTTTTGGCATAGCCATTTGTCCTACACGAATGAGAGGTTGTCTTACTTTCCTTCCTTGTATAATAGGAGGACAGTACTTATATATCCTACTGTAAATCTTCTGTGGTACTTTTCTCAGGGTTAGGGGGACCAAGGAAAAAAAGAAAAACAAATTGTAATATCAAAGCAGAAGTATATTTTAATTTTTCCTTTGGCAATTACATTTGTTTAGCTGAACCCAAGTAAAAAATTCCTATTTGCCCTTACTCTATAAAACATAGGTTCTAGTAGGTCATGTATACAAATTAATGATCTTGTTATTGTGAATTTTAGAGTTTTATGAATTATAACAGTGTATAAACCTATTGTAAGCCACCAGTAGTGGCAATATATGAATTAAAATTTTAAAAGATTGAATGAAATAAGATTAAGTGTTTCAAATTGTAAATAATTTCACTCTAGAAATAATACTTAATAAATCATATGTTTAGTACAGCCTGGTCCATGTGGAAAATTTTTATCTACATCTATGAAAGTTGCATGAATGTGTAATACGTACAATAAAAGTTGTGGTCACAGTTAAGAAATACAGCCATATAAAGTCTTAAATTTATCCACATACATTGTATGATCCATGTATTATGTATTAGAAACTTTACACCTTGTTATCCTATTACATGTGAGTTCCAAGCATCTCCCTCCTCAGTTCTTCCTGACTTAGCTGGTATCTACCTTGGAAATGGAAATCATTTTTTATATTAGACAAAATAAACCTTAAATAATAGAAGTGCAGTGTTTTTTTCATAAGTTGCTCTAGATATTTCAAAGCAGAACGTGACTGACTTAGTAAATCTGGGAGTATCGTGCCATTTTTCTCACTTGCTAGTATACACAATTAGAAGATTATACATAAGAAATTTTAAATGGGTTGATTTCTGTATTTTTTGTGTGTGTGCAATGTAAATACCAAGAAATTAAATAACACTACTAAAAGTGTTTTAAAGACATTTTTATTTTCAGTTTAATTTGGTCATAATTGCCTAGTTAAGAACCAGCTCAAATCAAGCCCTAATATGGCTTCTGCCTGTTTAAACCCAGTCCTGAGGAGTTGCTTGGAATTGCTCCAGGGTTGCAGTCTCCGTCAGGAGACTGCTGTTGTAGTATAGCACTACTTTTATGTGTTGCTTCAGTATGTGTCCCGTAGCTGTGGCTTGCTTACTGCAGAGGAAGAGCAGTAAACAGCTGAGCACCTCCTAAAGACTCATGTGATTATCAGTCCTACATACATCAAAGTATAATGTGAAAGCCTTATCTCTTCTAGTAGACATACCAAGTGTTAAGATACTTTAATGGCAAGCAAGGAAAGAATGATTATAAACAAACATTGGGCTTTAATCAGCAAACCATTGCAATAGAAAGTGGACAGTCAGTGGTATAATATTAGTCAAAGACACAAACGTAATATTACTAATCATGTTTTATTTGTAATTGACTTTTTTTATGTAGTACTACAATTGTTTTTAAATTAGGACTTTGAGTTTCAAGAGTACACTTGACCACTAGTAGGCAGTGATTAAATCCTTCTTAAATTACAGTCATGAAAAGATTGCTTCTTGAAACCCTGTCAAAATACTATTTTATTGTGGTTATTGAAATTCCTTGAAATATATTAGGAACAGAGTTGGAGCAGTTGGCTATATCTTGATTCTTAAAGATTACTTATATTGGCTTTTTTCTGGAAATTTGTGTATATTATAGAAGATTGAAAAGGCAAAAAGGATTTTTGTAAAAGCCATCTTCTCTTTACTATGACTTAAAAAAACTTGTCATTGTTGAAGTTTTGGATTTTACATCTTGAGTAGGAAGGCTTTTCTTAAAATTTTACAAGATATTATTAACAAAGTATTATTTTTTCATGTTATAGAAATAAAGTTAATGAAAGTGTGCTGTCCTTGCCCTTTTAGGGACTATCTCTTATCCCATATCCTTGTTGCCCAGTCACTCCTTATCCATATTTCTCTTTAGTTTTTCTGCTGAAAGCTGTTAAGTATTTATTATGCTTAGTGTGATAACAGTTTCCTAATATAGGGTAGTGCCTAGTTTGGGGACGGCAACCTGCAATAGCTTTAGTACCATATCAGTGGAAAAGTATAGTGATACAAAAATCAGAATTGTGAGTTATAGTGTTGTATTTCATTTGTACCTCAATTTTTAAAGAGTTGTGCAGATAAACATATAAGATTTTATTAAGACCAAGCTTTCATTTGGAATGTGTATATAGCAGAGATGTCCTTTAATACATTGCTTTGTTCGGGCTAGACTGCAATTGTGTATTCTTAAATTAATCTTCTTTAGCTGGTGGAAAATGTAAGACATTTTTAAAGGACCTAGAATTAATAGACTTCTCATTTTATAGTTCTGTTTTGGAAGCTTTTTTTTTCCTTTTAATTTTTAAGAGATCCCTACAGGGGCCCCTAGGTGGGTCAGTCAGTTAAGCATCTGCCTTCAGCTCTGGTCATGATCTCAGGGTTCGAGGATCAAGCCCTGTGTTGGGCTCCCTGCTCAATGGGGAATCTGCTTCTCCCTTTTACTCTCCTCTGTGTTCTTTCTCAAATAAATAAATAAAATCTTTTAAAAAAGAAAGAAAAAGAAAAATCTTTGTCTTGACCCCTGAGAACTTTAAAATCTTACATAAGAAAACAAAACCAGTGACAACCTGTAGTTGATGATAACTTGTTACATATGTACTTTAAGGGTAGTCATGGACAGAACTAGTACTTGGGTAATCTTGTTAAAATTTATTGTTGATCATTATTCCTATACTCTTTATAACTAAGAGAATAACTCTAGTTAAATCTTGGGAAGCATGGGGGAAAGAAGGAACAGATATATTTGTAGGCTGGAATAAACAGAGTCGAAAGTGCTGAAATGATTCAGGGAACCCAAATCTTCAAACTTGAATTGTTAGGGAGGTCCCAAAGAGTAACTGAATATTTAAAGACTTGGATGGATTCTGTAAAATTAGTTTCTAAATATTTATGGCTATTGTTTAGATACTTTTAACTTAAAAACTTTTAAAAAATTTATATATGGGGGCGCCTGAGTGGCTAAGTTGGTTGGACGTCTTGGTTTCAGCTTGGGACATGATCCTGGGGTTGTGGAATCGAGCCCTGCATGGTGCTCCTGACTTGGCACAGAGTCTGCCTGGGACTCTCTTTCTCTCCACCTATGCCCCTCCCCACTCCTCTTTCTCTTGCTCTCTAATATAAATGAAGTTTTTAAAAAATACTTTATATATGTAATGTGTATTACCAATATTAGTAATATTCCAATGGACTTATAAGTAGACTCCTTAGGCTCTGAGAATTTGAATAACTCAACCCACTCACAGGCTAGAGGGTAAAGAGAATAAACTTGAAGGCGCTCCCTCAGACAACAGGCCTTTAATATTTAAAGGAGAAGGATATGGTAATTGACAAAGGTGGTATACCATTTATAAAGCTATACACAGGATAAGCTAGTATAATAAGGCTAACAGAACATAAACTGGGCTAGAAAAGGGAATGTACAAAGTCAGAACAGAATTGAACTAGTGAGAAGGCAAAGCAAATATCAAAAAATAAAGGTAAATACCTTAAATTATCTGATTTCAGGGTAAAATCATTGAAAAGCTAGAGTAATGCAGTGAGACACAATAAAAGAAGTGAACTAGAGGTTAACTTTAGATATAACATTTTGTAATATGAAGAAAAGCAAATATTAAGAAGCCAGAAGGGAAGAGAGATGTATTCTTAAAAATCAGAACAGAGGCTCTAAACTCTATACCACATGGTCATATTTCTTGGTATTCATAACTCCCTGCAATTTCATGTGAAAATTGTATATGTACTTCTAGAACAAAGCATATAACTTTTATTACATTGTTAATGGATTCACAACCTATTCTAAGATTGACAGATCAGCAAAAGTGATAATATGGTGAAATACAATGATTAGTAAATAAAACGCTCCAATTTTAAGTACTGCCCATATTAGAATAGTGTATATAGTTAACTAACTTTAAATAAGTGAGGTGAATGTCAGACTCAGTCTCTTTTGAACATGTAGTTGTAGGGATCTCTCTCTCCCTCTCTCTCTCTCTTTTTTAAAGATTTTTATCTATTTATTTTAGAGTGAGCACAGAGGAGAGGGAGAAGCAGACTCCCCACTGAGCAAGGAGCCCAGTGCGGGACTTGATCCCAGGGGTCTGAAATCATGACCGGAGTGGAAGGCAGATGCCCAACTGACTGAGGCATGCCAAGATAAAGATTGTTCTTTAACATGCACCCAGACAACTTCATATTTAGTACACACCTCACTGTTGCCTAGGCAAATGCTAAGAATTCTGCTAACTTAGTAAATGAAAATTCTTTTCCATTTATTTATTTAGCAGTTATTTACTTTAGTTATGCTTGGTGCTACCTTAAAGCAAAAAAATAATAATAATAAACCAAAAAAACAAAACCAAAACATTCTGTTTGGTATTCCAGTCAGTATACAGCAAATTCTATTATGGAATATTTTTAAATCTTTCCTGTTGGACTATTTTCAGAAATTACTGAATGAGAGCATGGATATCTTCTCAAGAAATTTGTCCAAAGAATAAGGTAAAAGCAGAAAGGGAAATTTTGGCAAATCTTTGCCAGGTCTTAAGTGATTTACTTGAATAATAAATTAATTTGCCAAAATAAATAGTCATATCTGTGTATTAGTTGTCTTTTTGTGTGTAATCTATATATCACTTTATTTACTGGTAATGTAATTTATAAATATCAACAGAAATACAAATGGCATTCATCTTAGTACCTTTGTTAGTAGACTCTACCTGTTTTGTCAACAGAAATACAAATGGCATTCATCTTAGTACCTTTGCTAGTAGACTCTACCTGTTTGCTAGTGCTTGGTAAAATGTCTGGCTCATCCCCTGCTCATTTCCTACAAGTACATTCTAATAGTAAAATCTTATCATAAATATACTGTATTAAGTTATGTCAGTAAACTCCAAGCCAAAGCTGAAAAAAATCCTTTAAAACCTAAACCAAACATGCTCTAAGGCCTGAAATCTGTTAGATCATTCGTTCATATTCACAGGAGAGTGTGAAGCAGCTGGTATAATCTAGTTTCAGAACATTCTGTTTCTGATATTCCATGATTTCTATGATAGGCAAAAAATAAGGCAATGTTCTTTGGTATTGTTAACACTGCTGCCACCTGTCAATGGCTTTACCTCTTTCCTCTTGTTAATTGAAGGCACTTTTTAAATCTGAAGTACTTAACAGGATGCAGTAATTTGTGGTTATAATAAAAGGAAACAAAGGGCATTTATTTCCATTTGTGTGCAAACTTCTTTATTGCAGTTGCACACAACAAAGTATATACATAGCTATCTAAAGATATTTCAATAAATTAATAGGGTTTAACACATGTAAACACAGAAAACAAACTTTTGTATATTCAAAACCAAAAATCTTTTATTTTTTTAATGTCACACTTTGAGTTGGGGATTGATTCCCATTTATAAAGATTCATGCATTCCTGCCACACTTTTTTTTTTTTTTTTAAACCATTTAGCAATATTAACCATGTCATAGGCACTGGTGATACAGGGAGGGGAGAAAAGATGTTTTCTGTTCTTAAAGATGTCTTTGTATTGGGCCACAGACAATTGTAATTCTAGTACGGAATCATTAGGACTTAATAAAAATTTGCTCAGAGTTCTCTGTGCTTCTACTGAGAGGCTGCCTAACCTAAAATGGGTACTTGAGAAAGGACTCCTAGAGCAGTTAACTACCAGAATTCTTAACAAACAAGTTAGCCAAATGAAAAAAGGGACAAGAAATAACTGACTATATTACATGCTTAGCTCTGTGAAGTGTTTTAATTACAATTAGAAGTAGTAAGTGGTTATTTAATCTGTCTCCTGGAAAGGTATGCAGTAAAGGCTTATTGAAGCTCATTGAAGGGTAGCCAGGTCAGTATTGAAGCTAAGGACACCAGCAAGCCAGTCAGTTTAGGAAAATTATGTTAGCAATGAACAAAACTAAGGTTGACATTTTAAGTTAGTATAATATATATTTTGCACAAAGACCCAGTACATTAAAAAAAAAATAGTAACAATAGAATTTTTAAATAGATATGTGATTTTGTTTTTAATAAGAGATTGCAAATCTGCCCCTTCATTAGGTTTTCATTATCTTTCCATTTACCTGAAGCATTTTTTTTTTAGAATTTGTTTTATTTTTTGTTTTGGGTATAATTTCTGTTTGTATGCAAACAACATATTGCTGTTTTCAAAAAATAATTCCAGTCTTTGACCAAATTTTGGGTAGAGTAAGGGTATGGAGCTTAAGAGACTTGGTGATAGGCAAATTGCTATCAGTATTCAGCCACAGGCTTTACACAACCATCCTTACAGTGGGTTTCCTGTTAACTGAGGGGACAGACAGTGGATATGGAAGTGTGAGTAGATCACAGAGAATGTGGGATCCTGGGGGAAAAGCAGTGCAAAATACCATAGGAATGAATTACTTTCCTTCTTCAGTCCCAAACTATAAAATACTTAGAGCTACAAACTGCAGCTTTTCCTATAAAGGGGTGGGAGGGAGGAGAGAGGGATCCTTTAATCCATCCCTTCTTTTTTTTTTTTAAGATTTTATTTTTATTTATTTATTTGACAGAGATCACAAGTAGGCATAGAGGCAGGCGGAGAGAGAGAGAGAGAAGGAAGCAGGCTCCCTGCTAAGCAGAGAGCCTGATGTGGGGCTCGATCCCAGGACCTGGGATCATGACCTGAGCTGAAGGCAGAGGCTTTAACCCACTGAGCCACCCAGGCGCCCCTAATCCATCCCTTCTTTATTCCAAACTGTGTCATGTATTGGAGGATACAATATCCTAAATGTTGTTATCTCTAGTGGTATCCTCTGTTTATGACTCAGTCCTCTGATAGCAGCACTTTCCCCAGGCTTACTTGAAATTCTTGGTTTTGAGGAGACCACTTTGCATGAATATATACGGTTCCAGAAATTAGATCCATCTTCCATTACAAAAGGTTCCTTGTTACTGCTATGCTGCCCAAAGAAGATCACAATCTAGATAAATTTATTAATATTAGACCTGTTACTAGTTTTCTACTTAAGTTTAATTGTACCATCTTGGAAAATATTAGTCTGGTATGTATCTCATTTTAAAAAGTTCAAGAAGTCAAAATGTCATGGTTGATAAATAACATGAGAAATAGTTATCATAGTTTGAAATTTATCCTTGTGAGACATACACATCTGCTAAATGCTAGTTGTTCCTTTCATACTACTGTCTAGCACTTCCCACCTTCCATTCCATTGTGTTTCCCCCACTAGAAAGTGAATGTCTTTTAATTTACCTGTATTCAATGCTTGGTCTTAGGAGATACATGATATTTATTAAATAAGTTTGTGTTGAATAGTTGTAGAAACAGTTCACAAAGTAGTATTTACGTCTCCTATTGTGGGGGTCGGAGCTTTGGGGGGTCGGGAGTAATAAGCTGAAGTAACCCCATCATTTCTTAAGAAAAAGTTATTTAGTTAGGGTTTCAATGAGGGATATCGATGAAACTTTAGGAGGGTATTGAACTTTTAAGTTAAAACTCTATCCTTTTTTTTTTTTCAAACATGTGAAGCCTAATTTAAACCTTTCATTAAGAGCATAAACAAAAATTTATGTAGTTATGTACCTCCTTGCAAGGTAATTATGGAAGAAGGGAAAGTGAGTATTATGCTCAGTGATCTCATCAGGAAAGAGAAACCAGTTAATAGAAGATGCTTATTTTTTTTACTTATCAGCATCTCCTGACAGTGGCCACTTCTATATACAGAATTCTGTGGGGGCGGGGGTTATTAATTAATATATGTAAGCACGTGCCATTTCATTACTGTGTTTATCTAAGAATAGTCACACTAGCTTTCTTTCAGTATGTGGGAAGAAGTCTAGACTAGGCCATCACAAGATCAGACAATGTTCAGAAACCACCCAGTGTAGTTGCTAGAGCTTCCAGGACTCCCAGGAGGGAAGTTTGTCTCCTTGGCTAATACTCTGTCATTTTGTAGAGTTTATTGTAAAGTACTGCTTAAGCGGTGAATATTTCTAATTTAGTCTGACACTACTTTGTTTCATGTACAATAAAATCTCCCCAATTCAGAACAAAATGGAGAAGTTTTAATGACTGAAATTTTCCAGTTGTAAAGTTTTCTTAAGATGGTCTTTCAGTTAGCCACAGAAAGTTCAAAGACAACAAAGCAATTACATTGTATCCAGATTGTTACAAATCCCAAAATAAAGGTGCCAAATGAATATGGTTTTACTACATTTTATCTAATGCATTATAGGGTATATTGGATATATTAAAAGCATTGCAAGGAAGGCTTTCTTTTCTCACTTTCTTCCTGAGAATGCAGAAACCAAAGAATGTCCAACAAAGAACAGAACTAACTTTTTCAGATTTGTCAGTTCATGGATAAAAAGTAGAGACAGAATGGTGAAGCACCTGTTGCTTTAAAGGCAATAAACTAGGGAAATGTTTTAACAGAAGTCATCAGCTTTCAAAGATCTCTTTTATCCAGCTCACATCACTCATTGCTCTTAATTCCTTTGTCACATTTTTTCCTGACTTACAAGTAATCCTTGAAATCCATGGAGCATTTTATATATAACCAGAACCATGTGGATGGTTCTCACGTGTTCAGTGTAACCCCAAATCCCAGCATTTCTGCCGCCCCTCCTTTCCCATGTATTTAGTTTTAGATGCAGGTCTGAGAAGCAAATAGTTGTGGTAATAGGAATTCATCCCACTGCCATCACTTTCCACCTACCAAGACTCTAAATTCAGTCTCTGGTGGGTTTCAGATGACAGAGAGCCACCAACAGGCCCTCTGCAGCTCTTTGATCTCCACCACTGTATTCTGTATTCTTCTTTCTGGGGAGCTAGTTCCTCTGGCAGCTGCTTCCCTCATGCCAGGCCATTGGTTATTTATGTGTAACAGTATACATTGGCCAACAGAGTAGATTTCTAGAAATTTCTTATGAAATCTCATTATTTAGATAAAGGTTAAAATTAATATTGTTTAGTCCATTCCTAATGGAACAGTTCTCTTGAACATCAGTAAGTAAGTTGAGATGAGGAGGGGCAAAAAGTTCTTTCCAGCCCTTCAGGTTGAGCAGCTTCAGTGTGCTATCCCCTGGGCACTGCTTTCATTTCCTCCACATAACGTGTAAGAGTGATACATGTCTTTTAAGGATAACCTTAGAAATAAATGACATCTTTTATTGTGCCTTTTTGGTTTTTTGGTATTAACCCTTTAGAAAACAGTTTTTAAGATATCCAGCAATAGAAGCATCATGGTTTTAACCTTACTTAGGTTTTCTACCTTATTTAGGTTTTCTGAAAGAGACTAAAACTGATATCCCCTGAAGTCTTCTAGGATTATTCAAAACTAAAGTACATACGCTTAGGGCAGGGGCAAACAGAGTAGCAAATTCAAGTCTTCATTTCAGTAGGTTTTTTTTCCCCACTGTGTTTTGGAAATTGATGTTTGATTTTGCTCTTTCTTATCCTAGAGCATAGCAGGTACTCATATGTTGAGTCCTTCATGTTTGTCGTAAGTGTGGATATTCTTTTCTGTGATTGCTTTTCTATGTGATTTTCTTTGCCTTCTGTGTGATTTTTTTTTCCTATCACATAGTCCATATATTTTCCACAAGGTTGATTCTAAAAGTATTTTAAGGTTTATAATGGTGTCTTCCCCTTATTTAACTAGGCCATCTCCCTTTTCAGGTATTTATTTCTATTGTCTTGCATCTTATCTTTAATCTCTGATGTCATAAAGTTGCCACTTTCATTTCCTATAACTTTTTCATGTTTTCTTTCAGAATGTGATTTTCATTGTTTATTGTGTCTTATTGCTCGTCTTCATTTTTTCCCACAGAATTTGCATAGGCCCAACACTACATTTTAAACAGACATTCCAGCCAAGTATGTTGTTTGCCTAAAACAAGGTGAATGTTTGACTCTTTTCCATCCTGATCTAAGCATTCTTTTTATCTTTGTGTTAGAATATTAGCCAATGAACAGGATGTTGCAGTTGTATCAACTGTTCAGTCATTTAGCTGCCTGAGGGATCTGTGGTCATGAATACAGTATTTCCTCTCTGCTCAACCAAGTCATAACTTGCTGATTCTAGCCCACCTTTGATAGAACAGAGGAGGGATAAAAGGGCAGCTGTTGGGCCTATAGTGAATGCAGAGAGTGACAGGAGCTCCTTTTCTCTGGCCTGCACAGTCCCTTCAAACTGGGAAACACCAGTGACAGCACTACCCCTGTCCCATGTGGTAACTTTTACAGATGAGAGAAACATATCCCTTCCTCAGTGCACTTGCTTCCATTTGCTGACTAACTGCATGGTGATTCCAGTGAATGGTGCCCCTTAGAGTTGTGTAGTGCACACAGCTCTACATAGAGTGGCCCTAATCAGTGAGGAATTTGAGGATTTCAACCTCTCGTTCCCCTTCATGGTACTCTTTTCTCTGGAAGAAGAAACTAATTTTCAGTCCCAGTGTTGTCTTACAGTTTAATGCAGATTATCAGAAGATCCTTCTAGGACCAGTTTAAAGTAGGAGGTTAGGAGCTACCAACAGTATGGCTATACTTACTGCTTTTGGGGTTGTCATGTTGTGGGAGGGAGGTTTTAAGAACTCTTACTTACCTCTTTCAGTTTGTTGGGTTTTGTTTTTGATTTTGTTCTGTTTTGTTTTTTAATGAACCTTTGATTTTATTAAGAGTTAACTCTCTCTAGAAGGCACCTTACATCCCCTTTTTAAAGGAAACTAGTATAATAGAATTGTCTCAGATTTTATTTTCAAGTGGATTATTATATTGATTGAGATAAAAACCTAAAATCCGAAGGAAAAAAGGGAAAACTTGTTTATGTAGTAGATCCTTTAATACCTGGAGAGTCCAACTTCAATTGGTGCTGATACTCTCTTCAGAGCCTTGAAACAGCCCTCAGTACTTACAAGGATTTTAGACATGAATATTGATATTTATGCTGACATTTATATCCTAAATAGTTTGCTTTTTAATGCTTTTTATTTTTGAAAGGAATTGATTTAGCCCTAGGAAAAAGCAGTCATATTTCTCTTGACGTCCAAACCTATATGTCATCATACTGAAATGCCATTTGTAGTTGCTTTTCCTGTAAGTGATACCTCATTATGACTAAGAATACACTAGTGGTAAGTTCTTTTAAAGGTGTATATTAATTATATTGGAAAGATAAATAGATTTGTACCCTGTGGTCTAATTTTATTTGACACATAGTAGTATTTTGACAACCCCAACTATATCTACTTACATTTTTCTGAAAGACATTCTGTTTTCAGTCCTGATTCTAATCATTTTCGGTTTATATAAACATAGTGCTGGTGTTTTTATATAACAGGCACTCTGCAAAGTACTTTGGATATATAGTAGAATCAGTAATGCTGAATCTATGTAGCATCATTGGGAGTGTGCATGTGAGTGAGTCTTCCAGATGACTAAAATTACCCTTGTAAGTAATTAAATATCCCTTTTATGCAAGATATGCATTTAAAACAGTTAAACTATGTTACATATTTTCATACATTTTTTAACAGAATATTCTCTACATAATTAGTAGTTTCTCAGTGCCTGAAGATCATAACCATAAATAGATCCAGAGGCCACTGATTGGTTCTTTAATAGTGATTGGCAACCAGACTGTTGCCGCTATGTCTGTTTTATATTATTTTTCTCTCCTGTCACTGTTATGCTATTTAGATCTCCCTTCTGCCGTCAGTATATGTGACTCTAATATGTATAACTCAATGTTTTTAATGTGCTGGGATTTTGAAACTAAAAAACCCAAGTTTTTCATTGGGTTTTTGATTTGTTAAACCCTATATTAGATTGATGTATAGGTTAAAAGTAAGTGCTGAATCATGGTATAAGATATCCTATAGAGTCAGTTGTGTAGGTTCCAGTGTCTTACATATATGGTGACTGTTGTATAAATTAACAAAAGAAAATGTTGGTAGCCAGGATGATCTTTCCAGTAGAGTATGTCTGCTATTTCCTCTTTGATCCATTTTTTTCATGTACCCCAGAGACCTACACCAAAGCTCAGAACTGACTTTAGTATAATTTCTGTACTGTAGTTTCTTGTACTCCTCTTTTATGATCTGGTTCAACTATCTCCTGCTCTGTGATGCCTTTCTTAAGTCTGCCAAATAGTAAAGCAGTTAATTGGTCCTCTCTCTGCCTTCTCACAGATTTTTTTTATGTATTTCTATTAGAGCATTTGTTGAAATTATGATATCATAGTCATAATAGCTAACCTTCTGAAGCACTTATTATGTACCAGGTGTTATGCTAAGGGCTTTATGTGTATTATTGCATTGAATACTCATTCTTTAAAAGACCCTTTGAATAATTCACAGAGACGAAAAGGTACAGCATGGGGAATATAGTCAATAATATTGTAATAACTTGTATGGTGACAGATAGTGACTACATTATTATGGTAAACATTGATTAATGTATAGAATTGTTGAATCAGGGGTGCCTGGGTGGCTCAGTGGGTTAAAGCCTCTGCCTTCAGCTCAGGTCATGGCCCCAGGGTCCTGGGATTGAGCCCCACATCGGACTCTGCTTGGCAGGGAGCCTGCTTTCCCCTCTCTCTCTCTGCCCGCCTCTCTGCCTACTTGTAATCTCTGTCAAGTAAATAAATAAAATCTTAAAAAAAAAAAAAAAAGAATTGTTGAATCAATATGCTGTACACCTAAAACTAATATAACATTGTATGTTAATTATACTTTTTTTAATGAATGAAAAATAAATGAAAGACCCTTTGAAGTAGATAATTACTATTTTCTCCATTTTCCAAAATGGGGTTAAGTGAAGGAGAAGGAAAATATAACTTGGCCAAGTGGTAGAGCTGAGATTTAAATCCAGGCAGTTTGATTCCAGTTTCCACATTTTTCATACCTATCAGATGAAGCACAGAGAGGTAACTGGTCCAAGGTCACATATCTAGTAAGTGACAGAACTCGAATTTGAATCCCAGGCAGTTTGACCTCAAAGACAGTGTTCTTAATTATTTATTTTCAATCCAACACTCTTCTTTGTAAATTCCTTAAAGGAAGACCTCATAATATCCATCATATGTCTATAGAATGTGACACATAAGGGGTTCTTAAAAAAGGAAGGCACTTGATATAATAAGCACTGGGGGTTACATGCATTCTACCCATGTAACTAATCACTGAATTCTACCCATGAATTCTACCCATGAAACTAATAATACACTATATGTTAACTAACTTGAAATTAAATTTTTTTTTAAGATTTTATTTATTTGACAGAGAGAGATCACAAGTAGGCAGAGAGGCAGGCAGAGAGAGAGGGAGAAGCAGGCTCCCTGCTGAGCAGAGAGCCCGACGCGGGGCTCAATCCCAGGACCCTGGGATCATGACCTGAGCCACCCAGGCACCCCTGAAATTAAATTTTTAAAAGAGATTCTTAAATGTTTGAGAATGAATTAATGGACTTTTCACTGCCTGATATGTAATAGTACTAATAAGCTAGGGTTTGCTTTTATAATCTTTACTCTCAGGTAAAACTTTAATATTTTGACCTTTATTATTCCTCGTCATCTCCCTCCAAACTGGTATTCTAACTATACTTACCAAAGTCTACAAGCCACTGTCTTTGCCTTAGTTCAGTTTGTCAAGTCCAACCTACCACACATAGGCCCCACATATGCCAAAGTGAGAAAGAGACTAAAGGAAATGACTATCTGCAACAATATCTGTAACAATAATAACAATAATAATTCAGGGAATATGAAAACAGCAGCTAACAATTTTTTAAAAGGCCCTGAAAACTCCTGGTGTCTGGCTGGTTCAGTTGGTAGAGCATGCGACTCTTGATCTCAGGGTTTTAAGTTTGAGCCCCACATTGGCTGTAAAGATTGCTTAAGTTAAAATCTTTAAAAATAAATAAAGCCATCTATAACATGCAAGGGAAGGAGAGAAAGGAAGGGGAGGTGGGAAAAGAGAGAGCATGCAAGGATGTGAGTAGGAAAAGCACAGAGATGAAAGAAAGGGTTGGGGAGGAATGGAGAATTTTTCATTCCTGACAATTAAATCCATCCAGTCAGTCTGAGGTTTGATCAAAATGGTTATACAGGGGCACCTGGGTGACTCAGTGGGTTAAACCCTCTGCCTTTGGCTCAGGTCATGATCCCAGGGTCCTGGTATCAAGCCCCACATCGGGTTCTCTGCTCCGCAGAGAGCCTGCTTCCTCCTCTCTCTCCCTGCCTGCCTCTCTGACTATTTATGATCTCTGTCAAATAAGTAAATAAAAATCTCTTTTTAAAAAAATGGTTATACAAATGAAGTTAGGCAGGAATAGCCTTACAGGTAAATAAAAATAACAAATTAAATGTAACATTACATGTCATATGTTTATACTTCAATAGAAATGGTAAATTAATCGTCTAAATTCCATGGAGTAAGCGTACATATATAATGCACATCAATTATACTAGTGGTCTTTTAAAACGTACTTTAAAATTCACCTACTGGGACACCTGGTTCACTTGGTTAGAAGAGTGTGTGACTCTTGATCTCAGGGTCATGAGTTCAAGCCCCATGTTGGGTGTAGAGATCACTAAAAAAATAAATAAACTTAAAAATTCAACTACTGTATGATAAAGGTGGCCTAAATAAAACTGATTTGTTGGTTCATCAGCTTGGAATTACAAAAGCTCTAACAGTTAGCTCTAGCTCTAGCTTTAAAACAGTATTTTTTCTGTCTACATAAATCCTTTTGTAGCAAGGAAACATATTAGAAATCCTACTTTTAAGTTTGATTGAACAAGAGCAGTAATACATATCATTTAGGAAATAGACAACAGTTAGTCCAGGCCTAAAAGGTGTCTAATTCTTATAGTCATTTTTTAATTCTCTAGAGTCTAGCTTAAATCTCACTGTTTTCATGAGCTTCCTTAGCCATCCTTACCCACAATACTTTCTTTCTTTCCTAATTTATATAATTCTTAGAGGAGCTAGTATAGGATAGTGGTTGAGACTGGGGTTGTCATACCACCTATGCTGTCAGTTTACTTGCTGTGTTAATCTAGGCAAGCTGGTAAACCTTGACAAGCCTTGGTTTCTTCTTTTGTAATTTAAGGTTGATAAAGATGATATCTCTCCTTCGGATTATTATGAAGTTTGAGTGAGACCATGTATGTAAAGATGTTAGCACCTTGCCTTGCATATACTACATGTTTAGTTAACATTAGCTATTACTGTTAGGATTAACAACTGCACTACTGCTACTGTAATTCATATGTGTTCTGTCTCTTCCTAGAGTGTCCTCAAGTTCGTAGATGCTCAATTAAGTATTTACTTGAAGGGTGGATGAGGATGCAGGGAAAGACCAGTAGTTAGAGGTTGTAACTTGGGGGCTTCCACTTTATATTCCATAAGGAAGTGGTAGGATTAGAATCTACAGTGGTGGGGACCTCCAGGTGATAGCTAGGTACTCAATAAGCAGAATGTGAGAGGGAATAGAAAGGATTAGAAAAAAGGGAAACATTAGTAGTGCTGACATTGGAGATAAAAGATTTGGGGATTGGAGAATAAGTCTCTTTATACCATGAAATAGCAGGAATTAAAGGCCACAATACCAAGTTGATTAGATGGTTAGATGGTTGAATATCACACCATCTACTAATAGAGTCATAGTAGTAGGACAAATTTTTTGGAGGTCATTTGTTTATAAATGACTTTCTAAGTTCATGGCCTGTAATTCAAATGACAACTTTAAGCTCAGAAATCAGTCCATGAAAGGGAGTTTTAATTTTACCTCCTCTACTTTTTCTTATTCACTGGAGAAGATATTTAACCAAAGTTGGAAGGGATGACAATTCTTCTTCTCGAGAGTCTTGAGAAATGTCATGCTTGTGCAAGTTATAGACATACAGGCATGTGGAAAATGGTAACAATGAAATAGGGTGTTTTTTTGGATCTAAATATCCTAGAAGGAAAAAAATTGGATTTCTTTGAGAATAGTTTTCATGTCTTGCTATCAAAGAGTGTGAGGTTTGTGCTTTTACTTCTTGGTCATTTTTAATATACCAGGAAAGAATAGGACTGCTGCAAGATGGAGGACAACATGAAAACCAAGAGAGACAGCATTAACAGCAGTCCGTCCTGTTATGAGACCATTTGAGGAGGAGAATAAATGAGTAATTGACTCCTTTTAGTTGGTTGGAATTCAAAGTTTGTTTATTTACACAAGAAAGAATGGAGTTGGGTAAAAAGGTACTCTCTTAATTAGTCAGGAACAACTTAGATATTAGGAAGTATAAAGAAAGGCAGCATTTGTTTAAGGATTTGGAAATATACTGTATTTCCATGTGGGTTAGTTATTTTTGTTACTCTCTTAATAGGCTACATATTAATTTTAGTATAAATGGAATTGTTCTATAAGCTAATAATGTATACGCCCTTACTCAACTTCTTTCAGTTTTTCTAATACACTATATTCTCTCTCATATCTAGGACTTTGACAGTCCTGTGACATTTACTGAGAAGATTCTCACCCACTCTCCCTTTCCTGTCTCATTTGTGTACTTGCTGTAATTTTACTGCCAAAGCACTTAGTATGTTCTGCTAGAAATTAATGTTAGTCTTGTTTACCACTGTTTTCCTGCATATATTCAGTATCAGTTCATTAAAATAATAATATATCTATTACTGTATCTGCCTCACATATAAAATGTTCAGAGTATTAATAAAATTCAATTTTCTGATTATTATTATAAGAGTATGGACTCATGTAATTAAAACATGCCTCTTGAGTCATTTTTGTAGTAGTAACTTAAGGGAAAAGAAAAGGAAAGACATGAATAAACAAGTTCTGAAGAAGATCGGGGTTCACATATAATACTCTCTCGATAGATGCTGAAAAAGCATTCAACAAAGTACAGCATCCCTTCCTGATCAAAACTCTTCAAAGTGTAGGGATAGAGGGCGCATACCTCAATATTATCAAAGCCATCTATGAAAAACCCACTGCAAATATCATTCTCAATGAAGAAAAACTGAGAGCTATTTCCGCTAAGGTCAGGAACACGACAGGAATGTCCATTATCACCACTGCTATTCAACATAGTACTAGAAGTCCTCGCCTCAGCAACAGACAACAAAAAGAAATTAAAGCCATCCAAATCGGCAAAAAAGTAGTCAACCTATCACTCTTTGCAGATGATATGATACTATATGTGGAAAACCCAAAAGACTCCACTCCCAATCTGCTAGAATTTATACAGGAATTCAGTAAAGTGTCAGGATAAAAAAATCAACGCACAGAAATCAGTAGCATTTCTCTACACCAACAACAAGACAGAAGAAAGAGAAATTAAGGATTCAATCCCATTTACAATTGCACCCAAAACCATAAGATACCTGGGAATAAACCTAACCAAAGAGGCAAAGAATCTATACTCAGAAAACTGTAAAGTATTCATGAAAGAAATTGAGGAAGGCACAAAGAAATGGAAAAATGTCCCATGCTCATGGATTGGAAGAACAAATATTGTGAAAATGTCTTTGCTACCTAAAGCAATCTACACACTTAATGCAATCCCTATCAAAATCCCATACATTTTTTTTTTTCAAAGAAATGGAACAAATAATCCTAAAATTTATATGGAACCAGAAAAGACCTTGAAGAGCCAAAGGAATATTGAAAAAGAAAGCCAAAGTTGGTGGCATCACAATTCCGGACTTCAAGCTCTATTACAAAGCTGTCATCATCAAGACAGCATGGTACTGGCACAAAAACAGACACATAGATCAATGGAACAGAATAGAGAGCCCAGAAATAGACTCTCAACTCTATGGTCAACTAATCTTCGACAAAGCAGGAAAGAATGTCCAATGGAAAAAAGACAGCCTCTTCAACAAATGGTGTTGGGAAAATTGGACAGCCACATGCAAAAAAATGAAATTGGACCATTTCCTTACACCATACAGGAAAATAGACTCAAAATGGATGAAGGACCTCAATGTGCGAAAGGAATCCATCAAAATCCTCGAGAACATAGGCAGCAACCTCTTCGACTTCAGCCGCAGCAACTTCTTCCTAGGAATATTGCCAAAGACAAGGGAAGCAAGGGCAAAAATGAACCATTGGGACTTCATCAAGATCAAAAGCTTTTGCACAGCAAAGGAAACCATTAACAAAACCAAAAGACAACTGACAGAATGGGAGAAGATATTTGCAAACGACATATCAGATAAAGGGCTAGTATCCAAAATCTATAAAGAGCTTAGCAAACTCAACACCCAAGGAACAAAGAATCCAATCAAAAACTGGGCAGAGGATATGAACAGACATTTCTACAAAGAAGACATCCAGATGGCCAACAGACACATGAAAAAGTGCTCCACATCACTCAGCACCAGGGAAATACAAATCAGAACCACAGTGAGATACCACCTCACACCAATCAGAATGGCTAAAATTAACAAGTCAGGAAACGACAGATGCTGGCGAGGATGCGGAGAAAGGGGAACCCTCCTACACTGTTGGTGGGAATGCAAGCTGGTGCAACTGCTCTGGAAAACAGCATGGAGGTTCCTCAAAAAGTTGAAAATAGAGCTACCGTACGACCCAGCAATTGCACTCCTGGGTATTTACCCTAAAGATACGAATCTAGTGATTTGAAGGGGCACATGCACCCGAATGTTTATAGCAGCCATGTCCACAATAGCCAAACTATGGAAAGAACCTAGATGTCCATCAACAGATGAATGGATAAAGAAGGTGTGGTATATATATACAATGGAATACTATGCAGCCATCAAAAGAAATGAAATCTTGCCATTTGCGACGACATGGATGGAACTGGAGGGTATTATGCTTAGCGAAATAAGTCAATCGGAGAAAGACAACTCTCATATGATCTCCCTGATACGAGAAAGTGGAGATGCAACGTGGGGGGTTTGGAGGGTAGGAAGGGAGGGAGACAAACCATGAGAGACTCTTTTTTTTTTTTTTTCCATGAGAGACTCTTAATCTCACAAAACAAACTGAGGGTTGCCGGGGGGAGTGGGGTAGGGAGAGGGTAGTTGGGTTATGGACATTGGGGAGGGTGAGTGCTGTGAAGTGTGTAAACCTAGTGATTCACAGACCTGTACCTCTGGGGCTAATAATACATTATATGTTTATAAAAATAATAAAAATACAGTAAAAAAAAAAAAAGAAAAGAAAAAGAAGATAGGGATTCAGATCATCCAGTATTTTTGAGTATTCTACATATGTCTCGCATTCGGTATGCACTGTGTAGAACACAAAGGAGCTATAAAACTAGCTGTTCAAGGAAACCAAGTGTCAAAATAAGGAAAGAGAATTAATATTTTTAGAAAACTGAGATCAGCCAAAAAGGAGCTGTTAACTTTGAATTTTGTTGACTTTGAACTTACAGAGATTTGAGCAACTGGAATTCTCATTTTTCCCCCATTTCAGTTGTAATCAGTGAATGTCACTGTGTCAAGGTAAATAATAGGTGCGGTAGCAGTAACTGTGAAAAGGAAGTAATGTGTGTCCAGGAAGGATGTTGTGGTCCAGGTCGGACCAGTACTTTAAGGAAAGTAGTCCAAGGTGAGAGTATGCTTTTGGAGTTCACAGATAATACTCACATTCTGTGTCAAGATTGCTATATTGACATTGGTGTTTATGTTAACTGCTGTGTTGTTTTCTTCCATTTGCTTAGGATACAGTGCCCAGCCATGGATAGGAGGTTAGTGTGGTAGTTAAAGGATTGAAACACTTTGAGTTGGACACCCCAGGTATTTTATCCTGGCTGTGCCATTTCCTTTAGTTGTTGTATATACTCTAGTATCTGTTGTTCAGTTATTGTGAGGACTAACCAAATAATTGATGTAGAGTGCTTTATTAATATAATCCCTAGCACATAGTGAGTGCTCAATAAAGGTTAGCAGTAAATATTCCAGTATTGTCTCTATCAGCATTGAGTCAAGGTCTAGGTGCCATTGCCTGAGATATCCAGAATCTTACACTGACAATACTTTACCAGTTCTTATCCTTTTAGCACTCTCCATCCATGATGTAAGTATATTTCTGAAAGCAGAGCTATTTGTCAGACATGATATATTTTAATCTTTGTGAAAAAGCACTTTACTTGATCTCTTGCCTCTACCTTTCTTTCTGATCTTATCTTCTGCCACACTTAAATACACCAGGCTTACTTAGGAACGAACACACACAGACACACACACACACATCTCATAGTCTTTGATCTTACTTTACCTCTTGCTCAGGATGCTCTTCCTCCAGAGAGCCCCAGGCCTCACTAACTGCACCTCATTTAGTCTCTTTAAATGTCACCTCTTTAGAAAGCCCTCCTCTGAGTATCCTATCTAAAATACTACTCCTTATGACTCTTTTATCCTGTTTAATATTTCCTTGTGGCATTTCTCATTAGCTCACCTTATTTTCTACATATATTCATTAACTGTCATTTCATTCATTAACTGGAATAGAAGTTCCTTCAAGTTAGTATCATTCACTGTTTTGTCTTCATGCCTGAAAGAGTGATACATAGACAATCACATAAATATTTATTAAATCAATGATTGAAAAATTTGGAGGCTGTTAGACCTAAATACTAAAGTACTCTGTAAAGATTATTCTGGAAGTAGCTAAGTTGGGGAATCATACTGAGAAAAGTCTTAAAATGCAGTTTCTTTTTCTTTTAGGATAATGTCTCTGGAGAGATGGGAGAAAAATTGTCCCTTCGTAAACAGCGCTTCATGCAGTTTTCTTCACTGGAACATGAAGGAGAATATTATATGACACCACGAGACTTCCTCTTTTCAGTAATGTTTGACCAAATGGAACGTAAGTTTTTTTTTGGATTTTTTAAAGTTTTTTTAAAAAATCAAACATTAAGGCTGATAAACTTCTATTTTTCAGAATTGCTAACAGCTTTTCTTCATTTTAATTATAATAATTCTTTGTGCCGTGTATTTGCTTATTATTTAGACTTTACATTCTTCATGACACAAGTGTAGTTAAACTGTTTATGTATTTATCTAAGAAATACTTGTTTTGTTTATGGGTTTTTCTAAAGAGCCAAAGGAAAAACAGGTAAGTTTTTAATGTCACTAAATATGTTAATAGAATAATTAATTTATCTAAAATATTAGTTTTTGGTAGTACTGATGTTTTAAAGTGGGCAAAGAATAAAACTAGATTAGGGACGCCTGGGTGGCTCGGTTGGTTAGGTTGCTGCCTTCAGCTCGGGGCATGATCCCAGGGTTCTGGGATCGAGTTCCACATCAGGCTCCTTGCTTGGCGGGGAGCCTGCTTCTCTCACTGCCTCTTCCTGCCTCTCTGCCTGCTTGTGTGTTCTCTCTCTCTCTCTCTCTCTGGCAAATAAATAAAATCTTTAAAAAGAAAAAAACCAGATTAGAGCAGTTGGTCAGGGGGGACCAAAAATACAATGAGATGCAAAAATCCAAAAGCTATAATTACGTAATTTTAATTCATAAACCCTCAACTTTTAATTATTTCAAATGATGTTAGAAATTCTTAGTTATATTACCTAAACTAGTTCCTTTTACTTTGCAGAAAGTAAATATGGCCCTATACTCTGTGCCCTTTATTACAAAAGTATTCTCTGAAAACTTCTTAACTTCCTGCCACCTGTCAGGATGCTGGAAGTACTGCCCTGTAGGTAGCTATATGTGGAACAGCTTATATGGGCTAGGCCAGAGTGAGCAGTAACAAGTGTAAGTTGGTTGAAAAAGACTATGAAGACTTGGGAAATTATTTTCAATATTGAGGGATGACTTGAATAAAAACACAATGAATGATTATGACATGCTCTACACAGTAAGTTCACTGGTCACTAAAACCAAAGAATTGTGTTAGGGAGTGATGACAGATCAAATTGAAAAACAGATAAGGATCATATTGTATAGGGCATTTCAGTGACCCTATGCAACCATCAGAGACTTGTATATTTGGTTGGAATGTGTGGACATCATCTTTGACCAGTGAGGGAGCAGTGAAGGTTTATGAGCAGAAAAATAAATATCGGTTATTTTGGTACCTCCTCTTTGGAGGGGAGTTTGGCAGTATGTATCAAAATCCTTAAAACATGTATTCACTTTGTGAGAAAACTTCTAGAAAACTAGTCTAAGTAAATAACTAGAGAGATCAAAAAGGTTTTTTTAAGGTAGTTTACTTTCCAGCATGTAAAGAACTTGAACATCATCACTCCTGTACTCACAGCAAGAAAAAAAGCTGAAAAACTGAAAGTTAGCAGTTCTTCTTAGATCCATCAGAGAATTGAGAGAATCAAGACCATAAGGCATAGGAACACGAAAACTGGAGATGGACAGATACAGAGACGCAGAGTTTACCTAGAGCAGAAACTACCCAGAAACCACCACTGCAGCCAGCATCTGGTGGGAATATTTAAAGAGCAGTTTGGCTAACTGCTAGAATCTGAGCTTGGGCTAGCTTGAGAGATGAAAACTTGTGAAGAACCAGCCCTGACAGTCTTATGTACTTTTGGAAGTTTTACCTAGTAGAGCCCCACTAAGAGTAAAGATCTGAGAAAAATCTTCCCTCAACGGGAGGGGAAAAGTAATCATTTTGAAACAATTCCAGAGCATTCTCTTCTCCTTAGCAAAGGCCTGCACAGACAGGAAACTTTTACCAAAGTCTAACCATCGAAGGTGAATGGAAATGCCCAACTTTGGCCTTCCTGTCTCACTTTTGAAGGAAAACAGAAAACTGAAAGCACTTCTGAGGATCACAACCCTGGGACTGAGGATCACAACCCTGGGACACAGGCCAGTAACAGACTGAGACCTAATCATAAGATTATAAGACACTTCTCCTCCCCCACACCTCACCACACACCAGGAAGGTTCCTGTCTAAAGGGGATACAACAGAAAGAACTGTACCTCTCAGACCTTATATATGAAGGAGTCTCTAGGAAAATAAGAACAACAGAGGAGACAAAAACAAGGACACCAGAGGAAATGTTTAAAAACCTCTGACACCTACAACTATAGCAGACCATAAACTCATCCTAATGTTATTCAGATAAACATAGAACCTCATACTTAAAATATCTCCTTAAGTAAAGTTTACCTGATAGATCTTACCTGGTTCTCAGAAAACTCACCTGACATTCCAAAAGGCAAAAGGCAGTCTGAAGAGACAAAGCAGGCATCAGAACCAGATTCAAATATAGCAAAGATTTTGGAATTAGCAGACCAGAATTTAAAATAACCATGATTAATATAATTAAGTGCTTTAATAGAAAAAGTACATATAATACATATAATACAATACATACAGGTAATGTATGCAGAGATTGGGAAACTCTTAGAATCAAAAAGAAATGCTAGAAATAAAAAACAGTATAGTAAAAATGAAGAATGCCTTTGATAGGCTCATTAAAATAATGCTCTGCACCAAGGAAATAATCAGTGAGCTTGAAGACATGTTAATTGAGATTTCTTAAACTGCAAAGAAGGAAAACTGGAAAAAACAGTGTCCAAAAAGTGTGGTACAATTCAAAAATTGCTAGTGCAATACCAGAAGAAGAAAGAACAGGAGAAATATTCAGAGTTATTAACAGCTGAGAAATTTCCAAAATTATTAATAAACACCAAACCACAAATTCAGGAAGCTCACAGAATTCTAGGCAGGATAAATATTAAAAAAACAAAACAAAACACCAAAAACCCCATACCTAGGCATATATGCTTCAAACAATAGAAAATCAAAGATAAAGGAAAAAATCTTAACAGAAGTCAGAGGGGAAAAAGACCTTACCTAAAGGGAAACAGGGTTAAGAATTATATCATACTTCTCTTCTGAAACTATGGGATGGGGGAAGAGTTAAGATGGCGGAGTAATAAGGGGATCCTGGGACATAGCTACATCAACATCAAATCATTTTAAACAACTAGGAAATCCATCTCTAGAAAAAAAATAATCTGCACAATTAGAAGGAGAGAACGTGACATATGTGAGCTTCAGAGAGTGAATTGGGAGAGAGAAAAGCCGTAGTATTACAGAGTGGTGGGAACCCCTTTCATAGAGCAGAGTCAGGGATGGAGGGAGAGTGGCATGAGGGTTGGAGCAAGGCTCAGTGGTGTGGGGTGTGGGGATATCCTGGGTCGCTGGGGAAGAGAATGTTCCTCTTCATGGAGTGGATTTGGAAGAGGATATTTTGCCTTTCCAAAGACAAAAACCCACCAGGCAATACTGAACCTCCATTCAGCAGCAGGGGACGGAGGCACCTGCGGATGGCAGATAACCTGTTTGCGGCTTTTTCAACATAGACTCTGAGCACATGTGTAGGTGTGCAACTGCTTTTCTGGGACAGAAAGGTGCCAGATGCAGCCCTGTGAAGCTCTCTTTCAGTGGAAGGGAGTGGGTCCACATGCCACCAGGTACTTTTAAGAGTTGTTTTGAATCCCAGCTGCCAGCCAGAGATTTAACACTGGAGAATTAGCCTCAGGCAGACCAACAGCCAAGCACAGATAGGCTGAAGGCAGGATTCTGATGAAAGCCTGGGTCACAGAGAGGAGATTGTTCACTTTTCTGTGGGGGCCTCCTGAAGGGCAGCAGCCTCGAGTGTCCCTCCCCTGTCAAGAGGACATAGAAATAAGATGGTTGACACCATCTACCCCACCCCCAATGCCCAACAGCACAGTCAGACTTCATACAGAAACACAACCCCTGTAGTCACTTACACCAAACTCTGCACCGCCCCCTCTCGACTCCACATGCACTGGCAAGGGAATCTTTATAAGGGCAGGTCTCCCTCAGAAGACAACAGAGGCCCTCCCATGCATCAAGGCTACTGATTGTAGAGTGTTCCAAAGCATCAGCTTCATTTCAGCTTCCTCCCCGCCATTATTTTTCCCCCCTCTGGCATCAGGCTTGCAGTTTTTTGTTCATTTGTTGGCTCCTTTCTTTTTTAGTTTTTTGGATCAGCTTCCCTACCCTCCCAATTTCTTTTTCTTTGAAATCAGGCATATACTTTTTGATTTGTTTGCTTGCTTATTTGTTCCTTTTCCTTTTTTCTTGGATTGATTTCCTTCCTTCCTTCCTTCGTTCCTTCCTTTCTTCCTGTTAGGCCTATCTTAACAAATAAATCCAAGAAGAACAACTTAACGATCTAAACATGTCCCACCGCAAGCAAGAAGGAGCTCTGCAGAGGACTTGGCCCATGGGAAAGAGCAGCCAAATACAATAGCAGATGTACACAGCATGCACCAGAAACACTTCTTAAAGCACCAGGCCCTGGACAGTGTCATATAGTATTAGTCTCAGAAGCAGGAAACATAACAAGCTTTCATAACATGCAAAAGACGGAAACCTAGACATTATGACAAGGTGGACAAATTCTCCCCAAAAGAAAGATCAAGAAGAAACCACAGCCAGGGATTTGCTCAAAACAGATAGAAGTAATGTATCTGAACAAGAATTAAGAACAACAGCCATAAGAATACTAGCTGGTCTTGAAAGAAGCATAGAAGACACTAGAGAAACCCTCACTGCCAAGATAAAAGACCTAAAAACTAGTCAGGCTGAAATAAAAAATGTTATAACTGAGATGCAAAATCAACTGGATATAATCACAACAAGGATGGAAGAGGCAGAGGAACGAACAGGTAATATAGAAGATAAAATCATGGAAAATAAGGAAGCTGAAAGGAGGGAAAGAAAACTGTTAGATCATGAATATAGACTTAGGGAACTCAGCAGTTCCACAGTGCGATAATATCCATATCATAGGAGTCCTAGAAGAAGAGAAAAGGGGGCAGAAGATCTATTTGAGCAAATTATAAATGAGAATTTCCCTAATCTGGGGACGGAAACAGGCATTCAACATCCAAGAAGCACAGAGAACTCCCCCTCAAAGTCAACAAAAACAGGTCAACACTAAGACATATCATAGTGAAACTTGGAAAGTACAAAGGTTAAGAGATAATTCTGAAAGCAGCTAGAGACAAAAGGTTCTTGACCAACAAAGGTAGACACGTAAGGTTAGCACCAGACCTGTCCACAGAGACCTGGTAGGCCAGAAGGAAGTGGCATGATATATTCAATGTGCTGAATGGGAAAAATACACAGCCAGGAACACTATATCCAGCAAGGCTATCATTCAGACTAGAAGGAGAGAGAGAGTTTTCACCCTCCCTCTCTGTCTCTCTCTGTCAGATAAATAAGTAAGATCTTTAAAAAACATATATATTTAGGAAATGTTTGGTCAGTAGTATGAGTGTTCCAGGAAGGTACAGTAGAATGATAAATGGAAAGAGATTATTGGATATGGTCACTAGCATGAGTCATTAGGACCTTAAAGAGAGAATTAGAAGGATGAGAACAACAGGTATATATAGCTTTTTCTAAAAATTTTGGTTATAAAGGGGACAAAACAGAATGATAGTATAGGAGAAAACAAAGGATAATGGAAGAATTCTTTAGAAATATTTTATAGCCAAACAACTCTTGATTATCAGAAATGTCAGTGCTGTGTCCTGTACTATAATTTATGCTCATTTTTTCATATAAGTGTTTCGAGTAGAGATTATAAAAATTGATCATCATCCTCAAAATATTAGGGGATTATATACTTGTAAATAATATGTATTAGTGTTTGTTTTCTCTTCACCTAATTCAGTGGTTCGCTTCTTTGATTTTCATTAAACATTTGTATTTTCTTCTTCATCAGCTATTACTCTTGTGCTTAAAGTCATCAAAGAATCCCTTCCATTTGCAGTTGAATCTAGTTTTTGCTTTACCTTACTTTAGCCACAGACCTATGCTAAGTCTTCTAATTAAGCTCAAAGTTTATATGGCTTTTTTCTTTGTTTCATTGTTGTTTTTATGTAACCCTTGATTTAACCAATTTAGGTTCTTATAACGTTTGCACTTTATTAATTGCATTGGAATGTAGTTAAACTCTATCAGAAGGCATTTAGCTAAATCAAGAATTCAGTAATTGCAGGCCAAATAATACATCCTTTATACCTATGATGTACTTCACCTTTATTTTTCATCATGGGCAAGAAGAATAATAATCTTGGTGCATTCCTGCGGATCATACTGAACAGCAAAACAAGGAAAACCAGAGCCAACCCAGTGACCCATGATCTTCGTGTATAAACAGAAAGAAAAAAAAACAATCTGAGATTTATTAGATCCTAAACTCATTTTTGCCTAGTTTGTATCTTTCAGAACTTTTTGCAAATAATATACTTTGCTAATAGTAAGTGATGGAGATGTAAATCATCCAAGTGGATGCTGGATGCTTATTCTTCATTTTTTCCTGGATTTGGGGAAGATCAGTGTCATCCTTAATTTGCTGTTGCATACCCTAATACTGTAAAAGCATACTCCTTTGAGAACTAGGTTATGTGGTTGAAACACCATTTTCCTTATTTAAGTTCTTTTACGTTGAATACCAAGTTGCTGTTTTCTACTAAATTTGTTCAGCCTTACAGTTCTTTTATTCTCAATTCCAGTGAACTGTATTCTTATTATTCATATCCCATGACCATTATCTGAAATTGCTTCAGTTTAGAAATTGCAAATTACAGAAGTCCACTCTCTGGCAACAACGTTATCAATTATCCTTCCACCTTACCCACTCCCTAATATCCAATACACCTATTCTTGACCTCAGAAAAGCTTCTAATCTCAATTATTCCATTATTCCTAAACTCTCAGCTCTTCTGGATTTTCCTCCTTTTCTGTAGCTACATCGTTTTTTTGTCACTCACTAATAATTGCTTTCAAATATCTTTCTTCTCTGTCCTTTTTATTGAACCTCGCCTGCTAAGAACTATTGGGAGAAAATCACATGGTTCTGCAGATCGGAGCCACTAAATTCATGTTTTTCAACTTCACCTAAATCGTCTAAAGCATTTATACATCCCTAATTAGCTTTTTCCTGGTGGTGAGCTCCTTACACCCTAAGACTGGTTCCCCCACCATCTCCTCTAGTTTTGTCATTATTTTATCTCTACTGCCTCCTTCTCTGAAATTTACTAGTAGTCTTATGTCTTTATTATCTTGAAAAATCCCTAATATAATCATACTTGTCTCTCGTTGTTCTCTTATCAGCCAGATTTCAGCCATCTGTACTCTTTCCTTTACAGCCTACTACTCCTTGGTGCACCACAACCTGGCTGCTTCTCTCACCTTTCTACTGAATATTATTTTTTAGATTACCAGTGACTATCAAATTGCCAAGACCAATGGCTGTTTTTTCTGCCTGCTTAATTGATCTTTCAACAGCATTTACTCCCTCCTTGAAACTTTGGTCTCCCTGTGACACACATTTCTTAGGTTTTTTTCTAACAAATGTATTCATTACTTCTCAGTTGTTTTCCTGGTTCCTCTTCTTCCTGTCAACTCTTAAATGCCCATGCTCCCTTCAGCTCTACTCACTTTATACGTAATCCCTGAATGATTTTATTGTCACTCATGACTGCAACTACTTAAGTGACTGTTATCTGAGGTATCTCTGTCTTTAGCCTCAAACTCTGCTGGCCACTAGAATCACATATCTTAGCCGCCCATTAGACACTTGGGTGTTATCTCCATAGGCATTAAGAACTCAACATGTCTAAAAATGAATTCATCATCTTTCCCATCAAGTCTTTTCTTTTCCTGTATTTTCTTTGTGATGGCACAACCTTCATCACTTTCCTAAGTCACCCAGAGTGTTTTGTGAGTTTTTGTAGACATCTCCATCTCCCTCATTTTTATATCCAGTTCATCACCAAGATCTGCTTATTCTGCCTCCT
Organism: Lutra lutra; assembly: GCF_902655055.1. Lineage (NCBI taxonomy): Eukaryota > Metazoa > Chordata > Mammalia > Carnivora > Mustelidae > Lutra > Lutra lutra. The sequence continues at coordinate 119,681,762 of NC_062280.1, read as the reverse complement.
TAATTTCTCTTTACTTACCTTTGTCTATTCTTATTTACTTTGCCTTATTTTAGGCTTTCAGCACTTCTCCCTGGATTATTGCAACAGCCTCCTTTCCTTCCGTCTAGACATCTTTTTCCCATACCAGTAATTGATCCTTTTACTCTCCTACTTAAAATTATTTAGTGTTTCCCATAACTTTTAGCTTAACACTCAGAGCCCTTGTTGCTCTAACTTGTGCCTACTTCTCTATATTGTGCCCTTTGCCTCATTCGTACAGCGCAACTTAAAAACTAACCCTTTTGTAATAAAGCTATGTATGTAACAAAGCAACAATATATCCTTGCCGTGAGAAGTGCACTTAAATTTTATTTGGAGAAATGTTATTGAAAATAGTCAAATTTTACAAACCTAAAGGCATCCTACAGAATGGAAAAAGGTATTTGCAAATGTCTTATCAGATAAAGGGCTAGTATCCCAAATCTATAAAGAGCTTATAAAACTCAACATCCCCCCCCCCAAAAAAAAAATCCAGTCAAGAAATGGGCAGAAGACATGAATAGACATTTCTCCAAAGAAGACATACAAATGGCCAACATTCACATGGGAAAATGCCCAACATCACTCGGCATGAGGGAACTACAAATCAAAACCACAATGAAATAACACCTCATGCTGGTCAGAATGGCTTAGATTAACAACACAGGAAAATAGATGTTGGTGACACAGAAAAAGGGGAACCCTCTTACATTGTTGGTGGGAATGCCAACTGGTACAGCCATTCTGGAAGACAGTATGGAGGTTCCTCAGAAAGTTAAAAGTAGAGCTACCGTATGACCCAGCAATTGCACTACTAGGTATTTATCTGAAGGATACAAACAGTGGTTCGAAGGGGCACATGCACCCCAATTTTTACAGCATTAATGTCCACAATAGTCAAACTATGGAAAGAGCCCAGATGTCTATTGACAGATGAATGGATAAAGATGTGGTGTACACACACAAACACACACAGGAATATTATTCAGCCATCAAAAAGAGTGAAATTTTACCATTGGCAACAGCATGGATGGAACTAGAGTGTATTATGCTAAGCGAAATAAGTCAGTCAGAGAAAGACAGATACCATATGATTTCACATGTGGGATTTTAGAAACAAAACAGATCAACATAGGGAAAGGGAAGGAAAAATAAGAAAATAGGGAGGTAAACCATAAGAGACTCTTAACTATAGGGAATAAACTGAGGATTGCTGGGGGGAAGTGGAGGGATGGGGTAACTGGGTGATGGGCACTAAGGGGGGTACTTGAAGTAATGAGCACCGGGTGTTGTACGCAATACCCACTGAATTCTACCGCTAAAATTAATACCACAGCATGTGTTAATTAAATTGAATTTAAATTAAAAATTTTAAAAACAGTCAAATTTCTTGTAACTTTTTCTCATGGTAATTTTAACAGGCTACTTGTTTTAGTAGAATATGATGTTGTATTCCTCGTACATTGTAATATTAGTGAATTAATTTTGGCATAGTCAGAATTAAAAGGTTGTTGAGAATGTGTTTAGGAGTACCATAAAATGTCTTTATACTGTTAAAACATTATATTATGTTAGAAAATTATGATTTTGTGGTCAAGCATACTTTTCTTTTTGCCATTGTGCTAAATTAAAGGTACTGTTCTAATATGGGTACCTTATACATATTATATAATGCCTTAACATGTTATATAATGCCTTAGAACAAATGCTGTTTTAATAGCATAGAAAGTTGTACAGTGTCTGCCTACCTTATAAATTTTGTTGAAATTTGTTATAAATTTTTGAAATCATTTCAATTAATCTTGTCATACAAAGCTGCATTTTTATTTAGCTGGCCAAACCAAGGCAGGAGACACAGATTTGGATTAAGGATATGCTAAGATTGGCTCATTTGCAGCATTGCAATTGAGATTAGAAGCTTTTCTATTTCTCATAAATCCAAGTTAGATAGATACATGAGGCTGAAATTTTAAAATTTAGCATTAAAATATTTTATAAAGTTATTTGTCTGCTACCATAACTTCTCTAACCAAAATGTTTATTACTCTTTTTTTAGCTCAGTCTATTCCAGCTACACGGCCACCTTGCTTTTTACCTCACACAACAAATATGCTCCCACCCTAGGGTCTTTGCACTGGATAGTCCCTTTGTCTGAAACACATTTTCCAGATATCTCTTGGCTAATCCCTCCCTGTTTGCTTCAATTGCCTTCTCAATGAAGAAATGTAATCTGATACCACACATATCCCCATCCATTCATTGTGCTGACCTTTTAATCCCTCTTACGTTGTTCAGGTTTCTCTCATAGCACTTTTCACAATCTAATGTATACTATATCTAATTTACTTATTTTCTAAGTTTACTGTTCATTGTCTCTGTTCTACCCCTAGAATGCCTATTTCATAACAGCAGAGATTTTTGTCTCTTATACTCAGTGACATAGACTGAATGCCCAGAAAAGTCCTTGACACATAGTAGGTATTCATTAACAAGAGTTTCTACTAGACTTCCAAGAAGAGATAATGGGTAAGCAGTTAGATACACAAGTAAGAAAGTGAATGGAACCAAAAGTGTAAGTTTAAGACTTTTCAGTAAATTCATGCTATTTAAAATTAAGAGATTTAATGAGACTGCAAAAATAAGCAGTAAAAAGAATGCGCCCTGAGCTTTTCTGGCACTTAGAGGTGGAGAGATGAAGGAGAAAGCAGTTAAAGAAACCAAATAGGGGCAGTTTAAAAAGGAAGACCAGTAAAGTAGTGTTGCAAAGTGCAGGAAAGTGTTTCAAGGAGGAAGGAATGATCAACCATGAAAAATGTCAATGCCAAGTCAAGTAAGACAGGAAGTAAGAATTGACCATTGAGGGTGGTGTGGGCCAGATAGCAAAGTAAGAAGATACTGAGTTCGCCTCTTCCCATAAACAGATCAAAGCTGCAACTACATGTAGAACAACTCTGAAAACAACCTGAAGACTAGGAGAATAGCTGTTTCACAACTAAAGACATGAAGGAAAAGCCAAATCAAGACAAGTGGGAGGGACAGAGACATGATTAGGTGGGGAATCAAATCCCCAGCATAGAAAATTGCAAGCCAAAGGGATATCAAAGGCACAGAGGTTCACCCTGGGGAGAGAGGGGATCAAGCCCCACATCAGTCACCCCCTCCCTAGGGATCTGTACCATGAAGGCAAGCCCCCGTAATATCTGGCTTTGAAAATCAGTGGAGCTTAACGCCCCGGACTTCTTCAGTTTTTTGAGTTTATCTTTTCAGAGAACCAGCTCTTAGTTGTACTGATCTTAAGTTTCTATTTCATTTATTTGTCTGATCTTTATCATTTCTTTCCTACTACTAACTCTCACCACTTTTATTCAACATAGTACTAGGAGTGCTAGCCATGGCCATCAGACCAAAAAAAAAAAAAAAGAAAGAAAGAAAGAAAGAAAGGCATCCAAAGTGGAAAAGAAGTAGTAAAACTGTCCTTATTTGCAGATGGCATGGTATATGGAGACCATAAGGACTCCACCAAAAAACTGTTAGAACTAATAAGTGAATTCAGTAAAGTCACAGTAGTACAAAATACAAAAATAAAGTCACAGGATACAAAATTAATATACAGAGATCTGTTGCATTTCTCTTTTGGACATTGGTCTTAGCAATATTGTTTTGAATCTGTCTCCTCGGGCAAGGACCACAAAAGTAATAATGATCAGTTGAGACTACAGCAAATTAAAAAACTTTTGCACAGCAAGGAAACTATCAACAAAATGAAAAGATAGTCTACTGAATGGGAAAGATAGTTGTAAATAATGTATCTGATAAGAGGGTATTTCCAATCTGATTTAAAAAATTGATTGAGGTCCTGAATAGACATTTAAAAAAAAAATACATGGCCAGCAGGCACATGTCAAGATGCTGAACATCACTAATCACCAGAGAAATGAAAATCAGAACCATAATGACATCACTCTACACCTGTCAGAATGGCTAATATCAAAATAGATAAGAAATGTTAAGTACTGGCAAGGATATGGAAAAGGAAACCTTGTGCACTATTGGTAGTAATGTAAATTGGTGCAACTACTATGGAAAACAGTATGGTGGTTCCATAAAAAATTAAAAATAGGAATACTGAATGATCCAGTAATTTTACTTCTGGGTATTTACCCAAAGAACGTGAAAACACTGATTTAAAAAGGTATCCACCCCTGTGTTCACTGCAGCATCATTTACAATAGTCAAGATATGGAAGCAACCCAAATGTCCATCAGTGGATAAATGGGTAAAGATGCAGTGTATCTTGGGACAAATGGTAGCTATACTTATGAACATCGCATAATGTATAAACTTGTCAAATCACTGTGTTGTACACCTGAAACTAATGTTACATTGTGTGTCAGCTATACCCATAGAAAAAAGAAGGGGGAGAAAAGATGTGGTATATCTTTTATACCACAATGGATATTATTCAGCCATTAAAAAAATGAAATCTTATCATTTACAACAACATTGATGGACCTAGAGGGTATTAGGCTAAGTGGAAAAAGTCAGAAAGACAAATACAGTATGATTTCACTTATATGTGGAATCCAAAAACCAAAACAAAACAGAAGCAGATTCATAAATACAAAAATCAAGCTGGTGGTTGCCAAAGAGGAGGACAGTTGTGGGATGGGTAAAGAGATGAGGGGGGATTAAGAGGTACACACTTCCAGTTATCAAATAAATGGGTCAGGGGAACATAAAGTATAGCATAGGGAATATAATCAGTAATATTGTAATAACTTTATATGGTGACAGATGGTAGCTACACTTGTGAGCATTTCATAACGTATGTTAAATGTTGAATCACTGTGTTGTATGCCTGACACTAATATAATATTGTTTGCCAACTATACTTCAGTTAAAAAATAAATAAGTGAATGGGTTGCTCACTGGATATGGCAACATGAGGGTTTATTAATAACTTTCATAGGAACAGTTTTGGTGGAGTGGTGTGAAAATAAAAGCCTAACTAGAGTCATTGGTAATGTAAATGGGAAAAGAGAAAATGGAAGAAAGACAGACAGTGAGGGGTTTGCCATAAAGGAAAGGAGAAAGTCGAAGCAGTAGATCAAAGTGAAAGTGAGATCAAGAGAGGATTTTTTTTTTTTAAGACAGGAGAAACAGTTGTGTATGTGTTGACAGATGAAAGGAAAACTTGACAGTGCAGGAAAGAAAGAAAACAGTTTCTAGGACAACGTCCTTGAGGAGCTAAGAGAAGAAAGAGACTAATAACACTGTGGAAACTTGGCATTAGAAAAGTCATACTACTTGGTGGGAACTTATAGAAGTTATGTTTCTGGGGCACCTGGGTGGCTCAGTCGTTAAGCGTCTGCCTTCGGCTCAGTCATAATTCCAGGGCCCTGGGATCGAGCCCTGAATCAGGCTCCCTGCTCCATGGAAAGCCTGCTTCTCCCTCTTCCACTCACCCTGCTTGTGTTCCCTCTCTCTCCGCGTCTCTCTGTCAAATGAATAAATTTAAAAAAAAAATCTTGGAAAAAAAAAAGTTATTTTTCCATTTCTCAGTCAATTAAGAATCCAGGTCATCACCTGAGAGTGAAGAAGGGGTTGCAGTATTGGAGTTTTGCCAGTTAGTCTTCTAAAACAGTATGGTTTGATTGTAAGGATTGAGAAATGTAATATGATCACCAATAGCCTTATTATAATCCCAGTTGAGATCATTACTTATGAATATAAAATGAATCTAAATCAACTGATTGTGGTTACTTTTCTCTGTGTTCAGCTGTACAGTGTTGGGATGGAGAAGGCAGAGTTGGATCTAACAAGGGTCAGCCAAGAGTATATGACAAAGGGAAATAGAAGCAAGGGAATGATTACAATAGTTGGCCATCGAAGCTCAGCCAGGTGGAAAGTTACAACATAAGTAGGTAAAGAATAATGAAAAGATGTTGGTATCAAATAGATTGGAGGACCCAGTAGGATCAAGGCATGGTTAGAGTCGGCATGCAGATGAGGGAAAAAAGAACAGTGGTATTATTATATAGCATAGTTGATAGTGCAGGTCCTGGAATAGCACAGAAACTGAGTTTGGACGCTGACTCTGCCACTTAGTAGTAGTGTGACTGTGGGTAGTTATTTAAGCTCTTCAAGCCTAAATTTCTTCATCAGTGTTATGGGAATGCTATTAGTACCTATCTCAAAGTGTAAAGATTTGGTAATGTCATACAAGTAGGGCACTGAGTTCCTGGCATATAGGGAGCTCTGAAATTTTAGCTACTTCATAAAATTGTTATTCTTCTTAGGGAAAATGCAAAAATGTTGGCAATTATATCTGAATTCTTGAATTATGAGTGATTTTAATTCTTTCATTCTTTTATCTTTTAAAGATTTTGCAGTAAGCATTATTCCCAAAATTGCACCCACACACACAATAAGTTTTTTTAGTTGTAGCTCAACTAAAGTTTCAGTGGTTAAAAACTGAAAACCAAATGTTAATGAGTTTATGTAGCTTTGGAAAATCAGAAGTGTCTGGGCTGAGATAATAGAGTGATTTTTACCTTAAGAACTCTTTCTTAAGACAGAGAAAGCAGATGTTTGTAGCTCTTGTTTATGTGGCTACACTTTATAATCATTATTGGTAATAATAATTGAGGGAAAACTCAGTGCTACAATTACCCCATTAAAAAAAAAAAAAAAAAAAAAACCTGTTCCACCACTTGTTGGACTTTGATTTTAGCTTAATTCTTGAAAAGTTTTTTCCCACAATCAGGAGCTCTTTTATAATATAAATCCCCTTAAGAATGAAGTCACAGCTTAACCCTCTGTTACTAAAAGCCAAGAGCAAGCAAAAATGAGTCACAGAAGAGATGCCTGGGAGTGTTGGAAGAGAGCAATAAGGCCAGTAGAGAGATACCACAGGAATTTTGCCCCATGCTGGTCCTGACTGTTCCTTACCTCTATATGTTGGATACCTATATTTATACTTACAACATAGATTTTATTGCAAATAAATAACTAAGTCAAATTCAGTTTAACCTGTTGGCATTAACCTGTTGGCAATTTACTCTGAAAAGGGTTGTGATTAGGATGGCCATAGAATTTATTATGGTGCCTGTGCCAAAGTTGCTTATGTCTTTGTGGATTTATCTTGGACTTTTGGAATTCCACAAATGAATCTTAAATTTTAAAATGGCTGCAATTAAAATACATAGTTCTTATCTTTGCCACTATTATAGTTGTTGATTTGGGGCTAGTCTCCAGTTCTCTCTGAGATTATTTCCAGCTCTGTAAAATTAGGTATAATTTGATTCTTTCTAGTCAAATGTGATAACAAAGAATTTTATAAACTTGCTTGAGAGTAAATTCTCCTGGAGCACTTATTAAAAATCTCAAGTTCTGGGGGCGCCTGGTTGGCTCAGTGGGTTAAACCTCTGCCTTTGGCTCAGGTCATGATCTCAGGGTCCAGGGATCGAGCCCCACATCGGGCTCTCTGTTCAGCAGGGAGCCTGCTTCCTCTCTGCCTACCTCTCTTCCTGCCTCTCTGCCTACTTGTGATCTCTCTCTCTCTCTCTCTGTCAAATAAATAAATAAAATCTTTTTAAAATTTTAAAAAAAAAAATCTCAAGTTCTGTTCCTGCCTCCCCTGATGTTGTCGGTTCCAAAGGTTTGAGATAGGACCCTGGGATCAGTCACTAAACACCATCTCCCTCTCTCTGCCTATCTTTGTTATATTCCTAATCTGCTTCCTGTCTCTGAATTTGTGTACTAGATACCACATGAGTGGAGTCATACAGTATCTGTCCTTTTGTATCTGACTTCTTTCAGTTAGCATAATGTTCTCAAGGTTCATTATGTTATAGCATATATTACTTCAGTTTTTTAATGGCTGAATATACTGTATTTTATGGATACGACATTCTTTTTTCATCCATCAGTTGATGGTTATTTCTACTTTTTGGTTATGATAGATAACCAAACACTTCCCTGAACATTCATGTATAAGTTTTGTGTGTGTGTGTGTGTGTACATAATGTTTTTACTTTTCTTGGGTGTATACCTAGGAGAGGAATACTAAGTCATATGTTGATTCTGTGTAACTTTTCGAGGAATTGCCAGACTGTTTTCCACAGAGGCTACACCATTTTTATGTGAGAGTCCTACTTTCTCTACATCCTCCTCTAAACTTGTTATTTTCCAATTTTTGTTTTTCATTATAGCCATCCTAGTGAGTGTAAAGTGTTACCTTGTGGTTTTCATTTGCATTGTCCTAATGAATGATACTGAACATCTGTTTGTGTACATGTTGGTCACTTGAATGTCTTTGGAAAAATGTCTTCATATTTTTTTACCCATTTTTACTAGGCTTATTTAGCTTTTTAATGTTGAGTTGTAAGAGTTCTTTATAAATTTTGAATACTAGACCATTGTCAGATAAATGACTTGCAGAAATGTTCTCCCATTTTGTATGTTTTCTTTTTCCCTTTTTTGATAGTTTCCTTTAACACATAAAAATGTTTAATTTTGATGAAGTCCAATTTGTCCATTTTTTCCTTGGTTGCTTGTGCTGTGGTGTCATATCAAAGAAACTGGAACCTTACTGTAAGTTCATAAAAATTTTCACCTGTTTTAAAAGTTTTATAGTTTTAGTTCTTATATTTAGATCTATTTTGAGGTAATTTTTGTATATGATAAGAGGTAGGAGTACAAATTCATTCTTTTGCATTTGATATCCATCCAAGCTGTGCCAGTACCATTTGTTGAAAAGACTGTTTCCCTAAAGAAGTCTTACACCAACTTCTTTCTTTTTCAGTGAAAAAATTAGGGAAGATTTTACTGAAATATTTCATTTTTTTTAAAATGCTGTTGTGTGACTAAGAAGAGTTCTATATAGTTGTTTCTATAGGTTTTCTTAAAGAGACAATAGGGTTTAGGCCCAATTACATCTTCCCAATAATAAAACCTACATTTTATTTTTTTGAGTTTTTCTTAATATATTTATTCATTTTTAAATAATCTCTACACCCATCTGGGGCTCAAACTCATGACCCTAAGATCAAGAGTTGCACACTCTTCTGACTGAACTAGCCTAGTGCCCCAAAACTTACATTTTTTTTTACATTTTATTTTTTTCTGATGATTTTATTTATTTATTTGGTGGGGACACAGAGGGAGAGGGAGAAGCAGACTCCCTGCTGAGAGGGAGCCCGACATGGGGCTTGATCCCAGGAGCCTGAGATCATGACCTGAGCCAGAGGCAGCCACTTAACTGATTGAACCACCTAGGCGTCCCTGAAACTTACATTTTAAAGAAACTTCTTAGTCTGTCTTACGCTTTTTAAATTGACTAGAGCTTATGCTTAGTTTCAATTTACTAGTTGTGTTTGAAGTAGATTCTTCACTAGTGCAATTGGTCCTTGAACAATACAGTTTGGAGTGCCAACCCCCCGTGTAGTCAAAAATCCATATATAACTTTTGACTCCCCAGTAACTCCATTACTATTAGCCTCACTGATAACATAGTCAAATAACACATATTTTGTATGTTATACATATTTTACACTGTATTCTTATGATAAAGTAAGCTAGAGAAAAAATGTTATTAAAAAATCATAAGGAAGAGAAAATACATTTACAGTACTATGTATTTATTGAAAAAAAACCATGTATAATTGGACCCATGCAGTTCAAACCTGTGTACATTCGTTGTTGGGGCACCTCTAAGATAGTACCCTGTCTCACATAGCCCATTGTGATTTCAAGATATTCTAGATTTCCTTTAGTTTTAAGTTTATGCTTCAGATTTCTTGTATTGAAATACCAGTCTTTGACAAGGATGTGGTGAAATTGGAATCTTCACACGTTACTTATAGAACGTAAACTGGTGCAGTCACTTTGGGGAACAATTCAGCATTTCCTCAAACTATTAAACATAGAATTACCATATGACCCAGCATTTCCACTCCTAGGTATACCATCCAAGAGAAGTAAAAACATACCTCCACACAAAAACTTGACATGTAGCAACGTTATTCACAATAGCCAAAAAACAGAAACAACCTAAATGTCCACCAGCAGATGAATGGATCAATAAAATGTGATGGATTCGCACAATGAAGTATTATCCGGCTCTTTTAAAAAATGAAGTACTGGGACACCTGGGTGGCTCAGTCCGTTAAGCACCTGCCTTTGGCTCACGTCCTGGGATCGAGTCTCGCATCGGGCTCCCTGCTTGGCTGGGATCCTGCTTCTCCCTCTCTCTCTGCCTGCTGCTCTGCCTACTTGTGCTCTCTCTGTCGAATAAATGAATAAATAAATAAAATCTTAAAAAAAAATAAAATAAAAAATGAAGTACAGTGAAGTACTAATACATGCTACAACATCCATGAACCTTGAGAACATTATGCTAAATGAAAGAAGCTAGTCACAAATGTAACTGTATGATTCCATTTATATGAAATGTCCAGAATAGGCAGAGCTATAGAGACAAAGAGTAGATTAGCAGTTCCCTAGGATTAGGGGGTGAAGAGTGGCTGCTAATGGGTTTTCATTCTTCTGGGGTGATGACATGTTCTGAAATTAGATTGTGGTGATGATTGTACAATTCTGAACATATGAAAACTATTGAACTATACAGCTTAATGGATGGCTTTTGTGGTATATGAAATATATCAAAATATAATAAAGCTATACAAAATGCATGTATAAAAATATACCAGCTCTTGTACCCAATTAAAAATAATGGTTTTAAAATTATTATACTTTAGAAAACATAAAGGAGACAATAAAATAATAAAAACATGACTATATGCTTTTCTAATATGAGAGAACTAATTTCTTGTAGGTCTAAGCAGGTATGTAAACCAAAACATTCATCTACTGCAATTCTAATAGAAAAGTGAACTGATTTACAGGCAGTAGCTTTTTTTTAGTACAATTAAAAGTTTTAAAAGCACAGATTGATGATAAACACATTTTCCAAAAAAAAGAGTTGCTATGTTAGACCTTCAAAGACTCACTAAGAAGTCTTACTCCCATTCCTCCAGTTAAACATGAAGTCAGTACCTGAGTAGACCAGGGTTGTAGGTATAATCTGCTCTCACAGCATTTGAACACTATACAAAAGTACCAGATTTTCTAGTCGGTCATTCTACACCCTTAAACATTTCTACCCCGGGCTTTCTTAGAAACACACACATACCTTAGATGGAGCCCAATAAGGATTCCCGTAGTTATCAAACTGCATCATGGCAAATAACTTAAAACTTCCAAGTACCCTGGCTCATCACCAGCCCACCCCCATCTGAGGAGTATGCATTCTCCTGTGTGAGAAGAACCGGTTTAAAACCCACAAGCACTGTGTTGGGCATTGGGATATAGTGGTGAATAAAACAGATATTGTTGTAGAATTTATAATCTAATATAAGAGTGGGTAATAGATGGTCTTCAGTGTGGTGAAGTTTCAGTGGAGAGGTCAGTAAGGACTGGAGTAATCAGGACTTAACAGAAGGTATGAGAAGAATGGATAGAGTTTCTTCTGGTAAAGAACCCAAGATTGTATTGCACATGAGGTGATAAGTCAGTTAAGGTGCTGTGGCAGATTGTATTTCCAAAAATGGCTGCAGTACTGTTTCTGGCCCTATATGCTCTTCCACAATTTTGCCAGCAAGAGTGGAGCCTTTGTCCCCTCTCCTTGAAACTTTGTAACTGCTTCAATTCACAGGACACACATGGAAATGATAGTCTGGCAGTTTTGAGGCTAGGTCCTAACAGGCCATACAGACATTAAGTCAGTTGCTAATATCATTTTTAATGGTGAAAGTTTGACTGCTTTGCCCCCGCGATCAACAACTAGGCAAGGCTCTCCACTCTTGCCACTTAGATTCAACACTGTACTAGAAGTCCTACCCAGTGCCGAAAGGCAAGAAAAAAAAATGAAGCGTTTAGATTTTAAAAGGAAGAGCTAAAGCTATATTTGGTCAGAGACATCTTTATAGAAAATCCCAAAGCATCTACAAATAATAGAACTACTAAAATTAGTGAGTTATCAGGGTCAGGTTATTGCCTCTCTATATGAAAATCAGTTGTTTTTCTTTAATACTAGTGATCTCTGATGCATCATGCTAAGTTTTCTTACACTTTCTTATACATGTTCTAGCAAACTACCTGATTACCTACTCAAAGAGAAAATAGAAGTCTTTAGATACCAATTACCTCAGCTTCCTGCCACCAAAACTGCCACTCGCCCTCACTCTCCTCATCACAATAGAAGTGACTGACAAGCCCTACTCTCTGTTTCTAGAGTATTCCAACTCTCCCTGTCTCAGTACTGCATATGCTGTTCCCAGAATGCTTTTAACCCCACTTCTCTGAGTTAATTCATGCTAATCCTTCAGCTTCTCTTATTTGGAGAAGCATTCCCCATTATTTAGTTTCTTTTTTTTTTTTTTTTAAGATTTTATTTATTTATTTGACAGAGACGCAGCGAGAGAGGGAACGCAAGCAGGGGGAGTGAGAGAGGGAGAAGCAGGCTTCCTGCTCAGCAAGGAGCCTGATGTGGGGTTCGATACCAGGACCTTGCATCATGACCTGAGCCAAAGGCAGACACTTAACGACTGAGCCACCCAGGCGCCCCCCCCCCATCATTTAGTTTCTTAGCTGCTGTATTTCCCCCTTTATATCAGCTCTTAAACTGTAATTAATTTGTTGTGTATAATGTTGTTGTTATTATTTCACAGTACTTGAGGTTGCAAAAAAAGTCACATTTTTCCCCTTCAAAAATAACTTAAATGTATTTGAAGAGCAGTTTAGCAAAGTTGAGAAATAAGCCACATTCAGACATTTTAGGAGATCACTGTCTCCCTCTAGAAAAAATACCAACCAGAGGATAGTTCTTGTTCCCCCTATTTAAATATTACAGCAGAAATGAGCAAGCCACATGCTTTGTTGAAGGAAAATAGCACCGCTTAATTTGCCCTCCTTTTTTTCCCTCCAGTTATCACTTTTACTAGTACTAAAGTTTGTTTTGCTAATGTGTCATTTTCTCCCTCAGTCTCCATAATTGCTGTGACTGAATTCAAGCAAGTATTGGAGTAACTAGTTCTGTCTTATACTAATTCTGACATTGATACCAGGTTGTTCATATATGCATGCAAAAGATATAAAATGATGGCAGTGTCTCTGTTGTCTAATTGTTATATATCAAAAGTCCACTTACCTCTAGCAAAATGAAATTGAATTAGATACCAGTAATGATGTTTTTATAGTTATAGTCATCAAATAATTTTATTTTGGCTAGAGGTAAAGATTTATTTGACCTGTAACAGTACTTACTATGTATTAACGTAGTTTACTTATTTTAAGTATTAAAATGGCTGTTTGCCTTTAACAAGATGGGCTTGTTCCTGATTTTTACTTCAGAAATCCTCTGTAAACAGTGAAACCCACATGGTGGAATCTCTGCAAGAGGTGGAGACCTTTAAAAACATTCTACTTCCTGAGCCAGAATTCCATTGTAGTGCTTCATAGATCTTCAAGATCTGTGCCTTCCCCTGCCAAGAAAAGCCACAATGTATTTCCCAGTCTTCATCCTCATATAATAAAACATTACAGCTTCAACTCTAGCTCTACCTTATTGCTGTTAACTTTTTCCCCATTCTGTTATTTCCATATATGACTACATATATACATATGCATATTAAAAGACTGGATTTTTTATGTATGTGAAAGTAGAAGTAACCAAAGAAAGAAAAGCAGTTTTCCCCTCCCTCCAAAAAAACCAGACAGACCAAACAAACACACATAAAAATTTCAGATTATGTACAGATAGGTTTCACTCTTAAATAGAAAAATGGGGCCAAAATTATTTGGGTATATTTGAAATGTCCTGGTGTTTATAATTGCTGTCAGAAGAACAAAGTTGTGGCTCATCATACCACAGATCAGACCATGGACCTCTTCCTTTGAAAATCTGTGGTCTCCTTGGTATTTGGTGAGATACCCTCTAACCTAGTGTTCTGGGTTTGAAACACTATAACCCCTTCTCTTACTCAAGGAAAAGTTTATTAACTTAGAAGAAAGAAAAAAACAAGAGAAATTAGATGTTCATTCTGGTAACTCATTAATTTTTTTTTCTAAAAATGAATTTTATATAAGAAAATGACCTCATTTTGTCAGCTAACGATAATTTCTTAGCCTTTTTCTAATTATTGATTCCATTCTGAAAAAGTAATTTTTATAAGAAAAGCTCACTCGGGGCGCCTGGGTAGGTCAGTGGGTTAAAGCCTCTGCCTTCGCCTCAGGTAATGATCCCAGGATCCTAGGATCGAGCCCCACATGGGGCTCTCTGCTCAGCGGGGAGCCTGCTTCCCTTCCTCTCTCTCTGCCTGCCTCTCTGCCTACTTGTGATCTCTGTCTGTCAAATAAATAAAATCTTTAAAAAAAAAAAAAAAAGCTCACTAGGTACACAGTTTCTCCATTTTTGATAATAAAATACATATTCAGGTACCAAGCAGAACTTGTAATCAACATGAAATAACCAGTGTTACCTCTCTAATCATCTCATGCATAATCATTCAGTTCTGTGTCAAGTGTTGAATGTGGTTCCCAATTACTACTTTAATGGAACTGAAGGCATCTTATACCTGTTTTGGGAAAATCTGGATGAGAAGAAAAATCCAGTGTCCATATTGTGACCTAATTCCTCTTGCGTATCAGTCAGTCTTACTTGTTTAATTTATAAAATGAGGATAATAAATGATTAACCACTTAAAGGCAGGGATCTGAATAAGAAGACATTCTGGAATGTTTTCTAGTTTTTACTCGATTATTCAGCAGATACTTAAATGCCAATCACTGGACTACATAAAAGGAAGGACAAATACGGAATCTGCCTCAATAGGGTTTTACAATTTCATTCTTACATGTGATTCTGGTGTTACATTATCAACTAATTCACAACCTTATTGTTGTATTTAAATAGTATTGAATTTTACTGGCTTAGGTATTTGGCCTCTAGACTTCTAGCTGCAGGGAAGCAAATGCTACCTTCTTTCCTCATACAGTTTCAAGTAGAAGGATTTTTTGAAACACAAAGATTTTTAAAAGACCAAAAAGAAATCTAGGTATGAAGCAACTATAAGACCCCCTGGAAATAATCTTATTACTTAGAAACCATCCATATTGTCACCTTCAATATGTCAATTATTACTTCTTAGAATACTTGTTTCATTTAGATACAAGGATTAATCTCTGGGGAGTAACCTTAATTGTCTAAAAATAAAAGTGCCTCTGGTAATGAATAATTTGAACATGACTTGAAGAAAAGCAATATAAGGAATGTGAATCATCAGGTTTTTTTTTTAATAGAATATACAAAGATAGATAAAATATATCTATTACATAGTTATCTGGGATTTGTTACTAGCATTGTATTACCACATATTTCTATATACACATTCACATAAACCCTTTGGTTGTAATGTAAATGATAATTTTGTCTATTTGATGGTCAAAGGGTATATTAGCACCTAACATTAGAATCTGGGGTTATCATTGGGTGACACATACTTTGAAGTTATCCCAAAATAGCGCCTGGAAGGCTCAGTGGGTTAAAGCCTCTGCCTTCGCCTCAGGTCATGATCCCAGGGTCCTGGGATCAAGCCCCACATCAGGTTCTCTTCTCGGCGGGGAGCCTGCTTCTCCTCTCTCTCTCTCTCTCTCTCTCTCTGCCTGCCTCTCTGCCTACTTGTGATCTCTGTCAAATAAATAAATAAAATCTTTAAAAAATAAAAAAATAAAATTATCCCAAAATAGTAACACCTAAGTTTATAAACATGGTCATAAATGTTTCTAAAAATGATATAGTCATATTTGCAACTATGTTTTTCATTAATGATGCAAAGCTAAAATCTTCACAGTTTATTAACAGCAAATGATAGAATTTGTCCCCAGTAGATTTATAGTCCAAATTAAGCATCCTGAAGTACAGAAAAGGTACATCTAAAAGTATTCATTTTTTTTTTAACCTGTCTCCTAAACTTTCAGAGACTTTGTAATTGTACTGAAGGAACTTCATAGATAAGATAATCTTGAGACCAGAAAGGGAAGTTTGTGATGCTTGTGGCTTATGTAAGAAACAACATAAAACATTTTTCAGTATTCTAGATGTGTAAATGACTTGAGGCTATAAATCTCAACAAAAGAAGCAACTCAATGCTTTAGAATTATAGTGGATAAGAAGAAAATGATGTAAGCGATAAAGAGGATGGCTAAACACCTGAAAGAATTATAAATCTCTGCTATCCAATAGGAGATTATTAAAAAATAATTTTAGAATGGATAGTCATATTGGCTAGACTTTTAAATTTACTAGAGGGCTGCAAACTTAAGAGAACTTTTTAGGGTTCAAAAATGTAGCTTTCTAAGAGATGAATGTGAATTTTTTTAATCAGTGAAAGCAAAAAGGTTTTTTAAATCATATTGGTAAGAATTTATTTATGATGCAGACAACTAAGAGAAGTCAAAAATGGTGATAAGATTTTATATGTCTGAAATAGGGTGAGTGAAATTGGAAAGTAGGTCTTAAAAAATCCATAGTGTCTTTGTGTTTAGACTTAGAATTCTCTGGCTCTTAACTTTGGTTTAAAGATATTAGCTAACTTGCCAAAGTTTTATTTTCTTACAAATATTTAGTTGTTTTTTTTCTTTAAGATTTTATTTATGTATTTGACAGAGACACAGCGAGAGAGGGAAGTAGGAGGGAGAAGCAGGCTTCCCACTGAGCAGGGAGCCCAGTGTGGGGATGTGGGGCTCGAATCCAGGACCCTGGGATCATGACCTGTGCCAAAGGCAGACACTTAACAACTGAGCGACCCAGGCACCCTAGTTGTTTGTTTTGTCTTTTAAATAATTTTCTTTCTTTGTGGAAGTTGAGTTTTACCAAGGAATATGGGTACTAAATAATGTTTCTTCTTTACTATAGGTAAAACTTCAGTGAAGAAGCTGACAAAAAAGGTAAGCAATGTGTGTGGGAGAGTTCTTTCTTCCTTTCTGTTTTTTGGTCACATAGAAAATGAACTTTTATAAGTTAAAATTTAAAAATTTCAATGTGTATTCAAAGGATATCGAGGATATACTGGCAGGAATCCAACCAGCTCGTTGTGGATCAACCTTTTTTAGAGACCTTGGTGATAAAGGTAATTTTGATTTGTTAAATTTCTACTTGTTTCATCTAACCAGAGTATTGTTAAGGGGTTGTTGTGAAGTCTGCAACTGTATGGTAGAGAGCCAATGTAGAAAATGCCATGTTCTTTTTAATAGATTTTTAATGCCAAGTTCCTTAATAGATATTTTTAAATCATAATAAAACGTTCATTGAGGGGCGCCTGGGTGGCTCAGTCGTTAAGCGTCTGCCTTCGGCTCAGGTCATGATCCCAGGGTCCTGGGTTCGAGCCCCACATCGGGCTGCCTGCCTGCTTCTCCTTCTCCCATTTCCTCTGCTTGTGTTCCCTCTCTCGCTATGTTTCTCTCTGTCAAATAAATAAAATAAAATAAAACAAACAAAAAAAAAGTTCATTGAGAAATAATTTTCTCAAACTCTCTGAGAGATTACAGCTTAATTATTAAAACATCAATTTTAATTAAAGCTTGGGGAGGAGGAATGTAGCAAGTGAAGGCCTCAGAGAGATCCAGAGGAACACCAGCTTTTAAGGGAGTAGAAGAGGAAGTAGTGCTCGTGAAAGAGACAAGGACAGAGTGACCAGAGAAGTAGAGGAGAATCAGGAGAATGTTATCACAAAAGTCAAGAGGAAAAAGTGTTAGGGAAAGAAAAAAGTAAGTTCAGGCCACTTGAGAGACATGGGTGTGAGCAAGGAGATTTAAAGGTCAGTAGCTGAGGGCGGAGATAGAAGGCCAGAGGAATGTTGTTTAATGTTAGATGAAGATACTTGAGCACATTTCTTATTGATGAGAGGGAAACATATATAATAAAATGTTAGATGAAGATACTTGAGCATATATCTTATTGATGAGAGGGAAACATACATAATATATTATATATAATATAGCAATATAATTATATAATACCTAATAAGATATAAGAGAAAGGAAGTGTGAATGGGAGAGAATCCTAGAAAATGTGAGAGAAGGGATTGTCTTCACAGCAAAAATGGAAGGATCAGCATTCCACAGGGTGCATAGCTTTTTTCATTGTATCAGTAGGAAAGGATGAACAGGTGGGTAATTTAATGCAGGCATTTGCAAATTTAGTGGCAGGAAGTAAAAGCAGGTTGTTCTGGATAGCTTTTATTTTTTTTATAAAGTAGGACATATAGAGAAAGAAGGTTTGAAGTAGCTTCTGTGGTTAGGAAAGAGACCAGACCAGAGAAACATAGAGTTCTGGGAAGCCTGAAGGGATCAGAAGATAGTGTAGGTCATGAAAGAAAAGTCACCAGTCAGTGCAATTGTGTGATGATCTTCCTGCAGGCTACATGTAGGAACAGAAATGTTGGACATTTGTACTGGATTTAGGATTTTGCTGAGCAAATGGGTGGAAGAAGAGTCACAGACAGGGGGTAAGGCTGTTGAGGGCAAGAGGGGTTTTTAGTAATGAGCCATGGAATCTAAGCAAGATAATGGAGAATAAAGTAGAATAGTAAAAGAAAGTAAAAGGGAGATGAAAAGAAGAAAGTGGGGCAGTCAAGAGGGAGCTGCCAGTGAGGTTGAAGAATAGGTATAGTAAGAGTCCAAGAGTAGAAAAGAACTTGCAGTCATAAAGTGTTTAGATTTATCATTTCACAGATGAAACGGTTCCAGCAGATTTCAGGGTTCTAGGTGTGGTCCTGGAATTAGATGACTAAAGCAGAAGTAGATTGCAAAGTTAACATAGTGAAAGTTCTCAAGGATCTGAGAGAGAGGGTATTTTCAGAGAGAAGGACAGTGAATCAAGTTCTAAAGTCTTCAGGGACTAAAAGATGATGAGAGGGAACTTAGGTAGATGACCACTAAGAAGAAAAATAAAAGGTGGCCTGGCTGGATGGAATTAACCTCAAAGATACAAAGTTTTTATAAGAGGTCAGAAGGGAAAAGGTCTGGAATTAGCACTGAGGTAGAAAAAAATGAATAACCTCCATTTTAGAAGTCTGCAGAGGTACCAGTACCCTTAGTAGAGAGATCCAGATTTTGGATAAGGCAAGACTGCACATGCAGTAAATAGATTAAAGATGTGTACTGTGGAAAGAGAATTTCAGAGAGCACGGTAGGAAAGCTTGGGTAGAAGTAGAGGAGTAGGAGATTGGTTGAATCAGGAAAGATGAAGCATACACCAGCATGCAGATGTATAAACAAAGAGAATAGATACTATTTTGGAAAGGGTGATGAGGCTGTTGAGAATGGTAGGACATAAGCCAAAGAGGTACACAGAGCCTAAATCATACATCCCTTTACAGGACGTATTAAAGAGTTTAGACCTTGGGGCGCCTGGGTGGCTCAGTGGGTTGGGCCGCTGCCTTCGGCTCAGGTCATGATCTCAGAGTCCTGGGATCGAGCCCCACATCGGGCTTTCTGCTCGGCGGGGAGCCTGCTTTCTCCTCTCTCTCTGCCTGCCTCTCTGCCTGCTTGTGATCTCTCTGTCAAATAAATAAATAAAATCTTTAAAAAAAAAAAAAAGAGTTTAGACCTTATCCTAAGAAGAGTAGATTGCCATTAAAAAATAAGAAAGTGACAAATCAGATGAGAACAGTCACTCTAGCAGCTGGGTGGTGAATGGATTGAGGAGGAAGCAAAAGAAACAAGAGGTTTTGCATTAACAACAAGGGGTTATATGCTAGAGAAGAGGTAGTAAAAATGGAGAGAAGAGTATAGATTTGATAGGTATTTTGGTGATAGAATTGGTAGGACTTAATGACTGATTGGATATGAGAGGGGACAAAGAAAACAGAATCGTGTATGGTGCCCAAGTTTCTGGTTTGATCAGCAAGCTGAATGTGCCATTCACCAAGACACATGGGTCATAGGGAAAGGACTAAGTGTGGGGAGGGAAGGGCGAGGAATGAGTCCAGTTTAGGACATACTGAGTTCAGATTTAAGAATATTCCGACACACAGCAAAGGAAACAGTCAACAAAACAAAGAGGCAACCCACGGAATGGGAGAAGATATTCGCAAATGACAATACAGACAAAGGGCTTATATCCAGGATATATAAAGAACTCAAACTCAACACACACAAAACAGATAATCATATCAAAAAATGGGCAGAAGACATGAACAAACACTTCTCCAATGAAGACATAGAAATGGTTAACAGACACATGAAAAAATGTTCATTATCACTAACCAGGGAGAGTCAAATCAAAACCACATTGAGATACCACCTTACACCAGTTAGAATGGCCCAAATTAACAAGACAATAAACAGCGTGTGTTGGAGAGGACGTGGAGAAAGGGCAACCCTCTTACACTGTTGGTGGGAATGCAAGTTGGTACAGCCACTTTGGAAAACAGTGTGGAGATTCCTTAAGTAATTAAAAACAGAGCTTCCCTATGACCCTGCAATTGCACTACCAAAGATACACATGTAGTGAAAAGAAGGGCCATCTGTACCCCAATGTTCATAGCAGCCATGGCCACAGTCCCCAAACTGTGGAAAGACCCAAGATGCCCTTCAATGGACGAATGGATAAGGAAGATGTGGTCCATATACACTGTGGAGTATTAAGCCTCCATAAGAAAGGATGAATAACCAACTTTTGTATCAACCTGGATGGGACAGGAAGAGATTATGCTGAGTGAAATAAGTCAAGCAGAGAGAGTCAATTATCATATGGTTTCACTTATTTGTGGAGCATAAGAAATAACAGGACTTGGGGAGATGGAGAGGAGAAGGGAGTTGGGGAAAATTGGAGAGGGAAACGAACCATGAGAGACTATGGACTCTGAAAAACAATCTGAGGGTTTTGAAGGGGCTGGGGGTGGGAGGTTTGATGAGCCTGTTGGTGGGTATTATGGAGGGCACGTGTTGCATGGAGCACTGGGTGTGGTACATAAACAATGAATTCTGGAACACTGAAAAAGAAATTTAAAAAATAAATAAAAATAGAAAAAAAAATATTCAGACATCTAGGGATGCCTGGGTGGCTTGGTCAGTTGGTTGTCTGCCTTTGGCTCAGGTCATGATCCCATGGCCTTGGGATTAAGCCCCTCATTGGGGTCCTTGCTCAGCAGGGGTGTCTGCTTCTCCCTCTCTCTCTCCGCCCCTGCTTGTGCTTGCTCTCTCTCTCAAATAAATAAATAAAATGTTAAAAGGAAAAAAAAAAAATTGTCAGCCATAAATGGCCCCTGAAGCCACTGTTGCAGATGCAACCATACAGGAAGCACTTAGGAGAGAAGAGTCCCTGAGATAAAAGTTCAGTTTAAGGGGCGCCTGGGTAGCTCAGTGGGTTAAAGCCTCTGCCTTCAGCTCAGGTCATGATCCCAGGGTCTTGGGATCGAGCCCCACATCGGACTATCTGCTCCGTGGAGAGCCTGCTTCCTCCTCTCTCTGCCTGCCTCCCTGCCTACTTGTGATCTCTCTCTCTGTCAAATAAACAAATAAAATCTTTTTTAAAAGAAATTTTTTAAATAATATTTAAAAAAAAACAGCTCAGTTTAAAGAACACACAGAAAAAGAGAGGGGCCCTTTATAAGGCTTGAGAAGGAGTGGTCAGTAAGGGACTCACCCACGGGAGTGACCTCACCAGTGCAGTGCTGTAAGTACTTCCTTCCAAAACAAATGTACATGATCAATAACAATTTTAATAGCTACAAATACTTACTAAAGGTTTCCTATGTATCAGATACTATAACCCTCTTACATGTATTACTACATTTAATCCTCACAATATTCCTTTGAGGAAGCTATCTTCATTTCATACCCCCATTTTATAGCTGGGTTAACTGAGGCACAAAGGGGTTAAGTAACCTGCCTGAAGTCATATACAGGTAGTAAAATCAATTTACAAATAGCATTTAGTGGAAGAAGAGTTAAGATGGCAGAGTAGTATGCTTGCCTTGTCCCATGAACACAGCCAGATAAATACAGATCACTCTGAACATCCAAGAAACTGATCTGAGGACTGAGAGAACAAACTGAACAAACTGGAGGAAGAAAAGAGGCCATAGCATGGAAGGTAGGCAATACAGCGACATGATTTGGGGAAGAAAAGAATCGCGGGTGCTGCAGCAGGGAGGGAGCCCTGATCTTGGGTGGGATGGTAGTGCACACGAGAGCAAACAGGAGCCATGCAGGGGATTGCACAAGAAAAGTGCTTCCCCAGCACCAATGACTGGGAAAAAGAGGAGCTGATTGTTAGAAGTTTTTACAAGCAGCAGAGCTCAAGGACTGAAGTTTTAAAAATCACTTGAGCCTGGCAGGCATATTGGTGCTCCTGTGAAGGAAGAGGGCAGAGGCCCAGGACCAGACAACATGGTCTAAGGATCCCCTGGGTCACACTGGCAGAGAGAGTTCCCCTTCTTAGAGTTTGGGAGAGACAGCACTGCTTCTCAGGGGACAAAAGAACTGGCAGGTGCCATTGAGCTGCCCCACTCATTAGCATAGAAGCAGAAGTACCTGCTCAGGGCAGCTAACCTGGATGCTTACTTTTTGTTATGCTTTACCATAAACTCCAAGCCTCTGTGTGTTTGTGTGACTGCCCTTCTGGGACAACAAACCCACACCAGCCACATTGCAGCAAGACCCTTCCCCAGAGGATCAGTGTGGGTCCATGCCATACCTGGTCCCTAAAATTTGGAGTTTTGAAACCCAGACAGTCTTCTGAGATACAACACAGGAGCACTGTGCTGCCAGGTGGGCAGGTAGCTCAGACACAGACAGGATGAAGGCAGGGATCTGAAGAATGTCTGGGACACACAAGAAGAGACTGATAACTTTTCTGTGAGGGTTTCCTGAATAGTGGTGGGCACAAACTCCCCTCTCCCCTGCCCATCAGCACAGTCCGACTTCAGTGAGCACCACAGTGCCCACAGTGAAGGCTTGAGCCGCTTACACCAAGCTCCAAGCGCTCTTCAGGTGCTTTCTTACTAAGGCAAGTGTGCCTGAGAGAGTAGCAGTGGGCCCCCTCCTCCAGAGGACCAGCACAAACCCACCACACACACACCAAGTCTGCTGACCATAGAAGGCTGCAAAGCTTCAGCTCTAGTGGAAACGGGATCTAGCCTCTTTTAACAAGCTGACCAAAACACACCTAGTTAAAATTTGCTACACAGTAGACAAAGTCCAAACACTCCTCAGAGCAGCAAAGAGAAACTGCATAGGACTGACCTGAGGGAAAGATAAGCCAAAACTCAAAAGCATAGTGCACACAGCATATACCAGAGACACTTCCCAAAGTGCCAGGCCCTGGACAGTGTACAATGTCTTCTTAATATAGCCATTAGTCTCAGACTCAGGGAACATAATAGGCTTTGCCAGCACACAGAAGACAGAGACCTAGACAAAATGCCAAGATGGAGGAATTCATTTCCAAAAGAAAGAAAAAGAAAAGATCACGGCCAGGAATCTTATTGAAACGGATCTAAGTAAGATGCCTGAACCAGAATTTAAAACAACAATTGTAAGGATACTAGCTGGGCTTGATAAAAGCATAAACAACACCAGGGAGTCCCTTACTACAGAGATAAAAAACCTAAAAACTAGTCAGGTCAAAATAGAAAATGCTATAACTGAGATGCAAAACCAACTGACTGTAATGACCACAATGAAGGAAGAAGCAGAAGAATGAATAAGTGATAAAAGAAAATAAAATTATGTAAAATAATGAAGCTGAAAAGAAGAGGGAAAGAAAAATATTGGATCACAAATGTAGACTTAGGAAACTCTGCGACTTCATAAAGCATAATAATATTTGTATCATAGGAGTCCCAGAAGAAGAAAAGAAGGAAAGGGGGGCAAAGGGTTTCTTTGAGGAACTTAGAGCTGAAAAGTTCCCAAATCTGGGGAAGGAAACAGGCATCCAGATCCAGGAGGCACAGAGAACCCTCATCAAAATCAACAAAAGCAAGCCAGTGCCAAGACATCTTAGTAAAATTTAAAAAATCCACAGATAAGGTAAACATCCTGAGAGCAGCAAGGGAAAAAAAATCCCTAATTTACTAAGCATGACAGATAAATTTAGCAGCGAACTTACCACAGAAACTTGGCGGGCTGTGGGCACCTGGGTGGCTCAGTCAGTCATCTACCTTTGGCTCAAGTCATAATCCCAGGGTTGTCAGATCAAGCCCCACGTCAAGTTCCCTGTTCATCTAGGAGTCTGCTTCTCCAGCTCCCTCTGCCCCCCCACCTGTGCTTTCATGTGCACGCTCGCGCTCTCGCTCTCTCTCACTCTCTTTCTCTTCCAAATAAATAAAATCTTTAGGGGGAAAAAAAATTTGGCAGGCCAGCAAGGGACTGACATATATTCAACATGTTGAATGAGAAAAATATGCAGCCAGGAGTATTTTATCCAGCAAGACTGTCATTCAAAATAAGAGAGAGAGTTTCCCAGACAAACAAAAACTAAAGGAGTCGTGACCACTAAACCAGCCCTACAAGAAATATTAAAGGGGACTCGTTGAGTGGGAAAGAAAGACAAAAAGCAACGAAGACTAGAAAGGAACAGAGAAAATCTCCAGAAACAACTTTACAGGTAATACAGTGGCACTAAATTTATATCTATCAATAATCACTCTGAATGTAAATGGACTTAAATGCTCCAATCAAAAGACATATGGTGACTGAATGAGTAAAAAACATAAGAACCATCTATACGCTGCCTACAAGAGACTCACTCTAGACCTAAAGACACCTACAGACTGAAAGGGAAGGGATGAGAACCACTTATGCTAATGGATGTCAAAAGAAATGGGTGTATTATATCAGACAAACTAGATTATTTTTTAAGATTTTATTTATTTATTTGACAGACACAAATCACAAGTAGGCAGAGAGGCAGGCAGAGAGAGAGGGGGAAGCAGGCTCCCTGCTGAGTATAAGCCCAATGTGGGGCTCAATCTCAGGACCCTGGGATCATGACCTGAGCTGAAGGCAGAGACTTTAACCCACTGAGCCACCCAGGCGCCCTGAGACAAACTAGATTTTAAACCAAATATTGTAACAAGAGACAAAGGGCACTATATCATAATAAAACAGTCTATCCAACAAGAACATCTAACAATTGTAAATATTTATGCCCCTAACTTGGGAGATATAAATCAATTAATAATAAACATAAAAAAACTCATTGATAATAATACAGTAACAGTAGGGAACTTTAATATCCCACTTTCTGCAGTGGACACATCATCTAAGTAGAAAATCAACAAGGAAACAATGGCTTTGGATGACACAGTGGACCAGATGGACTTAACAGATATATTCAGAACATTTCATCCTAAAGCAGCAGAATACACATTCTTGTCAAGTACACATGGAACATTTTTCCAAAATAGATCACAGGCTAGGTCACAAATCAGGCCTCAACAAATAAAAAAAAAAGATTGAGATCATACCATGCATATTTTTTTACCACAACTCTTACGAAACTTAAAATCAACCACAAGAAAAAATTTGGAAAGACACAAATACAGGAGGTTAAAGAATACCCTACAAAGAATTAATGGGTTAACCAGGAAATTAAAGAAGAAATTAAAAAAAAAAAAACGTGGAAGGAAATGAAAATGAAAACACAACAGTCCAAAACCTTTGAGATGTAGCAAAAGCAGTCATAAGAGGGAAGTATATAGCAATACGAGCCTACCTCAAGAAGCAAAAAAAAAATCTCAAATACGCAACTTAATGTTATACCTAAAGGAGCTAGAAAAGGAACAGCAAATAAAGCCTAAAGCCAGCACAAGGGAAATAATAAAGATTAGAGCAGAAATAAATGATATAGAAACAAAAAAGAACAACAACAAAAAATAGTAAAACGGATCAATTAAGCTGGTTCTCTGAAAGAATTAATAAAATTGATAAACTAGCCAAATTTAACAAAAGAAAAGAAAAAAGACCCAAATGAATAGAATCATGAATGAAAGAGAAGAGCTCACAACCAACATCACAGAAATACAGTTATAAAAGAATATTATGAAAAATTGTGCCAGCAAACTGGGCGATCTGAAAGAAATGGATAAATTCCTAGAAACATACAAACTACCGAAACTGAAACAGGAAGAAATAGAAAATTTGAACAGAAAGAAATTGAGTCAGTAATTGAAAATCTCCCAATAAACAAATGTCCGGGGCAGATGGCTTCCCAGGGAAATTCTACCAAACATTTAAAGAGTTTATGCCTATTTTCCTAAAACTATTCCAAAAAACAGAAATGGAAGGAAAACTTGCATACTCATTCTCTGAGGCCAGCATTACCTTGATTTCAAAAACAAAGACCGCACTAAATAGAATCACAGGCCAATATCCCTGATGAACATGGATACAAAAATTCTCAGCAAGATACTAGATAATAGGATCCAAAAATACATTAAAAGGATTACTCACCACAATCAAGTGGGATTTATTCCTGGGCTGCAAGGGTGGTTTAATAGTTGCAAATCAATCAACCATATTAATAATATACCATATTAATAATAAAAAGAAGATAAGAACCGTTTGATCCTTTAAATACAGAAAAGGCATTTGACAAAATACAGCATCCATTCTTGATAAAAACAACAAAGTAGTTATAGATGGAACATATCTTAACATCATAAAAGCCATGTGTGAAAGACCCACAGCTCATATCATCTTCAGTGGGGAAAACCTGAGAGCTTTTCCCCTAAAGTCAGGAACATGACAGAGATATCCACATTGTTATTTAATATAGTACTGGAAGTCCTAACCTTAGCAATCAGAAATAAAAGGCATCCAAATCAGCAAGGAGGAAATCAAACTTTCACTATTTGCAAACAAAATGATACTCTATGTAGAAAACCTAAAGACTCAACCAAAAAATTGCTAGAATTGATACACAAATTCAGCAAAGTCACAAGATACAAAATTAATGTACATGGCATTTCTATATACCAATAATGAAGCAGCAGAAAAAGAAATCAGGTGCCTGGGTGGCTCAGTGGGTTAAGCCTCTGCCTTCGGCTCAGGTCATGAACTCAGGGTCCTGGGATCGAGTCCCGAATTGGGCTCTCTGCTCGGCAGGGAGCCTGCTTCCTCCTCTCTCTCTCTGCCTGCCTCTCTGCCTACATGTGATCTCTCTCTGTCAAATAAATAAATAAAATTTAAAAAAAAAAAAAGAAGAAATCAAGGAATTGATCCCATTTACAATTGCACCAAAAACCATAAGAGATCTAGGAATAAATGTAACCAAAGAGGTAAAAGATCTGTGCTCTGAAGACTACAGAACACTTAAGAAAGAAATTGAAGAGGACACAAAGAAATGGAAAAACATTCCATGCCCATGTATTGGAAGAACAAGTACTGTAAAAATGTCTATGGTATCCAAAGCAGTCTACACATTTAATAAATCCCTATCAAAATACCACCAGCATTTTTCACAGAGCTAAAACCATCCTAAAATTTGTATGGAACTGCAGAAGACCATGGAATAGCCAAAGCAATCTTGAAAAAGAAAAGCAAAGCTGAAGGCATCAGAATGTGGGACTTCAAGCCTTATTACAAAGCTATAGTGATCAAAACAGTATGGTACTGGCAAAAAAAAAAAAAAGACACCCAACCTATGATCAGTGGAACAGAATTGAAAACCCAGAATGGTTCCACAACTGTATGGTCACCTCATCTTCAACAAAGCAGGAAAGAGTATCCAATGTAAAAAAGTTGGGATGCCTGGGTGGCTCAGTGGGTTAAGCCTTGGCCTTCAGCTCAGGTCATGATCTCAGGGTCCTGGGATCAAGCCCCGCATCAGGCTCTATACTCAGCAGGGAAACTGCTTCTCCCTTTCTCTCTGCCTGCCTCTCTGCCTACTTGTGATCTCTTGCTGTCCAATAAATAAATAAAATCTTTAAAAAAAAAAAAACAACTAAAAAGGTCTCTTCAACAAATAGTATTGGGAAAAATGGATAGCCACATGCGGAAGAATAAAACTGAACCACTTTCTTATACCATACACAAAAATTCAAAGTGGATGAAAGACCTACCTGTGAGACAGGAAGCCATCAAAATCCTAGAGAACACAGACAGCAACCTCTTTGACATCAGTTGTAGCCAGCTTCTTATAGACATATCTCTGGAGGCAAGGGAAACAAAAGCAAAAATGAACTCCTTGGACCTCATCAAGATAAAAAGCTTCTGCTCAGTGAAGTAAGCTGTCAACAAAACTTAAAGGAAACCTACTGAATGGGAGAAGATATTTGTAAATGACATAGCTGATAAAGGATTAGTATCCAAAATCTATAAGGAACTTACCAAACTCAACACCCAAAAAACAAATAATCCATTTAAGAAATGGGCAAAAGACATGAATAGACACCTTTCCAAAGAAGATATCCACATGGCTAACAGACACATGAAAAGATGTTCAACATCACTCATCATCAGGGAAATACAAATCAAAACCATGATGTGATACCACTTTGCACCTGTCAGAATGGCTAAAATTAACAAAACAGGAAACAAGATGTTGGCAAGGATGAGTAGTAATCGAAATCCTCTTACACTGTTGGTGGGAATGCAGTTGGTACAGCCACTCTGGAGAACAGTATGGAGGTTCCTCAAAAAGTTAAAAATAGAACTACCCTATGATTCAGCAATTGAAGTAGTAGGTATTTACCTAAAGGATACAAACATACTGATTTGAAAGGGCACAGGCACCCTAATGTTTAGAGCAAAACTGTCAACAATAGCCAAATTATGGAAAGAGCTCAAATGTCCATCAACTGATGAATAGGTAAAGAAAAGGTGGTGTGTGTACACACACACACACACACACACAGGAATGTTACTCAACCGTCAAAAATGAAATCTTGCCATTTGCAATAGCATGGATAGAGCTACAGTGTATTATACCAAGTGAAATAATAAGTCAGACAAAGATAAATACCATATGGTTTCACTCATCTATGGAGTTTAAGAAACAAAACAGATGAATTAGGGGATGGAGACAAACCATGAGACTCTTAACTATAGAGAACAAACTGAGGGTTGCTGGAGGGGAGGTGGGCAGGGGATAGGTTTAATGGGCAATGGGCCATAAGCACAGGGTGTTACATTAAGTGTTGAATCACTAAATTCTCCTCCTGAGACAGTATTACACTATGTGTTAACAAACTACAGTGTAAATAAAATTTGATAATAGATAGATAGCATTTAGCTCTGCTGTCTTATCTATTTAAGCTGAATTTCATTTCAGTAAGTGTCAATGGAATATATTTAAATATGCTCATACAAATAGCTGGGGGACCTCTACTGGTCCTTTTTATATAAGGACAAGTCTGTGACAAGTAGAGCAATTTTCACCTGAAGTGATAATGTTCTCTCCTGTTGTCTGAAGGAGTTGGAGAATTAAGCAGCAAATGTAATTTCCAAATCAGTGGTTCATGAATACAGAAGACTTGTGACCATTAGCTCAAGAGATTTACGATGTTTTCTTATCAACATTTGTTTTTACCTTGTTTTTGCATGTGAACATTAGTTTTAAAATGAGAATAAGTATATCATATAACACTCTGTATAGAAAGAAAACAAAATACGACAAAAAAGGAGTAACATTGGCACCCAAGTCAATGAAATCAGTAGCAATCAAACTGTTATCAAATTATTAGTAGTATCAATTCCTACTCTCACTTCAGTGAGTCAATATATAGTGGACTACATAAACTTGAATTATATTCTACAAGTATTAGTTCCTTATACTAAACTGCCTATCTTATGCCACTCCATCCCACCCCTTACCTGATTCCTTCCAGTCAGCACCAGAACATCCTTATGCCCTTAAAGAAATTAAAAATCTCCTTACCTTTTTAAGTGGAAGTTTACTGGGAAGTAGTCTCTGAGTAGTGAATAAGAGGGTATGTTCTAGATCAACAGACTTAAATTCTAATTTTTCCTGGTTTTATGACCTCAAGAAGTTTCTTAGTCTCTTTCTTCCCCACTTTAAAACAAGATAGTAGGGCACCTGTGTGGCTCAATTGGTTAATCGTCTGCCTTTAGCTCAGGTCATTGATCCCAGGATCCCGGGATCAAGTTCCTTAGCATCAGGCTCCCTGCTGGGCTGGGAGTCTGCTTCTCCTTCTCCCTCTGCCCCTGCCCTTTGATGATGCTTTTTCTCAAAACAAATAAAATCTTTTAAAAATATTAAAGATAAAACAAGGTAGTAATGCCTCCCTTTATGGGATTGTTGAAAGGATATAATAAAATAAGGTGTCTTCAATGTTTATAGTATTTGCTTAAACAGATTAGGAGCATGGGCTTTAAGCTGAGTTTGCATACCCAGCTCCGTTAGTTACCTGTGTGATCTTGGGCCAGTTAGTCTCTGTTACCTTACTATGTGTCTGACATGCTGGAAATTTATAACTGAAAATAGTAACATTATTTTAATTGCTGTATGTTTTTTAAGATTTTACTATTAACTGAATCTTGGCCTCTTATTAGTGAGCTTATAAATTAAAATAAATAATGCCTTTTAAATCATAGTTAATACAGATTTTAGGAAAGTGTCATTAATTTGGTGCTTCAGAGAAGATTTTAGGAATAATATTTAAATCCACAATACTGATATTTAACTCAAAGCTCCGGCTTTTAAAAAAAAAAAAAGAAAAGAAAAGAAAGAAAGAAAGAAAAAAGCTCTGGCTTTGAGGTATCCTTTCATGATAAATACTTTCTGAACATTTTAGGATTTGAACAAAAATGCTGTATTTACCAGTTGTGAAAACTTGAGTGATGTCTGGCTAAAACCTCAGTTATTTTATATTTGATTGGTTTTTTTCCCTTGTAGGATGGAAGGGTGGGGAGAATTCTAGGGGAATTTTGACCTTGTGGCAGAATATTAGAATTAGGAGTAGGTTAATTCAGCATTTTTTATAAATCATTAATATAAATATGTAATTTTAGGAATTATATTAAAAGTTATTTTTAAGGTGAATTCATAAAGTAAAAACTGAAGAGGAAGTTTATTTTAAGAGAAAAATATCTAAGATATAAGAGATTAATCTATAATACTTTTAAAAAGAGACTTATTTTCAAGGACCTTAGAAGCACCCTTCATTTCTGAAAAGAATTACCTCCACAAGCCTCATTCCCCTGCATTAACCTTCCACACTATCAGGAGTGCCTTAAATGCCAGCACCTGCCAACTTCCTGCTCATCAGCTGTCCTACTCTGTGAAAGTAATCTCTGAAACCACCAGAGATCTTGTTCTTTCTCATTTTTTGCATTTTGTTTTACTGTACTGTTTCTTATATTTTCTAGTTAAACCATAAATTCTCTAAGATGATAAATCTGTGTGGCCATTTGCATAGCACATTGCCTAAAATGTTCTCTAGCACATAACAGGTACTCATCTAAAATTGCATTACATGCAATTAATGTTATGAACACATAACATGTTAATGTTATTAACATTAATGTTAACATGAACACACTTATTATAATTATTCTGATCTATTTCAGTAAGTCTCTTGAGTTTTTTTCATTATGTAATTTGAGTTAGCTTTTCTGTGAATTGAAAGTACAATGACAACGTGTTTTTTAAAAATATTTTCCAATTAAATCTTTTCAGTGATATGGGATGTCTGGGTGGCTCAGTTGGTTAAGCGTCTGTCTTTGGCTCAGGTTATGGTCTTAGGGTGCTGGGATTGAGTGCCACATTGGGCTCCTTGCTCAGCGGGACTTGCTCCCTCTCCCTCTGACTGCCACTTCCCCTGCTTGTGCATGCTCGCTCACTCTCTCTCTCTGTCTTTGGCAAATAAATAAATAAAATCTTTTTTTTTTTTAAATAAGTATTTTCAGTGATTTATATTGAGCTTCTTCCCAGTTAAGATTAATTGGTATTATGTTATCAATAAGATTAAATCCAGCTAAGCAGTAATGCTTTCATAAATTTTAGAAAGAGTACATCAACTATTTATCAACACCAGAGTAAAAACATGGAATTATCAGCAAGTAATTTTATTTTCTTTTTCATTAAGATGCTTCCTTTTGATGTAAAATATTTCTGAAATATACTAGGTGAAACTTCTGCCTCCTAATGAGCGATGTTTTATCAGCTTAGTGTTTAATGACCTGCAACTATAGTATAGAATACTTTTGCTTTTCCTGAACTAGATACTATTTAAATTGAAGTTATTCATTGTATTACCATATTTTATGTAGCATATAGTTATTTCAAAGTACATGACCTATAAAATGCATTAAGTTAATCGAAGTAAATAAACCTGATCTTGGCAGTTTTGAGCCACGACAGTTTTTTAAATTACACTACCCCACCATAGATTACATGAGTGTTTCTTTAATATCATATATTCTCTGTTCACAATCATGAAAATAATTGTTAAAATTAGTAAAATTAATAATGAAGTATATCCTTTGTAGAGAAGAATTTAATGAATTTTAAAGGCATTTTTTTCCTTTACATAAAGCAAAAAGAACATGCCTCCAAATCTACTTCTTCCACATCCTGCAACTATGTCCATCTTCTCCACCTTCACTTTGTTACAGAAGTATTGTTCCCTATGGCAGAAATAGTCCTTCCTCCCTGTATAGGCCCCAGGCTTCTTTTGTTGCCTTCCCAAGACTTCTCCACTCCAGTGTTACTCCCTCCCCTTGCCATATTCTCTTTCTGGGCACTGTATCATTCCTCTCTTTATAATAACATCAACATCTCCCATATTTAAGGAAAGATATTCCTCCTGTGACCCTACATCCAGCTCTCTCCATACTTTGTAATCCCTTTTCATAGTCAAGCTCTTTATTTTGTGTTGTGCTCACTTCCTCACCTCCCAGTCATCCTGCAGCCCATTTCAGTCTGGCACCCATTCTCCAACACCACCACTCTTGTCAAGACCATCACTGACCTTGTTGTCAGATCCAGTGAAGATATTCTGTATTCTTGGCACCCATGACCCCAGCAGTACTAACACTATTACCTGCTCTCACCTCAAACCAGTCTCTTCTTTTGGTTTCTAGGACCCCATACTTCCTTGGTATTGTTTTCTTACCATCCTAGTGGTTTCTTCTCTGTCTCCTTTGGTGAAATTAACTGGAACCACCTCAGTTGGGGAAATCAAACAGGTCATTCTGATGGGGAGAGTTTGAATAAAGGGCTGACTCATCAGTCCTAGCAAGCAGTGAGAAACTATTTATCTCACAGGAGATAATGGAGTTGGAAGGAAGATATAACAAACTAGAGGAAGTGGGAGGTCATCTGGCAAATGAAGGGCGATAATTTTGAGGCCTAAAGTATAATGTGGGAGTTAAGATTTCAAAGAGCAGTAAGCAAATATTCATTTCTTTGGTATAGAGAAGATAGCAAATGGTGGTAGAGCTTTTAGGTTATAATGGAAGATTTTCTTTATTCCCTTCTTTTGGGTCAAGGAGGGATTTTAAAAGGTTTTGTTCTGGTGCACCTGGGTGGCTCAGTCGGTTAAGCCACTGCCTTCAGCTCAGGTTGTGATCCCAGGTTCCTGGGATCAAGTCCTACATCAAGCTCCTTGCTCAGCAGGGAGCCTGCTTCTGCTTCTCTCTCTGCCTCTGCCTGCCACTTTGCCTGCTTGTGCTCCTTCGCTCTCTCTCCCTCTCTCTCTCTGACAAATAAATAAATAAAATCTTAAAAAAAAAATAGGTTTTGTTCTCTTCTTAAAATTGAGGGCACTGTTCTCTTCATTCAGTCTCTGCTTGCAGCAGCAAGGTTCATGAAGCAGTTTTGCTGTCAGCATATGAGGAATCAGAGAGGCATCTTTGTGAGAGGCATCCAGTCAGGACTGTTAGAGTGTGGCCCCTTCTGGAAATCGTGGTTCTGGTTTCTAGGAGCAGCTCTGTGACTATGTCTTGACAAGCATCACAGCTTCTCTGCCATAAGGGAGATAAAATAAATGTTTGTTTTCAGAGGATGCTGAGGAGGATTATCAGTAACTTCTTTATTTTAACTTTCAGTTACAGGCACATATATTCTATATGTCTGTTTCTGTCTCTCTTTCTATATATATACCTTTTTAACTGTCAAGGAGATAAATTCACCAGCCTACTCACACATTTTCCTATTGGATAGTACTCTTTCCCTGTTCCTTACATAGCTGGAGAGTTATTTATATTCTCAGAATGAATAGGGGCATTGTACATTTCCAAGATTTCTAAAAGCATTTAAAGTCAGTATTTCTAGATGGCTGGGGGGAGGGTCCTTACTGATGCACTATTAGAAAAATAGAAAGTGGAATCCACAGCAGAAAGTTTGGTATTTTTTCCTCTAGGCAAAGTGCATGAGGTTATTAGTTTGAAAAAGAAAGGAAAGGAGATGATTAGAGAGAAAGGGAGAGAGAGGCTTTAAGAGGAACCAGGAGGAATAACTAACTGCAAGGATAATGATAGAGATAGCATTCATTTCAAAGTCAGTCAGAAGGAATAAATGATTGGTGCTGGGGACCTGCAGGAGGAGAATTTTAAACCTGTCTTTCTACCATACAGGAGCGTATGGAAGAACAGCCTTCATTAATAAAAGGCTGGTAGGGAAATCAGTACTCAAAGTGTGGCTTAACAATGACAGGAAAACTAAGCAGCTGTCAGGGAAATGAGGAACAGCAGGGCTGCATACGTAGGAAGAATTAGAAATGCCATGAAAGGGCAGAGTAAGAACTGCTAGCTCACCACTCTTCCAAATGCTGGTTTCCCTTAACGTGGGGCTCTCCTGTGCTTGCTTGTTTTCTACTCTGGCTGGGGTCTCAGTCCTAACCCTTCACATTCTCCATCCCTCGGACACATCTACTGTACCGTGCTATAGCTGGGAAAAGAGCACCTGTCCCTAAGGATGGGAAGTGTCACAGGCCGAACGTGTGGAGCTTCACAATTCCTGTATGCCCTGGAATTTGTAAGTTTCTTTAACACCTACTTTATCTATAAAATAAAGGTAACAGTCTCTCTATTTCAACGGTTATGGTGGGAATAACATACATAATGCTTTTCCGCCGGGCCTTGAGATCAAGTGTCACTAAAAGATCTTTTTATTATTACTAGGCAAATTCATGTGACACCAGTTCTCTTGGATTCTTTGAAACTACATCCCAGTTCTCTTGGAACATCTCTTTCTGTTGTTGGTTTCTCTTCCTCCTGCGCATTAAGCATTGATACTCCCTAGGATCTGTCCTTTGCTTACTGTTCTCCTCCTCTTGTTTAGTGCCCTTGTTTAGTATACTGCTGCTGACTCTCAGATCCCCTTCAGTTTCTCCAGCCCAGGATGCTCTCTTCTGAGTTTCAGGCTTCTGTATCCAAACCAGCTGCCAGATCCCGGCTTGTGGGTCTCTCTTTCCTTGAGTTCATCATATCCCAAACTGAACTCACCATCTTCTCCCTAAACCAGCACCTTCTTTTCTTGGTTTCATTTGGTAGTACTGCTTTTCACCCACCTCAACAAAACCCAGGAAATGTCTTTGAACCCTTTCTTTCTTTACCACTTAGTCCTTCAGATGCAGTCAGATAACAAAGTCTTCCTATTTTTGCCTCTTAGGTATTTATTGAATTCATCCTCTCTTCTCCCTACCTCTAGAGAATTTACAGGAAACAGATCAAGAAAAAAATCTTGGGGAGTATCTTAACAACAGTTATTTCTGTTTTTCTATGAAACTCTGAAATACATAAGTTGAAATGTACATTTCCAGCTTAAAGAAAAGACACTAATATGAACATTATATGGGAGAGATTCAACAGATTCACTTTTTCCACATATACTTCTTTGTTGATATTAATGAAGTCACTTGAAAAAAATATAAAATTTAGCTACATTGGGAGCAGTGTAAAATATTCCATTTTACCATGTAAAACAACTATCAAAATTTATACCATATGCTAACTAGCAAATAATAGTATATCCTTGAAATAAGAAAATAACTCATCTACCATACATTATTACAAAGAAAAATGTAAGTTATAACTATTGTGCATTTTTTGAACTGAACAGAATTCTCAGTATAATATAGTCCTTAAGGATGTACTGAATATAAATTAAAAGATACATTGTAAGATATATAAGTATATTCTTATGATGCATTTGTTAATTTCTCTTTGGGAAACAGAGTTCTCAAAATTGCTTTCAGTAGCAAGCCATATTTTAGAATGGTTTCAAATTTAAAATATTTGTAGAGAAGCATACTAAAAGAATTTAGTCCTCTCTTCTAATGGCCTTTCCTTACAGATTCATTAACACATTTTTAAATGTAATTATTTAAAATACTTCACCTATTTAACATGCACTTTTAAAACATTGCCATTTAACAGCATTTACTTTACAATTAAATATAAGAAATATATGCATTAAACTTTTTCTCCTACATTCTGAAGTGTCAGTTTTCTTTAAAAGCATTTTCAGAGGGCAGATGCCTAGAATGCTGTTGTAGAACTATATTGTTTATAATCTATCTTGAGAGTATAGGTGCTGTTTTTACATTGTCTCAACTCTGTTTATTCAAGCTTTTTAAGTCAGCATTTCAAAGAATGACACTGGAATTTTCTTTTTCACAAAGTCCCCTTGTAGAGGACATGTACTTGTGTGTAGAGAAGAGTGAGGCCTCCTCTTGGCACCAAGTCCATGTCAGTCTAGCAGTTTGGCCATTTTTTCCTGGTGCCGTATTCCTTTGAAAATTAGAAAGGGGGGAAAAAACCTATCCTCTGCTTTTTTGAGTCTGCCAAGGAATGAAATACTTTGATCCTTCAACTTACATTAGAGTACTTCTCTCAGGTAACAAGGTAATGACAAAACACGTTTAATTTCTTCTCTCTCCTTATAAACACTGAATTTTTTTAAGGAAAAATATCTGAAGACATACTGTGGGCTTTTTTATTAAAAAGAAGTACACCTGCTCCAAAGTAAAAACAACCAAAAAGTTGGTAATGCACAAAATTATAAGTCATTTAAAATATGTACCTGAAGTTACTTGTAACTAAAACGTTGAATTACCTAGATATAAAGTCCTTACCTTGCCTTACTGTGAACTTGGGCCCTGAGTCTATGTGTTACTTGATTGGGAGCCAGTAAGGCAAATCCTCTGCCATCACCCTCTGCAGGCTTTTTTCCTCATGTCTGGGCTACCATATTGGCCTTATTTCCCATTGCTTCTTCCACATAGACGTTATTTCACTTTTCAATTTTCGTATTTTTTATTTAGGTTTCATATTCAGCTTCATCTGTTATCCCACACCTCTTAATTAAAATTTTCATCCATATTTTTGAAGACCATTTTTAGAATTACTTCCTCTAGGACATCTCTGATCATCTAAACTCTAGAAATGATTTCACATATTTCTAAAATCTGTAACTTTTACTATCATTGTCTTTCAGTAGTGTTTGGCATTTTTTATAGACATTTTTATTCTGGCCTCCTGATGAAAGTATACAGCACCATCTATTAAGAATTCCTGCCAAAAGGGTGCCCAGGTGCCTCAGTCGGTTAAGCATCTGCCTTCAGCCCGGGTCATAATCTATAGTCCTGGGATCAAGTGCTGTGTTGGGCTCCTTGCTCACTGGGGAGTATGCTTCTCCCTCTCCCTCTGCCTGCTGCTACCCCTGCTTGTGCTCTCTCTCCATCAAATAAATAAATAAAATCTTAAAAAAAAAAAAAAAAGAATTCATGCCAAAAGTCAAACCTGAATCTCAACAACCTCTGGATCTAAGTAACAGTTTATAGAAAACATAGAAGTTAGAGCAGCATGTAAAATGACACCAAGAAGATGCAGTTAGCAAAATATTCTAGACTTTAAGAAACTTTATAGGTCAAATGACCAGGCATCTTTAAAAATTAAGTTGGAGGGTGAGGGGGGAGGGTATCTGGGTGGCTCAGTTGGTTAAGCATCTGACTTGATCTCAGCTCAGGTCTTGATCTCAGGGTTGTGAATTCAGGCCCCACGTTGGGCTGTACACTGGACATAGAACCTTTTTTTTTTTTTTAAGGTAAAAAAATAAAGATTTAAGACACAGAACAAAAGAAAAATTTAAAACTTGTAAATCAAAGTACACTATGAAGAGAGTAAAAAGGCAACCCACAGGAAAGGAGAAAATATTTGCAAATCATATATAGGGGGTTAAAATCCAGTATATATAAAGAACTTCTATAACTCAACAAGGAAAAACAAACCAATTTTAAAATGGGCAAAGACTCAAATAGACATTTCTCCAAAGAAGATAGTTGACTAATTTCCATGTGAAAAGATGCCTGACATCATTAACCATTAGGGAAATGCAGATCAAAACCATAAGAGATACCTCTTAATACCATTATTATCGAGAAAAAAACAAGTGTTGGCAAGGATTTGAAGAAATTATAACCTCTGTGCACTGTTGGTGGGAATGTAAAATGGTGCCACCACTTTTGAAAAAAGTACAGAGGTTCCTCAGATTAAGCATAGAATGACCATATGATTGAGCAATTCCACCCTGGGTAAATACCCAAAAGAATTAAAAGCAGAGACTCAAACAGGTACTTGTACACCAATGTCTGTGGCAGCATTAATCACAATAGCCAATAGCTGGGTAGAAACAACCCAGATGTCCATCAGCAGATGGATGGATAAACAAAATGTAGTATATACATATAGTAGAATATTTTTCAACCTTACAAAGGAATGGAATTTTGACACATGCTACAATGTGGATGAACCTTGAAGACACTATGCTAAGTGAAATAAGCCAGACGCAAAAGCACAAATACTGTATGATTCCATTTATATGAGGTCCCTAGAGTAGGGAGTTTCATAGTGACAGAAAACAGGTTACAGGGGTTGGAGGCAGTAAAGAATGGAGTTAGTGTTTCATGGTTGTGGGGTTTCAATTTTTGATGATTAAAAAGTTCTGATAATGGTTGCAAAACACTGAATACTTAATGCGACTACTCTGCACATTTAAAAATGGCTAAAATGGGGGACGTCTGGGTGGCTCAGTTGGTTACGCAGCTGCCTTCGGCTCAGGTCATGATCCCAGCGTCCTGGGATCGAGTCCCACATCGGGCTCCTTGCTCATCAGGGAGCCTGCTTCTCCCTCTGCCTCTGCCTGCCATTCTGTCTGCCTGTGCTTGCTCTCTCTCTGACAAATAACTAAATAAAATCTTTTAAAAAAATAAAATAAAAATAAAAATGGCTAAAATGGTAAAGTTTTTGTTATGTGTATTTTGCCACAATAAAAAAAAAAAGTGACTTGAGATCCTCTGACCAAGTGCAATGCAAGGAACTTTTTTGAATCCTGATTTGAGCACACTTGAAAAAATTTTTTTCTGAAACAGACATTTGTAAAAGTAATGTGAGTTTGATGATATTGAGGAATTATTGATAATTTTTTAGGTGTGCCAAATATATTTTGGGGAGGGAACAGTCTTTTTAGAGATACAGCTTGAATTTTCTACTATGAAATAATATATTGAGATTTGTTTCAAAATAATCCGATGGGGGTGGGCGAGTGGCGCCTGGATGACTCATTCTGTCAGATGTCTTAACTTCAGCTCAGGTCATGATCACGAGGTCCTGAAATAGAGCCCTGAGTTGGGCTCATGCTCAGCATGGAGTCTGCTTCTCCTTCCTCTGCCCGTCTGCTCCATTGTGCATGTGCACGGTATCTCTCTCTCTCTCTCAAATAAGTAAAATCTTTTTTTAAAAAATCCAGTGGGAAGTGGGGGGAAGGGAGTGAAAAGAGATATAGATAAAACAAGATCTGCCATGAGTTAATTACTGAAGTTGATCTGTGTAATATAGTTATTATATTCTCTCTACTTTTGTTTATCATTGAAGTTTTCCATGATGAAGATTTTTTAATTGTGTGTTTTGCTATTATATCAAACTTTTGATCCAGGGAGGAAATTATTTTTAGCTTATTAGGAAGCCATGATTTATAAGATACTGTTTCTGTGTTTATATTATATATTATATATTTATATTCTATTCTTTTCATTGCAAGTACATAAAACCAGGCACTATCAATTTGAGCAAGAAAGGGGCAGATGTAGAGCTAGCTAGTGGCCAGACACAGAGCTAGCTTCAAGTTCAACTTAATTCAGGACTCAGACATCACCAGTATCCATCTTTCAGGCCTGCCAATTAAAGATTGGCTGAATTTTCAGGCCCTAAACACTGGCTGGCTGACAGTTCCAGGCACTCTCTCCATTGCCTCACATTCCTAAGTGAAACATTCTCAAATCATCAAATCCCAGCGGGGATGGGGGAGGACAAAAAAAATAAATAAAGTCAATGATTCAGCATTCTCATCAGAAATTCCACTCAGAGTGACCCAGCTTAGGTCAAGGCCTTCCCTGAACTAGTCCCTGCAGCCAGACTAATGGAACCTGCTCATTAGCTTGGGTCAGCCTTTTGCCTATCTCTCCACCAGTTCAGTTAGCGTACAATGATTGGCTTAGACCTGTCAGCATCTACCATCAAAGGTAAGGATGATTGTCCTACCAAAACTACATGTTTGAGAATGGGGAAGCAATTGTTTCCCGAAGGAAAATCAAGTTACTACTGCAAAGATCTAATCTCATTTTAAATAATATAGTTTGATGTTTTGTATATTGAGATCTCTGTTACTCTACTGAATTTTTAAATTTGCTTTACTTGAGGTATTATTAATAGTGTAATTTGGGGAGAAATTGTGTGAAGTGCCATGCAAATAAAAACCTGTAGCAGATACCTGTTATTTGCTAGCCAACAGCCATTCCCCTTTTTTACTAGTAATGGTAACCTGATGAAAAAACATAGTATCTTTTTTAAGTACTAGTACTATACTTAACTCTCTATTATAGAAGTTTTCCACTGAACCAAAGTGAGATAAAGTAAAAAAAAAAAAATTTTTTTTCTTTCTTTCTCCCCTCTACCTTTTTTTGAGGTGGGGAGGGCAGAGGGGGAGAGAGAGAGAATCATAAGCAGGCTCCACGCCCAGTGCTAGATGCAGGAATCAGTGTCACGACCCTGAGATCATGAGCTGAGCAGAAATCAAGAGTCAGATGCTTAAGCAACTGAGGCACCCAGGTGCCCCAAAATGTATGTGTTTTTAATTAGGTGAAGTTTCCATATAGTATCTATATATGATTACTTCTAAACCTTCTAAAACTTACCTTCTGAGGGGAAAAAAACAAACAAACAAACTTCTGATGTTTTTATTTTATCTCTTTCAGGACTAATTTCGTATACTGAGTATCTTTTCTTGCTTACAATTCTCACTAGTAAGTACCCCACAGTTTTTCTCAGTGATCATGTGGATTCTCTCTTCTTACCAAACAAGGTTTTGGAAGTATGGTATTTATGTCTTTATCATTGAAACATAATTGCTACCTTAGTTTCTATATCAACAAAATGATACTATTGAATTAGTTTATCCCTCCAGCTTCCTTTGTACTGTGGCTCCCGATAACTCTGTCTCCTTAAAAGACTTTTGAACAGAAGAGAATCAGACTTAGCCTTCACATGTTTAAAAAAAAAAAAACCCTTATCAGACATTCTTCAAAATTCCTGATCAGTACTCTTTAGATTGGTCATGAAAATCAAGGAAAGAATGAGAAACTTTCACAGCTTGGAGCAGAGTAAGGAGACCTAACAGCTAAATGCAGCATGGTTTCTTGTATTTGATCGTAAAGTAAAAAAATTAGCATTAGTGGAAAAACTTGAAATCCAAATAAAGTCTATAGTTCAGTTTAAAATGCTATTACTAGTGTCCATTTCTTAGTTTTGACAATGATGCTATAGATATAGAAGATGTTAACATTAGAAGAAGCTGGCTCAAGGATATATGAGAACTCACTATACTATCTTAACAACATATTTAAACATATCTAAAATTATTTCAAAATAAAATTTTTTTTAAAAACCCTACTCTGAGAAAGGGAAATAAAGAGTAATAATCAGTATGAAAGTAGCCAAGTTACTAAAAGAATATAGGAAAGCCTCTGATAGAGTTAAACAAGTTCTCAAGTTAGTTTTGCTTTGAAAAGTAGAGCACTTAATAGTAGAATAGCACAGCCATGAAAATACATCAGCCTTTGAAAATTGTTATAATAAGAAATCATTTTTTGTCTGTTTAGGCACTTGTATAATAATTTCTGGAAGTTTTTTTCAAATTTGAAGACCTATAGATCAGTAAGCAATTTACATTTCACCAACATTGAAATAACTATTTACTTTTCACTTAATTGCAGAACCCCATACTGGGTTTCATGTTGCTTTTAAAATGCTGGATGCAGATGGTAATGAGATGGTTGAGAAAAAGGAATTTTTTAAGGTAAGTACATTCTACTTAGTTTGTCATAAAACAGTTGGATGCTTGTGTAATCTTACATTTCCATAAAAATCAAAATTATATCCATTGCTTACATATGAAATGTCAAGAAATCATTTATACATTCAAAAGTGTTTAATTTTCCATAATACAACTGAGGAAACTGTTAAGGAACAGAGCATAAGATTCCTATGGGAGAAATGGCTTATGCATCTACATTTTTTAGGGTTTTATTTTATGATATCAGCAGATAATAGGGTCTCATAGATATGTTCAGAATTATTCTTATATTCCCTACCCCCAAAAAAGGAATAAGAAAAATTAACACTTAAGCCTTCATAAAGAATAGGGGGGTGGGGGCCCTGGGTGGCTCAGTCATTAGGTGTCTGCCTTTAGCTCAGGTCATGATTCCAGGGTCCTGGGATCAAGCCCCACATCCTTGCTCAGCGGGAGGCCTGCTTCTCCCTTTCCCACTCCCCCTGCTTGTGTTCCCTCTCTCACTGTGTGTCTCTCTGTCAAATAAATAAATAAAATCTTTAAAAGAAAAAGAAAAGAATGGGGAAAAAATGAAAAAGCTACAAATAGGTGTAAATGGGTGCAGATTTTCCAGGAATTTGCTAAGGCTATTATTTGAAAAGCTGAAAATATGTTTAAATGAAAATGTGTTTCCAAGATAAGTGTAAGGCATACAACTATTAAATTTCACTCCATTCCAGGAATGTTGATGGTAATATTTTTTAAAAAGTACCTCTAGGGGGCTCCTGGGTGGCTTAGTCATTAAGTGTCTGTCGTCAGCTCAGGTCATTGGGATCGAGCCCTACATCGGGCTCCCTGCTTGGCGGGAATCCTGCTCTCCCTTTCGCACTCCCTCTGCTTGTGTTCTCTGTCAAATAAGTAAAATCTTTTTTAAAAAGCCTCTGCGTATAAACCGTTAGGTATTTTCTAGAGTTAAGTGTTTTTAATGTATTGGAGTGTTTTGTGGAGAAAAAAATAGAACATGTGGATAAATATATAATACAGCGTTTGGTACATACTAATTTCTTAGAACTACCATTTATAATTACTGAGTACCTATATAAATGACTACGACTTTCTTTTTAATGACTTTTTTTTTAAGTATTTGAGACATGAAGCAAATGGAACTCTCTTACAGTGCTTGTGGGAGTGTGAAGTGGCATACACATTTTGGAAAACAAAATTGGCATCTTCTTGATGTATACTCAGCATATGACATGGCAATTCCAGTCCTATGTATTTAGTCAAAGAAAAGAAAACACATGTTCACCCAAAGACCTGTATGTGACTATTCTTAACAATTTTATTCATAATAGCCCCAAATTGGAAACAACCTAAGTGTTCATCAAGTGACTAAAGAAATTGTATCCATACAGTAGAGTACTACTCAGCAAAAAAAAGGAACAAATTACCAGTAAGTACAACAACATGGATAAATGAAGTGAAGGAAGAATTGTACATACAGTGTGATTCCTTTGATATGAAACTCTAGAAGAGAAACATATCTATGCTAACAGAAAGCAGATCATTGGTTCCCTGGAGTTGAGATGGGGTAAGGAATTGAATTGACTACAGATGGACTGCAGCTTCCATGAGGTAATCTCTTGAAGTGCTAGGAATATTACAGACCTTGATTAGGATGGTAGAGACATGGGTGTATATATTTGTTACAACTCAAACTGTGTATTTAAATAAGTGCATTTTATTGTATACAAGTTATACCTCAGTAAACACCTTTGATAAGGAGTCATTCTACAGGCTTTGCAAAT
Source organism: Lutra lutra (assembly GCF_902655055.1). Taxonomy (NCBI): domain Eukaryota; kingdom Metazoa; phylum Chordata; class Mammalia; order Carnivora; family Mustelidae; genus Lutra; species Lutra lutra. Next base: position 119,637,578 of record NC_062280.1, on the reverse strand, counting down.
TCAGTTACTGAGATATGTGGTTTTATATATAAGAAACTGTCTCAAAAACTACAAAGGACACAGCAAAAGGTTCTAACTAGAGAATAAATTTATAAAACAGTGGGATCCAATAAAAAGTAGGCTTACTTAACATTATAGAAATTATCTGGAAGAGGGTATAAAGAATGTATAAATCTAAGCATTTGGGGGAAACTAGGGTAAATGACATGAACATCTATGTGAGTGGACAATAAAGTAGCAGATACAGTCTCAGTGTTTTAGCTTAAGGTGTAGTAGAACCCATCTTGCCTGGTGTGGCCACTATCAGTAGTTCAGTTAATTTAAAGAATCTGTTAAAGGGGGAATAATTTTTAAAAATAAAGATACCCAAATAACAGACATTTTAATTAACTTAAATGCACATCCATTTTAGAACCAAGGCCTCTTTTTTGAAGATTTTATTTATTTATTTATTTATTTGAGAGAAAGTGTGCATGCACACGTGCATAGAGGGAGAGCAAGAAGGAGAAGCGACTCCCCAATGAGCAGAGAGCCCAACGCAGGGTTCAGTCCCAGGACCCCAAGATTATGACCTGTGCCAAAGGCACATGCTTAACCAACTGAGCCACCCAGGCATCCCAGAACCAAGGCCTTTTCTTTGAAGTGGAGCCACTGATTGAAATCACCTGTTTTTCTTGCCTGTTTATGCCTATAATTTATCATCTGCAGTTTCCAGTTTGTTTAAAGTGCAGGAAAAAATGTAAAGACAGGTATGAAGCAGTCTACATGTAGGATCCTTCAAGATCTTTGTGATTTTTCCTACTCTTTACAGTCTTAGCCTAATTAGAAGCAACTTTTTTCTTTGGCAGTTCGCCTTAGTAACAAAAACTCTAAAGTATTCCTCCTCCCTATTTTATCTCACACATACGTGCACGCACCCACACCCCTTCTGTGTTTAACCAAGGTTCATAAACTCAGAGAATCAAGCTGACTACCAAAATAGGAACAGGTGCAGGATATCCCATCATTGTTTTTTTGACATTGCAGTTTCTAATGGGATCTGGCAGCTGCAGGTGATACTGGCTCACGTACTTCAGAGTGTTGGGTTGGCAAATCTAAGAGACTAAATTTTATGCTTTGATATGTGGAGTTTATATTACCATTTAGAAAAAAGATTTACACAGTCTCTGTGCTTAATGCTTCCATTTCAGGCTTTTCTGATTTTTCACCAAATTTACTTGTCTTTGAAGCTACATTCTCACCTAAGCCAAAAAGGAAGACCAATGTCCCAGTGTCCCCGTGTAGTTAACTTCTCCTCCAGCAGGGCGCATGGGTGGCTCAGTCAGTTAAGTGTCTGCCTTTGCTCAGGTCTTGATACCAGGGCCCTGCTTCTCCATCTCCCTCTGCCACTCCCCCAACTTGTGTGCTCACACAAATAAATAAATAAGATCTTTTAAAAAGCAAACTTCTCCAGCTTTCTGGTGTTTCCAGAAAACTCTATTACTTCACACTAATATTTAATAAAATTAGGTAATTATAGTAACAAGTGCAATGAGCATAATTGGTTTGGAAACAGAAAAGACTTAAACTAAACAAACATTGAGCTCAGCTGCTGAGAGCAGGAGTGTGCAAGCATACTTGAAATTTGCCAAGAGCTTTCTGTGAATATCTGTCATGGAGTTCTACAGGGGGAGCAGAGAGCATCGATTAATCTGCTAAATTGGTTATGTGGAAGCCAGTTAAGATTTTTTTTTTTTTTTTTTTTTTTACCTTTTGTTTAAGGAAAAAAGAACCCCGTATACAATCATAGGGAATTGAATTCTGGAATATTAGAAGGGAATGAGTTCAGCATAACCATAGACTAGCCTCAATATTTCAAATCAGTGTGTAGGTATAAAATTCTAGAAAGTATCCTAAAATACATAAAAAATATACCTTCACACCAAAACAGATAAATTTGGATTTTTGTGTGGTTAGGGGCACTTCATGAAACACACTGAACTGAAATAATAGGAGGTGAGGTTTTAAAAATAGGACTCATGGTGGGGTGCCTGGGTGGCAGTCATTTAATTGTCCAACTCTTGGTTTCAGCTCAGGTCGCAATCTCAGTGTCACGGGATTGATCCCTGCATTGGGCTGTGTGCTTGCTCACTCGCTCTCTCAAATAAGTAAATGAATCTAAAAAAAAAAAAAATGGGACTCATGGAAAGGCAAATACTATATGGTCTGTCTTTGTGTGAACTCTAACAAAAAACCAAGCTCATAGAAAAAGATCGGAGGGGCTCCTGGGTGGCTCAGTGGGTTAAAGCCTCTGCCTTCGGCTCAGTCATGTTCCCAGGTTCCTGGGATCGAGCCCGACATCGGGCTCTCTGCTCAGCGGAGAGTCTGCTTCCTTCTCTCTCTCTCTCTCTGCCTGCCTCTCTGCCTACTTGTGATCTCTGTCTGTCAAATAAATAAATAAAATCTTTTAAAAAAAACCGAGATCAGATTTGTGGTTATCAGAGGCAGGGTTGGGGGGAATGGGAATGGGAGGAAGGTGGTCAAAAGATACGAACTTCCAGTGAGAAGATAAATAAGTACTAGGAGTGTAATGTGCAACATGACAACCATAGTTAACACTGTTGTGTGATGCATAGGAAAGTCATTAAAAGAGTAGCTCCTGGGATTCTCATAACAAGGAGGAAACATTTTTCCTTTTTTTGCTTTTCCTTTTTATTGCATGTGTATGAGATGATAGATATTATCTAAACTTACTGCATAATCATTTCTTAATAAGTCAAACCATCATGCTTGTACATCTTATGTCAGGTATATCCCAATGCAGCTGGATAAAGCTAGGACTTATGGACTATTAACATACTAGAAAGATTAATGATCAAAGTCTATAAAGTCATAAAATAACAAATTTTCCAACACAAACTAAAGAAGACATCTTGCTGAAACCTGTCATGACAGAAGTTAGAATTTATAGGAGTAACATTAATATGTACTTAGTTGGCAGTATCAGACAATGAAATGTTTCATATAAATGATTTTTTAAATTGAGGCTTACCTTTTTAACATGATTAAATTTTTAACACTTGTAACTTTTTTGATAAGCCCTTCAAGAATATATATATTTCCATCTTTTCAAAGTAGTTAATAATGTGCATAATTTATTCTCTTTTTTTGACAGCTCAGGATTATCATTATGAAGGTCAGTTTCATAGTGATGGGCTAGTTAGATTTTTAGAGTCTATTAAGGGCATGAGTTACTTAGCCTTACACTGAATGGCCTTAGACTTTCATGCTTTTAATTTTATTTCTGATTTTTGTCCTCATTGTTAGGATAATAATAGTTCATTATCACTGGTATCAGTAGGAATGAACAGTTGATCTTTCTGTCAGTTCCAGTCATCTAGTTTTTCTTCTAGTCTCCAGTGCACTGGGAAAACAGGCAACAAAGTTTGCTAGAATTATGTATAAAGTACAGAATCTATACTTGCGCTGTCCAGTAATGTAGCCAGTAGCTACATGTGGTTACCGAGCCCCTGAAATATGGTTTGTGTCTAAGAAAGTTGAGTTTCTAAATTTTAATTAATATAAAATTTAAATTTAAAACCTGACATTTACTTCAGATATTGGAAGATTTTCACGTATGTTTGAAACAAGCTGGGTATATGGATCTACTTTTTTTTTAGATTTTTTAATTTATTTATTTGACAGACAGAGATCACAAGTAGGCAGAGAGGCAGGCAGAGAGAGAGGAAGGGAAGCAGGCTCCCTGCTGAGCAGAGAGCCCGATGTGGGGCTCGATCCTAGGACCCTGAGACCATGACCTGAGCCGAAGGCAGAGGCTTAACCCACTGAGCCACCCAGGCGCCCCTGGATCTACTTTTTCAGTTGTAAATTTTACGAAATCTTAACACAGATCAGGTATTTACAGTGAAAATGCTGTGAATGTAAAATGCACACTGGATTTTGAAGAAAAAATTATGTAAAATATCTCAATTTTTATATTGAATATATGATGAAGTAATAATGTTGGGATATTAATTCATGTTCATCTGTTTCTTTTTACTTTTTTAAATGCAGCTACTAGAAAACCTAAAATTACTTCTGTACCTCCATTATATTTCTGTGGGACAGCACTGCTTTCGAATATATAAGACTATAAATTCTGAGAAATCTTCATAAATATTTTATTATATGCCCCTCATGACGACTGTTTCAAGTGCTGAAAAAGATCTTTCTCATGGGTTTGCAACTTAAGAAAGCTGGAGGGTTCCAGAGGTTTGAAGTTGCTTGAAGTATACCTTTAGATACTTGAAGTTTCATTTACTGTTGAGAAAGGTAGTAATCTTACAGGATTCACTTTGTCAAAGTGGTAGAAGTTAAAAGTAACAGAAAGCTATAGAGAAAACTATACTATGTGACTGCTTAAAGAATATTTGGAAGGTTTCATAAATTCAAACATGTTATATGTTAGAGATATGGGTTTGAAAAAATATAAATTATTCATTACCGGAACGCCTGGGTGGCTCAGTGGGTTAAGCCTCTGCCTTTGGCTCGGGTCATGGTCTCAGGGTCCTGGGACCAAGCCCCGCATCGGGCTCTCTGCTCAGCAGGAAGCCTTCTCCCTCTCTTCTCTGCCTGCCTCTCTGCCTACTTGTGATCTCTCTCTGTCAAATAAATAATAAAATCTTTTTTAAAAAGAATTGTTTCATTACAACATCATTGTGAATAAATGTTAGCAAATCTCCTTGTTACAAAGGAACAGTATGGATAATGTTTACAGTTGTAGAAAAATGTAAGGTAATGATCTAGGTAATGAAAGAAGCCTGGAATTCTGCTGAGAAGTTAAAGGTACTTGTGAATAGACCAAAAAAAAGGATTTCTAGATATTATGGCTCTTACTCAGGAACTCAGGTTAAAAAATACTCAAAAAGCAAGCAGGAAAGGAAGTATAAGATAGTCATCATAGGGGCGCCTGGGTGGCTCAGTGGGTTAAGCCTCTGCCTCCAGCTCAGGTCATGATCTCAGGGTTCTGGGATCAAGTCCCAAATCGGGCTCTCTGCTCGGCAGGGAGCCTGCTTCCTCCTCCTCTCTCTCTCTGCCTACTTGTGATCTCTCTCTGTCAAATAAATAAAATCTTTAAAAAAAAAAAAAAAGAAAAGATAGTCATCATAAATTTATCTTTAAATTCTATTTCATTCAGACTAAGGAAAGCAAAAATAAACATATTGCTCTATTTAGCATCAACAGTGATTAAATAACCATTATTAATTATCTCTTGGGGAAACAAACTTTATAAAATATAGACCACTATAAAAACACTGTTGCTGTTCTTGTATGGTTGGAATGTGAACAGAGACCTAAGAGACAGAATCCCCTAATGTGAACTGAACACTGCTGCAGGAGAAAACATCAGGCAGTTAAGGAGATTGTAGCACTTCAGCGCTCCAAAATTCATCTCTGACCACAGTATGAAAGCTGAATTAATAGAAAAGAGATTGGAGGCAGGAAGTTTGTTAAGCTTTAGTGTAGTCCAATTTACAACTGAGTGAAAAGTTGGAAATATAATTGGGACATGCAGTGGAATAGGCTCTGTAGAACCTAGTTTCTGGCTGGATTGGAGAGATTAGGAAAAAGGAGAAATCAAAGATTACTCCTTTTTCCAGCTAGCCTAACTAGGAATAATGATAGTACTAACTGATCTAAGAGAAAATAAGATGACTTCTTATTGAGGATTGGTTATGTTCAAGGTATATGTTACATTATTACATCTTTACAGCAGCCTACAAGGTTGAGTAGTAATATCCCCATTTTAAAGATGAGAAAATTGACACTTAACCAAATCCATTCAGTTCCAAAGCCTTGCTCTTTCCTCAATGTTAGCTTGCCTCATTTGAAGGAGAATGCAAAGGACAACTGGGTTGAAAAATACCTTTACTCTGAGCTTGGAAATCTGACCTTTATAAGCTGTTGGGACACCCTGTAGAGATAGAGAAGTGTGGCAAGCAACTGTCTGGAGATAAGAATATAGCCAGGATTAGGAAGCATCCTGATAGAGGTGATAATTAAGTCATGAGAGTATGTGACCTAAAGGGTAGACTGTAGAGTGAAGAAGGATAAGATCTTGGAAAACAGTTGCATTTAAGAGGTCAAAATGAGACTGAGAAGCCAAAGAATGAAACTGAGAAGCAGCAGAGTACCAGTACCAGAAAGTATGAAGAAAGCCCAGAGAGTGCAGGATAATGGAATCTAGGGAAGAAAAGAGCAACAATGAGGAAGTGTTTAATATCAAACTCTTTAGGATAGCGACAGAGTAGAGAACTCCTTAAATTTTGTAGGTCTTTGGGAACCATTACAGAAGCACTTTGAAAGGAGTAGTAGAGACCAGTTCCACAGAGCAAAAGGCTAAAGAGGAGTAGATAGAAAATGCAAAATCAATGCCAGTAGAAAAAAATTCTTTTGCGATGCTTGATGTTTAAGGAAGGAAATTGATATTAGTTTAAGGTAGAAAACCTGTCTCTCTGCACAAGTAGAACTTGAAATACGAGTGTGATAAGTCACAAGGTACCATTACATCCTACCTAACTGTATCTACCTCAGGTATAAGAAGAGGTTGTATTTAAGATTGTTATTCAAGTTGAGGCTAATAATTATGAAAAGGATATTCTACATGAAGGTAAAATTCTGTTACACAAATTAAACACGTTAGAGTGTGCACAGACCATAATTCCCTCAGACCTGGATGAACTTTGTGCTTCTGTTTCTAGCAGTCACTAGGCATAGGGAACCAAATCTTAGAAGTACTTTATCCACTATATACTTCCCTAGATTTGTAAAGTTGGAGGTAATTTTATGAAGTGGACATAATAGAACCTCTGGCAATATCACTGTCATATTTACCAAACCAAAGTTCTGATTCACTATTCTAATATTTGATGATAATCAAGTCTGAATGACAAAGCCTTTAAAAGAGACACTGAACTTGAAAAAAGGCAATAGAAGGCATGTTGTTTTTCTTTTTGTCTTCTTCAGGTCTCTTCTAACACTGAAACATAGTTTCCTATTGCAAGAGACTAGGCTTATCTCTTTTACTGTATGTACAGTCTGTATTCCTGAAATTGTTGAGCATACCTGCTTTAAAAGTTTTCAGATACTTTTTCTCTAACTTAACATGCTGAATTTATGGAACACTTTCGGAATACTACAATTTTTTCCTTAAATGTTTGGAAAATTTTTAGATGATCAACTCATTAATTAAGAAAACAAGAAAAAGAGCATGTTAGGATATGCTGCTGATTTTTTTTTTTAAGTGTAAGATTATAAAGATCAACATCTTAAGCCAATACAGGGTTCTTTATACTGATCATAGAAATAGAACAGTAAACTGGATAATTCATAGAGCTATTAAATTGATACAATCAATTTAAATTAACAACATAGAGACGATGGGGGTGTAGAAAGACCCTAAACTCACACCAAATCTGTAGCTGCATATGGGTCAAAGCCCTCTGAAAAAGATCTCAAAACTAGTTGAACAGGTCCTCTACACCAAAGGATAAAAAGGTCACCTTGGAACAGGAGAGTTAGAGACATGTTCTTAGAAAAAAAAACCTTACCCCAGCATGGTAACCCACTTAACATCAGTGGAGAGCCCATCCAGACAGAAGGCAGTGAGTAAATGTCAGCCTTAAAAAAAATTAGACCAGATAGGCTTAATGGGTATATATACAGGTATTCCACTCAAAAGAAGCAGAATACACATTCTTCTTAAGTGTGCATGGAATATTCTCCAGGATATTCTCAAATTTAAGAAGATTGAAATCATATCAAACAGCTTTTCAGGCCACTATGGTATGGAATACCACATACCCATACCCACATACCCATACCTACTACTCAGCAGTTCTTCTGAGTATCCCAAGAAAATAAAAACACTATTTCAAAAAGATATGATATGTGTACCCCTCTGTTTGTCTTAGCAGCATAGCTATAGCCAAGATATGGAAGCAAATAAAATATTCATCAGCGGATGAATGAAGAAGTGGTATGTATATGTGATGCAGTGTTACTCAGCCTTGATAAGGCAGTCTTGCCATTTGTGTCAACATGGATGGACCTTTAGGATATGCTTATGCTTAATGAAATAAGTCAGTCAGAGAAAGACAAATACCGTATGATTTTACTTATATGTGGAATCTAAAAAATAAAACACAATCAAACAAAACAAATCACCTGGATGTAGAGAACAGATCGGTGGTTGCCAAAGGAGAGTGGTTGGGAAAGATGAGTAAAATGGGAGAAGGAGATTAAGAGGTACAAATTTTCAGACATGAAAAAAGAAGTCATGGGGATATAATATATAGCATGGTGACTATAGTCAGTAACATTGTATTTGCATATTATGTAACCTTATGGTGATGGGAAAACTAGATTTATTTTGGTGATATTTCATTATATATAAAAATACCAGATTATTATGTTGTATACCAGTAATTAATATGCCATATGTCAATTATACCTCAATTCATTTTTTTTTTCATCATGATAAGTGTACTTTTTAATCCCCATCACCTGTTCCCCCAAGCTCCCACCCATCTCCCCTCTAGTAACCATCAGTGTATTCTCTATGTGTTAAGAAACTGTTTCTTGGTTTGTCTCTTTTTTTTTCCCTTTGCTCATTTGTTTTGTTTTCTTTCTTAAATTCCACATATGAGTAAGATCATATGTGACCTCAATTTTAAAAACTACAGCATAGAGTAAAAGCACATTTACATTAATTAATTGAATAACTGTTTCATTTCTGTGGTCATTATTTAGGAAACCTAAGTATGTAACATCTTGTATTTGAAATTTTACTGAACAAATCTAGCAGTTCTTCTCAGATTAGAAGAACATATTTAAAGGGCATGGATTTTTTGTTTTGTATTGTAGATTATCTGAATGTTTCTCTGGTAAATTTTATTTATTGCTGTTCCTACCGTAAGTGCTAATGCATGAGAGTAGATAATGAAAATTAATTCCCAAAACATAGATATAACAAATTGATTTGAACAGCAAATGCAAAAGTAATGATGAAATATGTTAATATAAAGTCTTTTAGAAATGTCCTAAAATATAAATTGCCTCTGTTTATTTTCTTGTTATGCAGTACATTCATGTTTTATTAATATCAAGATCTCGAAACTGTTGAAGTAATTGCTTCTCTATCGCAAGAACAAGTAATATAGCAACTATCTATATAAGCTGTTTTCTGTCAGATAATAATAAACAATACAGCAGTGATCAAAGCCAGCAAAAGTTAATACATTTAATCTTTACCTTGATAGATGGCACATCTGCTTCTTTGGGCTAAGTGCCAGGGTTTTAGTGCACTTTCTTTAAACAATACCTTAATGACATGTCTGTTTACTAGTGTAAATTTCTCCATAGGTGGTCCTTTTATTTCACATCAATTTCATACTGGCAGGAAGGATTGTGCTCTTAATATAGTTGTGGTATAATTTTATCATGCCAAATATATGTGCTAGTGTTATTATTAAATAAGTAAATAATAAAAGCCTTCAGTAGAATTTATTCTTCTTGATTTGGGGACAGTGTTCTTGTTTCAGAATTTAAGCTAACATTATTCTGAAAGCAAAAATAAGTTAAGTCAATCATACATACATTTCTTCATTTTCAGCCTGTGATTGAAAATATGGATCAATATAAATTTAAATAGTCAACTTGGCAGTACTTTTTCAATCACAAAATTTGTATTTAGTGAATGTGTCCTCCTCCTCCTTTTACCATTTATGTATTATGACCACTTTACTTTCTGTTTCTCTCAAAGCACCCCTTTTTCTTCCACAGACTTTGCTCTTCCCTCTGCCTGGAATGTCCTTTCCCCATTCCTTTGGTAGCTTTTATCATTCACATCTCAGCCTAAATGACATATTCTCACTATGAACTATACAGAATAAACCTATGTAACATTAACCCATACCTAGCAATCTTAGAATCCTATTACCCTAACTTTTATTTTATCTTGGTCTAGTTATATACTTGACATTATTTGAAATTCTCTTATTTGTTCAGTGTTTGTTATCTCTAGCCCATTAAAATGTTAAGTTTCATGACAGTAAGGATATTATCGGTCCTTAACTGCTGTATTCCCAACACTTAGAACAGCACTTTCATTACGTGATAGGCACTTAACTATCTTGCTATCATGAATCAGTATCATGTACAGCCATTTTAAAACCAGAGAGTCTTAAATCCAGAGAGTCCTTTTGGCATAAGAGAATGCAGTTGACCCTTGAACAACATGGGTTTGATCTGCACAGGTCCACTTAGACGCAGATTTTTTTTTTAATAGTACAGTACTGTAAATGTATTTTCTCTTTCCTTATGATTTTCTTAATAAATTTTCCTTTCTCTAGCTTACTTAAAGAATACAGTATATAAGACACTCAGTATACAAAATATGTTATCAGTAATGCTTTCAGTCAGCAACAGGCTATTAGTGATTAAGTTTTAGAGGACTCAGAAGTTATGCATGGATTTTCAACTGCACAGGTTCGAAATCCAACCCCTGTGTTTTTCAGGGGTCAGCTGTGCTAGTATAAAATGCATATGCTCTTTCAAATGAAGGTTTTACTATAGAACTAAATGTATAGCACTATAATCTTCAGAGTACATTAAGACCTGCTATAATCTTCTCCCTGAGTACAGACCAAAATGTTTTAGGTAAAACTCTAAGATGACAAGGGTTTGTGTTTTGTTTTGTTTTGTTTTCATTCTTATTTTAAAATAGAGCATAGTTGACACAATGTTACATTAGTTTTAGGTGTACAGCATAGTGCTTCAACAGCTCTGTGTTATGCTATGCTCACTATAAGTATAAATACCATCTGTCACCATGCAGTGCTATTATGGTACCATTAACTGTATTCCCTATGCTTTTATTTTTGTGACTTATTCATTCCATAACTGGAAGCCTGTATCTCTCATTTGACTTCACCCATTTTGCCCACCTCCCCCTCCACTAACCTCGTCTCTGAAAACCATCAGTTTGTTCTATGTACAGGTCTGATTCTGCTTTTTGTTTGTTTATTCGTTTTTTGGGTTCTACATATAAGAAAAATCGTATGGTATTTGTCTTTCTCTGACTTATTTCACTTAGCCATATCTCTAGGTCCATCCATGTTGTCACAAATGGCAAAATCTCACCCTTTTTTTGGCTATGGACACTTAGGTTGCTTCTGTGTCTTAGCTATTGTAAATAATGCTGCAGTAAACATTGAGGTCCATATGTCTTTTCATATTTGTGTTTTTGTTTTCTTTGAGTGAATACCCAGTGATGGAATTATTGGATTATGTGTTATTTTTATCTTTAATTTTTTGAGGTACCTCCATACCATTTTACACAGTGGCTGTACCAATTTATATTTCTACCAACAGTGCACAAGGGTTCCTTTTTCCCTGCATTCTTGCCAACACTTGGTATTTCTTAACATGGCAAGCTTTATCTCACACCATACTCACTTGGATAGTACTTTAGGACAGAGCCTTGTTCATCTAAATCCCACACCATATTAGAATAAGCCAATGTTGGGCACCTGGGTGGCTCAGTGGGTTAAGCCGCTGCCTTCGGCTCAGGTCATGATCTCAGGGTCCTGGGATCGAGGCCCGCATCGGGCTCTCTGCTCAGCAGGGAGCCTGCTTCTCTCTCTCTCTCTCTCTCTGCCTGCCTCTCCGTCTACTTGTGATCTCTCTCTGTTGAATAAATAAATAAAATCTTAAAAAAAAATAATAATAAGCCAATGTTGTAAAAAGTCTCCTAAAAAATTCTAATTTCAGTGAAATAATCTTAATTGCTTTGGTTTATTTGTAATTATTTAATGACTATGAAGATTGTAACAACTATATTAAATGTCATAATAAAAGAAATATGTTTTTTAAAATTTTGTACAAAAAGTTACCATCACTATGCATAACATCTATTTGTATTTTTAAACTGTTATCTGTATGATAAATTATAAATAACTTTCAGTACTGAATCCAATCTGAGTACTTTAAAGAGGGTACAAATTACCAGTGTTAGAAATAAAAAGGAAATATCACCACAGATTCTGCAAATATCAGGAGGATTAAAATGGAATATTGTGAACAACTTATTCATATGTAACTGTAAATTTGATAGCTCAAAAAAAAAAAAAAAACTTAGCAAAACTAACAAAAGAGAGAAATCTGAATAGCCCTTTATCAAAGAAATTGTTAATTTGTTATCAAAAACTTTCCCATAAAGAAATGTCCAGGCCCAGGGCACCTGGATGGTTCAGTGAGTTAAGCCTCTGCCTTTGGCTCAGGTCATGATCTCAGGGTCCTAGGATTGAGCCCCCCTATCGGGCTCTCTGCTCAGTAGGGAGACTGCTCTCTATCTCTCTCTCTCTGCCTGCCTCTCTGCCTACTTGTGATCTCTCTCTCTCTCTCTCTGTCTAATAAATAAATAAAATCTTTAAAAACAAAAACAAAAAAAAAAAAAAAAAAGAAAGAAAGAAAGAAAAGAAAAATATCCAGGCCCAGATGGTTTTACTGGTGAAATCTATCAAGCATTTAGGAAAGAAGAAATGCCAAATTTTCACAAACTCTTTCAGAAAATACAAGAAAAAGGAACAGATCCCTCTCATAAGAACAGCATATCCCTGATAACTAAAACTTGGCAAAGGTATAACAAGAAAAATAAATTATAGACCAGCTTTCATCATGAACAAAGACACAGAATACCTAATCCGATAGAACAAAACACATTATATATTATATAAAATAATGCATCAAAATCAAGTGAGATTTATGCAGACAATACAAAATTTGTTTAAAGACTGAAAATCAATCAGTGCAGTCCGGTGTATTAACAAAATAAAGGAGTGATCAACATGATCCTATCACTACATGCTTACAAAATACTTAAGAAAATAAGCACTTTATAATAAAACTGAGCAAAGTAGATATTGAAGACAACTTTTTCAATCTGATGAAGGGCGTTTATAAAAAATTTAAAGGTGGCACCATGCTACAGATCAAATATAGAATTCTGTCCCTTTATGATCAGAAACAAGGCATACTGTGTTTTCTTCTCTCTTCTGTTCAACATTTTACTGAAGATTCTAATAATAGCAATACAAGTGGGGGGGCGGGTAAAAAGATTGGAAAGGAAGAAGTAAATCCAACTTTATTCACAGAATAAAAGAAAAGGAAAGCTGCTAGAACCAAAAGCAAATTTAGGAAGTTCTCAATACAGAATGTCAGTATGGAGAAATCAGTTGTATTTCTACATACTAGCAGCAAATAGTTGGAAAATGAAATTAAAATCGGTTCTCCTTTGGATGGTATCAGATAAAGTAGAAATAAATTTAACAAAAGCATTCACCAAAAGCTTCAGACATTGCCAGTAGAAATTCAAAGAAACCTAAATAAATGGAGGAATATGCCATGTTAATGGTAAGAAGATTCAGTAGTGTTAAAATGTCAGTTTTTCCCAAATTGGTCTAAAGATTTAACTTCCCAAGCAAAATCCCAGCAGGCATTTTTAGTAGAAATTAACAAGCTGATTTTAAAGTATATATGTAAAAAAAAAAAAAAAAAAAAAAAAGGACCTAGAACACTCAAATCAGTCTTGAGAAACAGGAGCAAATCTGGATAACTCACACTGCCTGACTTTAAGACTTACTACAAAGCTACAATAATGGTGACACTGTGATATTGATCTAAGGATGGGTAAGTAGATCAGTGGAAGATAATAAAGAATCCATACATGGTTGCTTAATTCTCCATAAAGTCACCAGCTCAGTTCATGGGAAAAGAAAAGTCTTTTCAATAATTAACACTAGAACAATTGGATATGTATATTAAAAAAAAAATTAGTTATAACCCCTGCCTCAGACCATATATAGACATACCTTGGAGGTACCACAAATTTAGTTCCAGACCACCACAATAAAGCAAGTCAAATGAATTTTTTTGTTTCCTAGTGCATTTAATCTGTTAAGTGCAATATCATTATGTCTGAAAAGACGAATGCACATACTTTAATTAAAAAATACTTTATTGCTAAAAAGTGCTAACCATCAGCTGAGCTTTTAGTGAGTGGTAATCTTTTTTTCTACTGAAGGGTCTTGTATCCATATTTATGGCTGCTGATTGAACAGGGTTGTGGTTACTGGAAGTTGGGCAATTTCTTAAGACAGTGGAGTTTGCCTCATTGATTGACCCTGTCACAAATGATTTCTCTCTAGCATATGATGCTGTTACTTCTTTGAAAATTGGAGTCAATCTTCTCAAACCCTGCTGACTACTTTATCAGCTAAGTTTATATAATATTCTAAATCTTTTGTTGTCATTTCAACAATCTTCTCCAGGAGTGGATTCCATTTCAAGAAACCACTTTCTGTGCTCTTTCATAAGAATTCTTAATCCATTAAAGTGTTATCATGAGATGGCAGCAGTTCAAATATAAAAATAATGAAAAAGCTTGAAATATTATGAGAATTACCAAAATGTGACATAGAGACACAAAGTGAACAAGAGTTGTTGGGAAAATAGCTCCAAGAGCCTTACTCAATACAGGGTTGACACAAATCTTCAATTTTAAAAAAATGCAATATCTACAGGGGCACCTGGGTGGCTCAGTGGGTTAAAGCCTCTGCCTTTGGTTCAGGTCATGATCCTATGGCTCTGGGATTGAGCCCTGCATCGGGCTCTCTGCTCAGCGGAAAGCCTGCTTCCCCCTCTCTCTCTGCCTGCCTGTCTGCCTACTTGTGATCTCTGCCTGTCAGATAAATAAATAAATAAATCTTTAAAAAAAATTAAAAATGCAATATCTACAAAGTGCAATAAAGCAAGGTGTGTCTGTATAAAAATGTATTTGAGATAGATTATAGATCTAAACATAAAACTAAACCCATTAAGCTTCTGGGAAAAAAAACGAGAGAATATACTCAGGATCTAGGATATTCAGAGTTTCTTAGGGCACTAAACAATAACCACAAAAGAAAAAAATTAAGTTAGTCTTCATCCAAATCAAAAACTTTTATTCATTCAGAGACCCATTAAGAAAATGAATAGGCAGACTACAGGATGGGAGGAAATATTTTCAAGCAGATATCTGACAAAGAACTTGTATCCAGAATAGATAAAGAACTCAACAACTTAATAATTTAAAGTTAAGAAGAATTTAATTCTTCCCTTTCAAGGAATTCATCTGAGTGAAATATTAAAATATGTCCACTAAAAAACAAAAGAATTGTGCAAGAAAGCTTATGGCAGAAATTTGCTATACAACATAGTGCATATAGTTAAGAGTACGGTGTTGTACACTTAAAAACTTAAGAAGGTACATCACATGCTAAGTGTTCTTATACCAAAGGAAAAAAGAAACACACAAATCTTTTGGTAGTGATAGATATGTTTATAACTTGATGTATCTCAGATGTATGCATATGTCCAAATCCAGATGTATGCATGTGTCCAAGTTTTTTGTATATTAAGTATACCTTAGTAAAGCTAGAAAAAGAAAATTTATGGTAGCTTGATTCACACTAATCACTAATTCACACTAATCAAAAACCAGAGACAGTGCAAACATCTGTCAACAAGTGAATGGATAAATAGTGATATATTTATACAGTGGGATACAGCTCAACAATAAATAAAAACACACACTACTTATGTACAAACATGAATGAATCTCAAAACCATTATGCAGAGTAGAAGGTGACAGCACAAAAGAATACATACCATTTGATGCAATTTATTTGAATTTCTAAACTAAGTGAACTCATTAAGATGGGAGAAAAAACTCAAACTCTGATATTTTCTTTGTGGGAATGCAGAGAGGAAGGACTGACTGGGAAGTAACACAAAGAACTTTCTGAGAAATCAGAAATGTTCTATTCCAGGATAGGAGGATGGGTTACTCAGGTATATCCATTTGTCAAAATTGTGTGGCTATGATTTGTACATTTAGTGTATATAAAGTTTTCCTCAAAAGCTATAAATGAGGGGTGCCTGAGTGGCTCAGTTGTTAAGCATCTGCCTTCCGCTCAGGTTATGGTCCCTGTGTCTGGGATTGGGGCCTGCGTCAGGCTCCCTGCTGAGCCAGGAGCCTGCTTCTACCTCTCCCACCTCCCTGCATGTGTTCCCTCTTTGTCCCTCTCTCTCTGTCAAATAAATAAATAAAATGGTTGTTTTTTTTTTTAAAGTGCTGTAAATGATAACAATTGAAAAGGAACCTGGGAATAGGTAGAAGGATAAATAAACCAAGAATGGCAGAGTACTGATAAATTGAAGCTAAAGAATGCTTGGTTTATTACAAAATTCTCTTTACTTCGCTATGTTTAAAATTTTCCATTGTAAAAATTTTTAAAGGAGACACAGTAAGCAAAGGGAGAAAGGTATTGAGTTCAGCATTATATATTTGACTATCAACTTAAAAAATAAGGATAAGACAAATGTAAAACTTTTCAACACTTTTTCCCTAAAATAATTGTGGGGGAGATGTGGAAAAGTTTGAGGGACTACGAGAACTAGAGATAAACCATTTGTCTAAAACAAACATGATAGAGGCAGCAAAACTTGAGATAATTAATTTGGAATTTAGTTGGAGCAATTTTCAAACTATTAATAAAGAAGTAGCCTAGAAAAAAATGAGTAAAGGTTTGTCTCCTAATTCATTTGAATCCATAGTTTCAGATTTTGTCTACATTTAATTTAAAAAAAAATTTTTTTTAATTTGCTTTCCACATGAGGATTGGTACAAATGACTCTGAAAGGTAGGTTTTTAAATGTATTCCGTCTCAGGGTACTATTGGCAATTTTATATATGGCAGAACTGTAGGTTTTTACATTATTTTGATGCTTGGGGCACCTGGATGGCTCAGCTCAGAGTCTGCTTGTGATTCTCTGACTCTCTCTGTGCCCCTCCCCCTGCTCCTGGTCTCTCGAGCTCCTGGTCTCACTCTCTCAAATAAATAAATAAAATATTTTTTAAAAATTATTTTGATGCTTTACAAATGCATAAGGGGAAGAAGACCATTTTTATATGGTATAAGTAGCTTCTGAAGAGCTATATACTTGAGGGGCACGTGGGTGGTTCAGTTGGTTAAGTGACCAACTCTTGATTTCCTCTGAGGTCAGGATCTCACATGATCTCAAGATTATGAGATCGAGCCCCAAGTCAGGCTCCACTCTGGGTGTAGAGCCTGCTTAAAGGGTGTTTGTCTGTCTGTCTCTCTCTCAAAAAAAAAAAAAAAAAAAAAAAGATTCTCCCTCTTCCTCTACCTCCCCCTTTTAAAAAAAAAGGCTATATACTTGAAAATGTGGCTGTAAACTAACAGTGATACAAAAAATTAATTATGAATCAAAGTTCCCTTGAAGAATGACAGTGATCTTGAAGTTTTTATAGAGTAATGTCTTTGGAATATGTATTATGTAAACCAGCTTTCTTAAGAGGAAGAAAATGATTCAAATTTTAAGAATGTAAGTACTCCTTTAATTCTTACATGATTTAAGAAAAAAAAAGTACAATATTAGCTATAATGCAGAATTTAGGTTGCTACTTAACAATTAGTATATATTTTATAATGAAAACTTAGCATCTGTTTCTTAGGCTATTTTGAACAGTCCAGTAGCCACACAGCTGAATTCATGTTTGCTATCTTTTTAAGCTACAGAAGATCATAAGTAAACAAGATGACTTGAAGACAACAACAGCTAATGAAACAGAATGCCAGGTATGTGCAAATAAACGGAGTATTTCCAGACAGAGTATTTCCAGTATTTCCAGTAGTTTCTCTCTTCTGTTTGTCAAATAAATATTCTCACATCATTGGGAAAATTATCAGTAACTTCATTTTTCTAAATATTTTGAATAGATGTGCTACATTCACATGGTCCAAACTTCAAAAGATTCAAAAAGATAATGTGCAGAGGGCAGCATTTTCATCCCAGTCACCCAGTTCTCCCTGGCAGTGAGTGCTTTAAGTGTCCTGTATATTTGCCCAGAGATACCTCATGTGTGTATAAGTGTATCTGTAAAGAAGTAACTAAATACATCCATGTGTACTTTTTTCTACTTTTCTGCAAGAAGTAGCACAGTGCATTGTTTCACACTCTCCCGTTTTTTCCTCAATACGTCTGCATATCTCCTTTTTAACAGTGCCATAGTGCTTTCTTGTATGATGTACTAGTATATGTAACCATTCCCCTCTTTAAAAACAGTATATCCAGTTTTAACGTTTATCCAGTCCCTTGATAATGCAAATAATGCTACTGTTAATAACCCTGTAATGTATCTTTATATATATATGTGAATATGTCTGAGGGATAACTTCCCAGAAATGTGATTGCTAGGTCAAAAGGTATGATATTTCTAAGGTAGTTGATAAATTTTGACAAATTTGCCAAGTATCTCCTATAGAAAATGAAACAATTTTCATTCCCACCACTAATGTATATCAGTAAATTTTCTGTTGATAATCTCGCAGTCAGCTCTAATTCCACAGCATGCTTTCCATGAGATTTCCTTAAATTTCCAAATTATTTCATCTTTTTAGAGCATGTCTGCTTCAAATTTTGCAAATTATTAAAATCACAATTCTTTCTTACATTTCATCCCTTTGAGCAATCCTGTGCTGGACTTCCTTTTCCCACATCCGAATACTTGAATGGTATTCCCTATTCCTAGATGTATATATCCTGTGTGTTCCCATCGTACCCTGTATGTCCACCATCATAACACCTCTCACACATTAATATAATTGTCTGTGTCCTCCTCTAAACTGTAAGTATCATTCCTCTCTTTATAGTTGTTTGAAGTTAGGGAGCAGTCCACGAGACCACTTACATTTTTTTTTAATTTCTTTTCATTGTAACAGAATTCATTGTTTATGCACCATACCCAGTGCTCCATGCAATACATGCCCTCCATAATACCCACCACCAGGCTTACCCAACCTCCCACCCCCCGCCCCTTCAAAACCCTCAGATTGTTTTTCAGAGTCCATAGTCTCTCATGGTTCGTCTCCCCCTCCAGTTTTCCTCAACTCCCCCCTCTCTCCATCTCCCCATGTCCTCCATGTTATTTCCTATGCTCCACAAATAAGTGAAACTATATGATAATTGACTCTCTCTGCTTGACTTATTTCACTCAGCATAATCTCCTCCAGTCCCATCCATGTTGATACAAAAGTTGGGTATTCATCCTTTCTGATGGAGGCATAATACTCCATAGTGTGTATGGACCACATCTTCCTTATCCATTTATCTGTTGAAAGGCATCTTGGTTCTTTCCACAGTTTGGCGACTGTGGCCATTGCTGCTGTGAACATTGGGGTACAGATGAGACCACTTACTTTTGATAGCAGTTGCAAGTTCAGGGGACCCCGAGACCACCTTTGGGTTCCATTATTCACTGGAAGGTCTCAAAAAGCTAACTGAAAATTGTTAGTTTCATGGGTAGTTTCTTACAATGAGCAGATACAGATTAAAATCAGCCCGTGGAAGACACACATGAGGCAGAGGTCCAGAAAGTTCCACAAGCAGAGGTTCCAGTTGTCCTCTCCCCACGGGGATCATGGATAGCACTAACTCTCCCTACAAGGTATATAACAGTACACATGGAGGGGTGCCAATTAGGGCCCTAATGTCCATAGATTTTCTTGGGGTCAGCTATATAAATTTGTTTGGATACCCATGTTGCTGACCCCCGTGTCTAGCCATTCTGGAGGTGGTGCTATACCCCATGACCCAAGCCACCACCCTAAGCCTCATGGTTAGTCTGGTATGGCCCAAGGCCCTCAAGCAAACAAGATACTTACCATAGAGATGACATCCCAGCAGCCCAGGACAAAAGCCAGACCTCTATCTGGGTATGGTAAATTCTTTACTGCACGAGTTGTATCTATATAGTCTGGGAAAGCACCAGAGCATGCTCTAAATGTTCAATAAATATTTTTAAATGAATGAACAAGTATTTAATTATATGAATATGACATTTTAATTATTGTTCATTAAGATTGTTTCCAAATCTTTGCTGTTAGAATCATGCCCCAGTAAATAGTTAAACGTGTGAATTTAGGACAGTGTTCTAAAGGTGAGATCGTTGGGCCAAAAGACGTGGATACTTGTAAGACTTTTGATTCATATGGTCAAACTGCCTTCTAGAAAGGTTAAAACAGTTTACAGTCCTACCACCATTGAGTAAACATGCCCCCCTGTGAACAGTGTCTCCAGGATTGGTATCTGTTTTTGTTCTGTTTTTTTTTTAAGTAGTGCCAGTTAGATAGGGGAAAAGGTATCTCAGTTACTCTTTTTCAAGATATTTCTTACAAATTTTCTGTTCTTTGGGAATTTCTTTAGATTTCTCTTCATATTTACTTTTAAGAGTACTTTTAAAAATTTTTTCAAAATTATTGAAATATTTATCAGATTTGGTTTTGTTTATGACATTTTGGTTATAGATATTATTTTTTACGTGGTCATATTTATTTGTCTTTTAATTTTATTCATCTAACTACTTTCATTTTTTTAAATCAAAATTAGTTATAAATACTAACCTGTATTATCCTCTCCTTTAATTATGCTTTTGGACTTTTACATTGAATTTTTTCATTTATCTGAAATTTGTTTCTGAAGGGCATCCCTAGTGACATTACTTTTTTACTGTTATAAATGGACTCTTTTCCCTCAAGGGAAGAATTACTGCACAGGAAATCTATTTGATTTTTATTTTTAGCCTGGCTTCCTAGGAGTCACTGCTGTGTCACACAGTTTTAAGTGTCCAGCCAGAGATTGTACTAAGACCACAGAGATAAGGTGCGTCCTCCCTTCCCCCCTGCCAATGTGTCTGTGTAAGGTTGGAAGTACATTCACATGTAAGCTCTTTTAAGCTGTCAGTGCACACACCTGTGTCAGCTCTTTGTGCCAAGGATGTGTGGGCAGCTGGAGCTGGTGTGGTCTCTGCTAAATGTGGAGCACAACCTAGAGTACAAAGGAGAGCACAGCAAGTCCTTATGGTTGTCTCAGCTCCTCAGACTTTCAAGTACCTGACCATCTGAGTCCATTGCTTGCTCCAAAGAGGACTGCAGTCTCGCTTAAAGGAGCCACCAAGATCACCTGCAGACTCCCTCCATCAGCAACAGGGAAACTGGTTTTGACAGCCTGACACTCTCTGGTAGAACTCCCATAGGGTAAAACTGAAAAGGCGAGAAGGCCATAGACATTTGCTGCCCAAAGTTTAATAGTTAATTTGAAAAATGCTTCTCACTTTATTATGTGCCTTTGGTTGGATTCCATGGTCCTGAATAGTTGTGTTATGACCATTTTGTCCAGCTGTTTGCTTTTTGGGGAAAACCTTTTTTGTCATTCTGTCCTGTGGGAAATCAGAAGGCAGTTATCACATTTTAATTGGCCAATAGGTTTACATTGACTTTTAATAAACATGGTGAGTAAGTTCCAAAAGCAAATATTTTAGGTAAACTAATATAGGTAATAAAGTATAAAAGTTTACCTTTTAAAATAAATGCCATACTATATACCAAAAGCATGAACTACAGTGCATTTTGATGCAGCTTATATTAATGACACTGACCATTTAATAATTAACTAGTTTTTAAGATACATGAAAAATAGATTAATATTTTAAAGATCTAGAGAATAAAATGTGCAGCATAGGGAATATTGTCAGTGGTATTGTAATAGTGTTGTTTGATGACAGGTGGGAGCTAGTTGTGAGCACAGCTCACATACAGAGATGTTGAATCACTGTTGTGCACCTAAAACTAAAGTAACGTTGTGTGTCAACTATGCACAAATAGAAAAGTTCAGAAACAAACAAAAAAATACTTAAAAGAATTAAATAAAGAAAACTATAAACAATAAATTTTAATTGAGGAAATAAGAGAAGATTGAAATAAAGGTAGGCTTTATTCTTAGGTAGGACTAGTGAGCCTTGCGAAGTGACCAATCCACAGTAAATTATGAATTCAGTACAATCTACATCAGAACTCAACACCTGAGTACCTGATTTCAGTTTTGTTTGGTTATATTTTGAGGTTTGGGGGAAGGAGTTGGATGGTTTCTTCTTTGGTGATAGTGTTTGAGAGGTAAGAGGTGTACAGAGACTTGCCAAAATGCTTTTAAACTTCATCTGGGAGAATAAAGATGAGAGAGTAGCCAAGAATAGTCTAGAAAATGCAAGTAATGAGAGGGGTAATGAAATGGTATAGTGAGCAATAGAATACTCAAATAAAATAAACCCAAATACATATGAGCAATAGCATATAATATAGATATCATTTTAAATCAGTAGGAAAAAATTACCAAATTACTTTTCAGTAATCCAGAAAAAAGGGAGTAATCTCCTTACCTCTCATATCCATTTAGTCACTAGGTACTGTCTGTTCTGCCTCTTGAATGTGTCTCAGATTTGTTGTTGTTGTTCTTTTTCCATGACTATCATTTTATCAGACTACCATCACTTCTCATTTCATTTACTGCAGTGGCCTCCTAACTGATCTCTCTGCATCCTCTCCTGTCTTTTCTAATTCATTTTCATATTATAGCCAGGGTGACCTAAAAGCACAAATATGATATAACAATAGCCAAAATGTAGAAGAGGCCAAAATGTCCTTCAGCAGGTGAATGGATAAAGAAGATGTGAACCATATATACAATGGAATATTACTCAGCCATCAGAAAGGATGAATACCCATCATTTTCATCGACATGGATGGAACTGGAGGGGATTACGCTAAGTGGAATAAGTCAAGCAGAGAAAGACAATTACATGATTTCATTCCTATGTGGAATATAAAGAATAGCGTGGGGGGCCACGGGGGAAGGGAGGGAAAACTGAATGGAAAAAAATCAGAGAGGGAGACAAACCATGAGAGAGACCCTGGACTCCGGGAAACACTGAGGGTTACAGAAGGGAGGGAGTGGAGGGAATGGGGTAACTGGGTGATGGGTACTAAGGAGAGCACATTTGGAGATGTGGTGTTACATGCAACTAATGAATCGTCAAAAAAAAAAAACAAAAACAAAAAAAAACCTCAGACTCAGAAAGACCAACTGCCTACATTGATATGCTACTCCATCTCTTAATAGCTGTGTGGCTCCAGGCAAATTAGTATACTTCTCCTTGCATAAAATTAGTGTACTTCTCTTTGCATAAAAAGGTTCTTCGTTATAAAATGAGAATAATGGGGGTGCCTGGCCGGCTCAGTCGGTAATGTGCAACTCTTGATCTGTTGAGATCAACCCCCATATTAGGTGTAGAGATTACTTAAAATGAAATCTTGAAGAAAAGAAAAAATAATAATAGTAATATACCTCAGTAGGTTGTTTTGAGGATCGTATTAGTTAATTTATTCAAATCTCCTAGAACTCTGCTAACACATAAGCAATATATATTTATTTGTTTTATGTTTATTATTATTGCTGTCTACACCCCAGCCATAGAGCACCATGCTCTCTAGCACCTTTAGGCGTTTATACATGTTTCCTGTTTGGAATGTTTATTCCCACTTCTTATTTTCTTAACTTTGGTTCAAACTTTAGATCTCAGTTTAAATGGTATTTTTTTTTTCAGGAAAGCCTTGTCTAAGCTGATAAGTGAGTTGGACACCCTTTATATGCTCCCAAAGCTTCTTGAACTTCTTCCCAATATTTTCATGCTTAGATTATTATTTTTAATAACTTGTTGAATGCCCAGTTACCCAACAGGAATAGAGAACCATGAAGCCCCAAGGCCTAACATGGTGTCTGACACATAATGGGCATTTACTACATCTTTGTGACTAATGGTGTGACTGACTGTGCTGGGTGTATGTATCAGTTCCTATAGCAGAATAAATTCCAGAGGAATCACAGATAATGTCAAAAGTCAAACAATGGAAATGCTTGAGGAAATGTGGGGATTTTCTGCAAGATGGCAGCATAGGAAGATCTTGAAGTCCCCCTGTCCCACAGATACACCAAATCTACAGCTACATATGGATTATTTCCCTCTGAAAAAGATCTAAAAACTAGATGAACTGTTTCTCCACAACAGAAGGGAAAAAGATAGGTAGGAGAGTCAGATGGTCTTACCAGAAACCCCACCCCAGCACTGTGACACCCAGCACTGCGACACAATAGTCCAGTAATTCTCCTGGAAGAGTGAGGGGATGGTGTCTCACAGCACCCTCTGAACCAGAGAGATGAGCCCCAAAACATCTGGCTTAGAAAATGCAAAGGGGCTGATATCTAAGGGACCCAAAGTGCTATAGGAAACTGAGATGCCCCTTTTAAAGGGCTCACATACAGTCTCATCGTCCCCAAGACCCAGCAGAAAAATAGTAGTTTGAAAAATGCCAAGAGTCTGTTGTAAAATTCATTTGGCAATCTAAAACCATCTGCTAGAAGGGCAAGGGACCATTGAAACTCTCCCTGGAAATAGAGGTGCAGACAGAAGCCAATTTTGCACTCTCCACTGACTCTCTAGCACAAGTGGGTGGGCTCACAGGCAGCACCCTCCTGCTGCATTGCTAAGACAGGTGGGGACAAGCAGTCACCACACCATCCCACTGCCTTGAGGAAGCTGGAGAGTGCAGAAGGTTGTAGCACTCCCCCAGTCTGTAGCTGGGGCAGGCAAGCACAACATTCATGGCATCCTCTCATTCCCTAAATAAAGTTGGTAAATGTAGGCAGTTGCAGCGCTCCCCCACTCTCTGGCTGGGACTGTCATTCTCACCTCCCACCCTAAAGCCAGCGTGCATGCACAGACAAGGTACTCAGCCACTACATTCCTGAAGCCCACAGGTGTACAGTCAAGACATTTGCCACCTGCTTTTCTGAAGCTGGCAGACTTGCCCTGCCCCATACACTCTGCCTGGATAAAGCCAGCAGATACATGCAGTCCACATGGGATCACCATTCAGTCGCCTGGCCCTGGTGGCCAAAGTGGCTGGCATTCTTGAGCTCCACAAGAATGTTAACACCCAGACAGTTCTTGGCAAGCCACCACCATCAGGACACTGCACAGCAGCAGACTGAAACACAGCCTGAGTCTTATGGAAAAGAGGCCTGTTTGCTTAGTTCAGAGCTTTAGCTTCAGGTTCCCAAGCATATAAAGATGAAAGAAGTGCCCCTGGGGAGCCTAGTTAGAGACACGCCGCCCTTGCACCCCCCTCGGCCTTCTGCATCTTAACAAGACCTCTCAGGAGCTTACACACTTACCTGGAGCCCTGGTTTTTGCAGCTCTTACCCAGGAGACACCTCTAAATCTGGTCTGGAGGCAGCAGAGACTATGATTGTAGCTCCTACAGGATTGTATATACTTTTATATTTTAAAAACTGCTGCCTAAGTGTCTGCTTCCAATCAACCCTGGGTGTTAAATGAAATTCCTCCCCTTGGAATAGGCAGGTCGTGGCACACCCTAACAGTATCACGTGAAGGTCATATCAAGAATAAGTCAGGTGGTTTAGATAATCACAAAGGTTCAAGAGACAACAAAGAGCTAAAAAAATAAGGCTGAAAGAGAAGTTTCATCACCTACACAAGGCACTGCTTTAAGAGTGAGAGAGATAGCTGCTTCAGGTAGTACATAGAAACACACCAAGAGTCAAGCAAAATGAAGAAACAGAGGAATGTGTTCCAAATAGAAGAACATGACAGAACCTTAGAAATAGACCTTAATAATGTGGAGGAAAGTGTTCTGTCTGAAAAAGAATTTAAGGTAATAATCATAAAGATGCTCATGGAACTCAGGGAGAGTGGTGAATACAGTGAGAACTTCAACAAAGAGATAGAAAGTATAAGAAAGAATGAAGAAGGGGGCATCTGGGTGGCCTAGTCTGTTAAGCATCTGACTCTTGATTTCGACTCAAGTCATGATGTCAGGGTTGTGAGATTGAGTCCTGCATCCACACTGGGCATGGATCCTGCTCAAGATTCTGTCTCTCCCTCTCCGTCTGCCCCTCCCCACTTCTTTCTCTCCCTCTTTTTTTTTTTTTTTTTAAAGGACCATGAGGGGTTCAGTAGCAGACCAGATGAAGCAGAACAGATCAGTGATCTGGTAGACTGCAATAGAACTCACCAAAGCAAAGCAATGAAAAGGAAAAAAAAAAAAATTTAAGTAACTTAAGGGACCTCTAGGACAACATCAAATAGAATAACACTTGGATTATAAGGGACCCAGAAGGAGAAGAGAGAGGTAAGGTCAGGAAATGTATTTGAAAAATAATGGCTGAATACTTCCCTAACTAGGGGAAGGAAATAGACCTCCAGGTCCAGGAAGCTCAGAGGGTTTTAATTAAGATGAATCCAAAGAGATCCATACCAAGACACATAATAATTAAAATTTCAGAATTTAAAGAGAGAATCTCAAAAGCAGAAAGAGGAAAAACAAATTATTTCATAGAAGGGAAATCCCATAAGGCTATTAGGAGATTTCATGGCAGAAACTGCAGGCCAGAAAGGAGCGACATGACATATTCAAAATGATGAAAGGAAAACAACTTCCAACCAAGAATGCAGGCATACCTTAGATATTGTGGGAGACTGAACCAGTAATCAGAAACCTCCTAACAAGCTGTCCAGGACAGGACAGCTTCACTGGTGAATTCTACCAAACATTCAAAGAACTTTCAGTGCCTATACTTCTCAAAGTCCTCCAAGATTTTGAAGAGGAGGGAATGCTCCCATACTGATTTTGCAAGACCAGCATTACCCTTATACCAAAAGCAAAGAAGAACACCAAGAAGAAACAGAGAGGGAAAGGAGGAGGGAGGGGGGAAAAGAATGGAAAGGAAATTACAGGCCAATATCCCTGATGAAAATACATGCAAAAATCAACAAAATATTAATAGTCCAAACTCAGGGGCGCCTGGGTGGCTCAGTGGGTTAAGCCGCTGCCTTCGGCTCAGGTCATGATCTCAGGGTCCTGGGATCGAGCCCCGCATCGGGCTCTCTGCTCAGCAGGGAGCCTGCTTCCTCCTCTCTCTCTGCCTGCCTCTCTGCCTGCTTATGATCTCTGTCTGTCAAATAAATAAATAAATAAAATCTTTAAAAAAAAAAAAATAGTCCAAACTCAGAATTACATTAAAATGATCTTACATCATGATCAAGTGGGATTTACTCTAGGGTTGCAAGTATGGTCAGCATATACAAATCAATCAAGGTGATATATACCACATCAACAAAATGAAGGCCAAAAATTATATTCTAACAGATGCATAAAAATTTTAAAGAAAATTCAACATCCATTTATGATTAAAAAAAAAAAAAAACTCAACAAAATGAGTATAGAGGGAGCATACCTCAACATATTAAAGGCTGTATATGACAGAGCCCCAGCTAAGATCTTACTCAGTGTTGAAAAGCTAAAGCTTTTCCTGTAAGATCAAGAACAAGATAAGGATGCCTACTCTTGCCACTTCTATTCAACATAGAATTGAAAGTCCTAGCCAGAGCAATTAAGCAAGAAAAAGAAATAACAGGCATCCATACTGGGAAGGAAGAAGTAACATTTTCATTGTTTGCAGATGACATGATACTGGATGTAGAAAACCTATAGACTCCGCCAAAAAACTATCAGAACTAATAAGTGAATTCAGTAGAGTTGCAAGATATAAAATTAATATACAAAGCTCTCTTGCATTTCTGTACATTAACAAAATATATGAGAAATCAAGAAAATAATTCTATTTACAATTGCATTAAAAACATCGAAATGCCAGGGAATAAATTTAACCAAGGATGTGAAAGATCTATTGCCTGAAAACTATATGACATTGATGAAAGAAATTGAAGATAACACAAAAAGTGGAAAGATATATTTTGTCATAGGTTAGAGGAATTGATATTGTTTAATGTTCATACACCCAAAGCAATCCACAGATGTATTGCAATCCCTATCAAAATTCCAATGACATTGTTTTACCGAATTAGAGTAATACTATAACTTCTGTGGAGGGAACCACAAAAGACCCTAAGTAGCCAAAGGAATGTTAAGAAAGAACAAAGCCAGAGGTTATACTGTGCCTGATTTCAAACAGTATTATGAAGCTATAATAATCAAAACAGTGTGGTATTTTCATAAAAACAAGCATGTAGATCAGTGGAACTATAGATATAGATAACCCAGAAATAAACCCACATGTATACAGTCAGTTAAGTTTCAACAAAGGGGGCAAGATTATACAATGGGGAAAGGGCAGTCTGTTTAATAAATAGTGTTGGGAAAACTGGACAGCTGCTACACACAAAAGAATAAAATTGGACCACTATTTTACACCATATACAAAAAATTCACTGAAAATGGATTCAGGACTTGAATGTAAGACCTAAAACCATAAATGCCGAAGAAGAAAACCTAAGCAGTAAGTTCCTTGAAGTCAGTCTTAGTGACTTTTTTTTTTTTATCTGACTCCAAAGGCAAAGGGAACAAAAGCAAAAATAAACAAATAGGACTACATCAAACTAAAAAGCTTCTGTACAGCAAAGGAAACCCTCAAACAGATGGGCAACTTTCCAAAATGGGAGAAGATATTTGTAAATTATATATCTGCTAAAGGGTTAATATCCAAAATAGATATGAAGAACTTATACAGTTCGATAGGAAAAACAATCCAATTAAAACATGGGCAGATGATCTGAATAAACGTTTTCATAAAGAAGACATACAGATGGCAAACAGGCACATGTGAAGATGCTCAACATCACTAATCAGGGGAATGCAAATCAAAACCACAATGAGATAGCACCTACATCTGTTAGAAGGGCTAATGTCAGAATGACAAGAAATAACAAAATGCTGGCAAGGATGTGGAGAAAAGGGAACACTTTGTATTGTTGGTGGCATTGTAAATTGGTACAGCCACTGTGGAAAACCATATGGAGACTCCTCAAAATTAAAAATAGAACTACAGGGGGTGCCTGAATGGCTCGGTTTCCTAGGCATCTGCCTTCAGCTTAGGTCATGATCCCAGAGTACTGGTATTGAGCCCCACATCAGGCTCCCTGCTCAGGGAGAGTCTGCTTGCCCTTCTTCTGCCTCTTCCCCGGCTGTGCTCTCTATCTCACTCAGTCTGTCTCCCAAGTAAATAAAATTTTTTTTTTTAAAAAGATAGAATTACAGTATGATACAACAATTTTGTTACTGGGTATCTAATCAAAGAAAACAAACACTAATTCAGAAAGGTATATGTACCCCTTTTTTCATTGCAGCACTATTTACAAAGCCAAAGTATGAAAGCAATTTAAGTGTCCATTGATAGATATGTGGATAAAAAGATGTGGTTTATATACCCAATACTACTCAGCGATAAGAAAATCTTGACATTTGCAACAACATGGATGGACCTTGAGGGTATTATTCTAAGTAATATAAGTAAGTCAGAGCAAGACAAATACCGCAGGATTTCACTTATATGTGGAATCTAAAAACAAAACAAAACAAAAAAAAACCCCGAGAATCATAGATACAGAGAACAGATTGGTGGTTACCAGAGGAGAGGTGTGTTCGGAAGAAATGGAATAGGATCACAAAGTACATACTTTTAGTTACAAAAGGAAATCCTCAGCTGAACAGAAGGGCAGCTTACTGACTTGGAGAAGATAAGTCATTGGGAATATAGTCAATAATATTGTATTAACTTTGTAAAGTAGAAGATGGTGACCACATTTACTGCGGTGATCATTTTGCAATGTATACAAACGTCAATTCACTATGTTCTACACCTGAACTAATGTAGTATTGCATGTCAGTTATACCTGATTTGAAAAGAAAAAGTGGGTAAATGTTTTTATATTATTGAGCTAAGCAATGTAGTCCTGTTCCAAAAGCTATAAAAGAAAATTGTAGTAAACTTGACTACTGTGACTTTTTTAAAATGACTTAACATCTCAATAGAAAAGTAGGCAAAGTTCATGAAGGGGCAGTTAGCAGAAGAAATACAAATGACCAATAAATATGAATAATCAAGGAAATGCAAGTTGAAATAATAGTGACTTGTTTTGTTTTATTTCTTACCAGATTAACAAAGATAAGTTTGATAATCTTTAGTGTTCTCCAAGATGTGAGGGAATGGGCATTCTTCTGTACTATTGATTGGCAATGTAAATTGTAAAGACATCTAACAAAGTTTAGGTGCAAATGAATAATAATTTATAGTGACTAGTGTACAAAGATAAGTGCATAACAGTATATCTCACAACAGTGTTTATAGTAAAAAAAAAAATTGGAAACAGTCTAAATATCAGCACATTCATTATATTTTGCTAGCGACCTTGACTAGCTCACATGTCATATGCAGGAATTTCCCTACTGCTAATAGGCATGGGAAAATTCAGACCTTTTTGCTCTTTTCTGTGACAAACACAAGAGTGGGGGGGAGGGGTGCATGTTAATAAAGAAGAAATAAGGTAACCATGCTTGCTACCTTGAAAAAATGTTTGTGTGTATACATACCTGCTCAATGGCACATACAGTGCAATAGCTAGTAAAAATTATGACAGACCTATATTGGTTATGGCAAGTGACCCCCTTTAAAAAGAAAAAAAAAAGCTGTTTTCAAAACACATAAATAATGACTTCTTTTGCCTAAATCTCTTCAACATATTGTGCTGGGACAACTGGATAGCCACATGTAAAAGAGTGAGGTTGGACTTCTACCTCATACCATATACAAAAGTTAACTGAAATCAATCAGACTTAAATATAGAAGCTACAACTATAAAACTCTTAGAAGTATTTCTTGAAAGGGGAAATGCTTCATGGCATTGGATTTGGCATTGATTTCTTAGGACACCAAAAGCATAAGCAATAGATGAAAAATTGATGTATTGAACTTCATTACAGTTAAAAAACTTTTGTGTATCAAAGGACCCTATCAAAAATTAAAAAGACAGAGGTGCCTGGGTGGCTCAGTGGGTTAAAGCCTCTGCCTTCAGCTCAGGTCATTATGTCAGGGTCCTGGGATCAAGCCCCATGTCGGGCTCTCTGCTCAGCAGGGAGCCTGCTTCCCTTCCTCTCTATTTGCCTGCCTCTCTGCCTACTTGTGATCTCTGTCAAATGAATAAATAAAATCTTTAAAAAAAAATTAAAAAGACAGCCTACAGAGTGGTAGAAGATATTTGCAAATTACAGACCTTATAAGGGTCTATCTATTATCAAGAAAGATAAAGAACTCCTACAATTCAACAACAGAAAGAGAACCCATTGCCAACAAATTGGACAACCTGGAAGAAATGGTTAAATTCCTAGAAACATATAAATTACCAAAACTGAAACAGGAAGAAATAGAAAATGAACAGACCAATAACCAGCAAAGAAATTGAACCAGTAGTTAACAAACAAAAGTCTAGGACTAGGTGGCTTCATAGGCGAATTCTGCCAGACATTTCAAGGAGAGTTAATACCTATTCTTCTCAAACTATTCCAAAAAATAGAAGAGGAAGGAAAACTTTCAGATTCATACTATGAGTCCAGCATTACCCTGATACCAAAACCAGACAAGTCACCAGTAAAAAAGAGAACTATGGGCCAATATCCCTGATGAACATAAATGCAGAAATTCTCAATAAAATATTAGCATACCAAATCCAGCAATACGTTAAAAAAATCATTCACCAAAAAAAAAAAATCATTCACCACAATCAACTAAGATTTATTCCTAGTTTACAAGGGTGGTTCAGTATTTGCATGTCAGTTGTGATACATCACATTAATGAAAGAAAGGATAATAACCATTTGATCATTTCAGTAGATACAGAAAAAGCATTTGACAAAGTACAACAACATTCATGATAAAACCCTCAACAAAGTAGGTTTAGAGGGAATATACCTCAACATAATAAATGCCATATATGAAAAATAAACAGCTGATATTATCCTAAATGGGGGGAAACTGAGAGCTTTTCTTCTATAGATAGGAACAAGATAGGGATGTCTACTCTCAACACTGTCATTTAACATAGTACTAAAACTTCTAGCCATAGCAATCAGACCAAAAAAAATAAAAGGCATCTAAATTGGCAAGGAAGGAGTTAAACTTCCACTTTCTGCAGATGACATGATAGCTTACATAGAAAACCCAAAAAACTCTGTCAAGAGATTGCTAAAACTGGTGAACGAATTCAGTAAAGTCAGAGGATACAAAATCAGTGTACAGAAATCTGTTGCATTTCTATACACCAATAATGAAGCAGCAGGAAGAGAAACTAAGGAATCAATCCCATGTACACATGCACCAAAAACAATCAAATATCTAGGAATAAACCTAACTCAAAAGGTAAAGGACCTGTACTCTGAAAACTATAAAACACTGATGAAAAATTGAAGATGACACAAAGAAATGGAAAGACATTCCATGTTCATGGATTAGAAGAACAACTACTGTTAAAATGTCTATACTACCCAAAGCAATCTACGCATTTAATGCAATCCCTATCAAAATACCAACAGCATTTTTCACAGAACTAGAACAAACCATCCTAAAATTTGTATGGAACCATAAAAGACACAGAATAGCCAAAACAACCTTGAAAAAGAAAAAAACTGGAGGCATCAGAATCCCAGACTTCAAGTTATGTTATAAAGCTGTAGTGATCAAAACAGTATGATACTGGCACACACAGTTAAGTGTAACAGAGTGGAAAACTCAGAAATGAACCCACAACTATAGAGTCAATTGAAGATTAATTGGTTAATCTTCAACAAAGCAGGAAAACATACCAAGTGGGCAAATATTACTCAGCCATAAAGAATGAAATCCTGTCATTTAAAATGACATGGATGGAGCTAAAGAGTATTATGCTAAGCAACATTGAGTCAGAGAAAGACAAATACCATATGATTTTGCTCACATGTGGAATTTGAGAAACAAACAAAATGTAACAAGTGGATATGGAGAAGAAAAAAGAAAGGCAAGCCATAAAACAGACTCTTAGCTATGGAGAACAAACTGATAGTTAACCGAAGGGTGGTGAATGGGTGGATGAGCTAAATAGGTGATGGGACAGGAGTGCACTGTTGCGATGGCCACCAGGTAATGTATGGAAGTGTTGAATCACTATATTGTACCCCTGAAACTAATATTACACTATATGTTTAACTGGAACTTAAAGACTTAAAGAAAAGAAGACAACCCAGTTAAAAACTAGGTGAAGGACTTGAACAGACATTTTCTCAAAGGATATAAACAAATAGCCAACAACCACATGAAAAGATGCTCAACACCAATCATAGGACAGTGCCAATTAACAAACCCATCAAATGACTAAAATAAAATAATTGACAATATCAAATGACTACAAGATGTGGAGAAACTGGATCACCCATCTACTACCAGTGGGAAAGTACAATGATACTGCCCCTGTGATAAAACAGTAATACAGTCCTCGGCATCAGTCCTAGAGAAATGAAAAACTGTGTTCATACTAAATCCTGTCCACAGATGTTTTTAGCAGCTTTATTTATAATAGCCAAAAACTGGAAACAACCCAGATATCCTTCAACAAGTGAATGGTTAAACTGGTAATCCATACAATGGAACAAACCGTTGATACAGCAACAGCCTGAATGAGTAACCAGAGAATTGTGCTAAACAAAAAATGCCAATACATAATACGTATTGTAATTGTATTGTAATTATGTAATATAAAGGTACATAATATTTGGTTCTATTTATATAACATTTTGAAATAACGAAATTATGGGAAAAGAAAGTCAATTAGCAGTTGCCAGAGGTCAAAGAGAGGGTGGGTGGGAGAGAAATCAGTGTTGTGTAAGAGCAAATAAAGAATTGTTGCAGTGAAGGAAATGTTCTTCTATGTGTTGACTGTGTCAAGTTACATTGTTTTATAAGATGTCACCAGTCACCATTGGAGGAAACTGAGTAAAGGGTACAAGAGATCTTTCTGTATTATTTTGTACAGTTGCATGTAAATCTACAACTATCTCTAAATAGAAAAAAATTTTAATATAAATAAAGCATTTATGGGGTCATACATTATTCCTTGCATTACGTATTCTAGACTGGGTGTTTTTTGTCTTTTGTGGATTTGTTCTATTTCTTGGTATGGTGCCTTTGCTTAGTTATCATGCTGTTTTCTTTTGCTCATGCTCATGGTCTATCCAGATCTTCTCATTGCTGTGGTAGAGCACAAATGAAATTCT
Source organism: Lutra lutra (assembly GCF_902655055.1). Taxonomy (NCBI): domain Eukaryota; kingdom Metazoa; phylum Chordata; class Mammalia; order Carnivora; family Mustelidae; genus Lutra; species Lutra lutra. The sequence goes on along the minus strand of NC_062280.1, from coordinate 119,603,409 downwards.
CCTTGATACTTTCCCACCTCATCTGAACTAATTTATCTTTGTCCTTCAGAGCTGCAGGCATTGCATCAGTCAGTTAAGCGTCTGCCTGCAGCCCAGGTCACAATTCCAGGGTCCTGGGATCAAGCCCCACATCAGTCTCCCTGCTCAGCCTGGGGGGAGGTCTGCTTCTCCCTCTCCCTCTGCCTGCCGCTCCCCCTGCTTGTGCCCTTTCTCTCTCTGTGTCAGATAAATAAATAGAGTCTTACTAAAAAACACCTCGAGATCACATTTGAAATAATATTTCATTATTCTAAAGCTCTCTTTTTGGATTGATTTAAGATTTTGTTTACTGCTGAAGTCCATCTTGAGTATTTTAGCCCTCGTTTTTCTCTTGCTTGAACAGAGACAGTTATAGAATAGTATTATGCAAAGTAACAGATAGGATTCTTTTGCCTTTGTTGTTATTGTTAGAAGAATCTTTCATGGATATTATCCTAAAGAGGTCCAGGCTACAGGGACTATTTTTTTGTTCTTGGTTATAATTACTTGAAATTATTATATCATTTTTTATAGGAATCAACAGTGAAAGAACCTGAAATTACCACAACCCTTCAGATATATTTCTTTGGAAAAAGAGGAGAAAGAAAACTTCATTATAGGGAATTTCGAAGGTAAATGCAAATTTCTGAAGGAAATGGCACCTAAGCTGAGTCTTGACATGTGAGCAGAAATTACCCAGGCAGAAATGTGTGGACGAGAAAGCATCTGAGGAAAAGACAACAACATGAGAAAAGACCTAGAGGCATGAAAATGTCTGGTTTGTAAAGGGAATTATAAGCAGTTAAGTCTAGAGTAATAGACGTAAGGTGGTATGATAAAGTTAAGAACAGAGGGTGGAAAAGTGTGTACTTGCCTGCAGAAGATTTCATACTCCAAAAGATCAAGCTTGAGTTAACAGTGGGAGGTGCTGAAGAATGATGCATGAAGGATACCTAGTCAGATGTGCCTGACATTTTGGCAGCAGAATAAAGGATAGATTTTATGAGAAAGAAGCCCATTCAGATATTCCAAATAAGAAATGATGAGAGCCTTGAACTGGTTTAGTGGCAATAAGGATTTTGAAATAGAGTTTTCAAGACGTATTTAGGAGATGAAATTGTAGGGCTTAGTGATTAAGGAATGAGGTGGACTGTGTGAAGACCCAAGTTTCTGAATTATGTCCAATCACAGTGTGTACCCCATAGCTAAACTCCAGTAAGTCATTTTAACCTCTCTAGAACAGTTTTTCTCCACAAAATTTTTTAAAATGTCTCTTCTTATATACTTGAAAAATATTACTGTCTTAACTTACTTACTTACTTAACTTACTTACTTACTTAACTTAACTTACTTACTTACTTAACTAACTTACTTAACTTACTGTCTTTAAGTTTTAAAATAAATACCATGATTTAGAACCAAGCAAAGCCATTATCATCAACTATACTTGTTCATACTAATAATACACTACTCCCCCTTCATTTTAGGATTCCCTAACCTAGTTGATTTTTACAGTTGTGCTAACTTTAATTTTCTTTAAAGGGATAATTTTATTTAAAATTCTTACTTTAAAAAAATTTTTACTAGCATTTCTGTAAATAATGGACTCAGTGAAATTTGTCATGCCATCATGCAGTTTAAAAAGATCCAATTAACAAATGCTTTAAATGCGTTTTTTTAAGAACTTGTCTCTTGGACAGAGCAAAGTTCTCCTAAAGTTAAAATTATTATTATACTAGCTAGAATGGATAATCATAAAATGTCTTTAAAATTTTGCATGTCATAAAGTAACAGAAAATAGCCTCTGTGTATGTATAACGTTTCTAAAAAGTTTTCACCAACATACTGACCATATTAATGATTAAAATTCCACAAAAATTTTTGTGGTCTTTGTTATTTGGAGCTTTGAGTCTGGTTTTTATGGGAGTGTAATATGTCCTCTTCCTTATAAAAGAGATGTTTGTCCTTGGTCTCAGCCACCTTCTTACAACTTCTCTAATAAGGGAAATTATTTTAGGAGATACAGCTTATTAGTATCAAGGAAAGGCAAAGAAGGTGACACAAAATTACAGCTTTTGTGGTAGCTACTTACAGTATTTGCCTACAGCTATTAGCTTCTCATTTAGAGAAACAATATTTTGAAAATACGTGATTTAGACAGACCTGGATTCAAATGCAGAACTTCACAGTTTATTAAGTGGGATTTGATGAACAAGCGGTTTAACCTGAGTCTCCAATGCAGTCCATTTCTTCATTTCTGAGATGACCGTGCCCAATACTACTTAATAAGTTTACATATGTATATATATATATATGTTAATTTATTATGTGATTATATATAATTAAGGTATTGATTAATGCATAATTTTAATATGTTGATTTGTATATAACTTCTTTTTCTAAACAAGAGCCCAACTGTAAATTGGCACTTGTAAGAGAATATAAATAAGTGGCTTATCAGAAGCAGGTGAGAAGGAAGAAGAGAAGAAAAGCTATGGCAGTATCATAAAATGGAGTCAGTAAATAGGCTAGTACACAAAGTACAAATCATGAGATTCTATGTGCTTGCTGAGAAGAAACCACAAATTTGACTCTGGACTTTCTGACAGACAATACGAAAAAGCATACATGATCAGTTACACAATTCACTACATCCCTAAGTTAGCACGGATTCCACGTAAGCGGGGAGAGCGGGCATTATTCCTCATAGGGCCAGAAAGAAAGTTTCCCATGGGTTCCTATAAAAAAAGACACTGTGTAATAAAAGGACTTACATTCTTAATGTTATAGTAAGACCAGCAGCAAACTTCAGATTTCACAGGCTGCTTTTTTATAGCATCTATCAGCAGAGAACAACTAAAATCACAGTTTTAAGCATGAAGGCATACTTCACTTCAGCTTCTAAAATTCTGCTTCTTTTTCTTTAAAACCACTTAATGCTTTAATAGGCAAGTACAAGTACTAACAAATACCAAAAATCTAGAAGTTGGTACCAATATAAAAGGGAAAAAGCACTGGACTTGGGATAGAAATAGGTGTAATTCCTAGTTACGCTGTTTAGCATTTATATAGCTGTATGATCTTGGTCAAATCATGTACCTTTTTTATTCTTCGTAAAAATTAATTTTTTCTAAGATTTTATTTATTTGACAGAGCACAAGCAAAGGGAGCAAGAAAGAGAGAAGCAGGCTCTCCGCTGAGCAAGGAGCTCAGTGCAAGCTCCATCCCAGGACCCTGGGATCATGACCTAAGCCAAGGGCAACCACTTAACTAATTGAGCCACCCAGGTGCCCTGTAAAAATTTATAAAATAATACTTGTCCTGCCCATTTTAGGGAGTTATAAGTAAATATAAAAGTAAATTTAAAAATTATAAATTATAACAATTTTGCAATCTAATAAAGGAAAAGAGCAGATCTCTAATTCATGCATATTTCTCCCTTCTTAATCTTTATTCTGTTCTTTCTACTCTTATTTATGTTAATATTCTGTCCCCCCACATAAGAAGTCTGAGGTTGATCTGAGATAACATATTAAAGTACACACAATGTGTAACACATAGTAGGCACTCAGAATATGTGCCCAACTCTTTTTACTTAAATTATTTTGAGTTTCTAGGAGCTTTGTTTCCCAGCTCCCAGATCTCTCTCCTTAGGGAATTCTTTTTCTCTGGCTTTTTTCTCTGTTTGCATTTCCCCAGCTCTCTTGGTCAGGACACTTCTTCAGCTTAGAGTTTCCTCGGTCTCTTTTCCTGAAGGCTCTTTAATCCAACTTCTAAAGAAAGAAATGAGAACTAAAATAAAATTATAGCATGTTCCTCTTTTTCCGCAAGGACTGACTGCTTTAAAATTCAGAGAGAAGGATTTTTTTCATTTAGAAGAGCAAACTACACACCACTTGTATTTTTCATCACAAGTGGCAAAGTTGTTTCCACCTTCATTACCAATTTTGTATTTGAAAATTCAGTAGTAATTGAGAAGTTATATCAGTTTTATGAAGGTTCCTTAGCTTTATAAAGTCTTCTGGAAATACACTAGTAATGTAATTAAACCAACAAATACAAAGTTAGAAAGCAACTATTTATATATATATATTATATATACATATATATATATGATATGTCAAATAAAAAAAGGAAAGACTGTAAGGGGAAAAAAGCATTTATTTGGGATCTTGGGAATCACAGTTCAGAGGACAGAAATTAAGGCAGCAATCCAGGTTGTGCTTTAAAGACCTAGAGGAGCTTGGGATTTTTAAAGGCAAGGAGGAATTTTAGGCACGTTACATAAGTTGTTTTTTTATGATTGGTACTGGCAGGGTTTTAGTGACACTTTTCTGTACGTGATCGGTTGCTAAGATTAGTGCTAGGCAGAAAGTCCATTTGAGTCCATTCTTGCATACAGCAGATGTTCATCCAGGATGTTTGCAGTTTGGCAACAATCCAAGTTTAGCTTTTTTCTGAGGATTGAGACAGGAAATATGCATAGGCCCTACTTCTTCATTGTCCTCCCGACTCCATTTTAAGTGACTCTTTTAGCAAAACATTCCATTTTGTTGTTTTTTTATCAATAGGAAAAGGTATTGATGTCACATTTAACCAACCAATATTCCAGATTTTGTTTCATGAATTATTTAAATTCTTAAATTATAAATTTAAATTCTTCATACAAAAGAACTTAGAAGTTTCTGGGACAGAAACATTCCAAAGTAACTTTACACTAAGGAAAAAGCCATTATTTAAAAATCTGTTTTGGGGCACCTGGGTGGCTCGGTGGGTTAAAGCCTCTGCCTTCGACTCAGGTCATGATCCCGGGGTCTTGGGATCGAGCCCCGAGTCGGGCTCTCTGCTCTGCGGGGAGTCTGCTTCCTCCTCTCTCGCTCTGCCTGCCTCTCTGCCTACTTGTGATCTCTGTATGTCAAATAAATAAGTAAAAATCTTTTTTAAAAAATAAATTAATTAAAAATAAATAAATAAATAAATAAATATCTGTTTTGCAGTCCAATAAAACAATAATTTTAAATCTCTGGGTCAAATTTTACTTTACAAAATATTGATGTTTTTATCTAAGTCTTTGGTCCAAAATTCTGATTATGGACTGACAATATACAGAATATCTGGTACTAGATAGGTCCATTATGTCATACTGCCAATACACAGTGAATTTAAGTTAGAAAAAAATTCTCAGAATTTTTTTAAGTTTATTGTCATTCCACAGAATAATTTAACTGACATAATGTAGATAGACTACTGCTCTGTTCAGATACTTCATGTTTTTAATTTCTCAGGAAATGAACCCATATTTGCATAATATTGGAAAGAATTATCAAGCCAGTGTTAGTGTGAACCCAATGATTACTAATAGGCAATATGTCTGAACTCAAGAGAAGACATGGCAGATTCAGAAACTAGAAGTTCATTGTGACTTAACCAGCAATATGAGAGATGAAGGTGGGAAGGTCAACACGAGCACAGTTGTAAAGGCTTTTGTGCCATGCCAAGAACAAGAGTGACGTGAAGGCCTTGAAGCATGGGAGTAGGGTGATCATCAGATCCAGCAGCTTGGCTAAGGAAATCAAACAAAAGGCAAGGAGATCTGGTAGAGACTGTTGCATTAATAGAGAAGAAAGGATAATAATTAGACCAACGTGGTGGCAGCGGGAAACAGAAGGAAAGTGGAGGAATCCGAAGGATTACTTCGGAAAAGGGACTTAATAGTATTGGTGACTGGATGAAGAGTAAATGAGGAGAAATCTAAGCTATTGCCTGATTTCTGAGTGGAGCCAATGACACATGTGATACCTATTCACTGAACTAGAGAACACAAGAATAAGTTTAAGAAAAAAAAATTATGAATGTAGGGTGGATGTGGTCAGTGGGAGCAGAAGGCAAACTGCAGTGGGTTGAGAAGTGAGTGAGGGGTGAATGGAGAAAGAAACACAGGTAATTCTTTGAAGGAGACTAACTAGAGCAAAGGAAGAGAGGGGGCAGTAGCGGGAAGGGAATGTAAGAAAGGTTTCCCCCCATATGTTTACGTGATTTGAAGAAGGAAAGACAATGCAGGAGTGAATGGAGTCACCAGAGGAGCAAGGCCCCAGAGAAGGAAGAAATAGAGGAATATAGGTGGAATTAAGAGCACAGGTAGCCCTCAAGAGGAAAAGGGACTCCTTTCACTAGGATTAGAATAGAGATTGGGGGTGGAAAGAATGGGAATGCCTACTGTTACATTCCTAGAGTGATAGCAAGAAAATGAGAGAATTTCCTAAGCAGTGACCTCTAATTTCTCTGAGAAGTTGGGGCAAGTCATCTGCGGAGGACAAATAGAAAGCCAGTGGGATAGATTTGTAGAGAATGTAAACAAATTGAAATAGCCACCATATGAAATAAAAAAGAGAGCTCCCTGGCCTCGCAGCAGGGTGTTGGCAGGGTTGAGGATCCAGTTACAGGTGTAGACCATTAATTTCTGCTGTTGTCACTGTAGCAATTGTATGATTTTCTTCAGGCCGCCCTTGAAGAAGTCATTCAACAGCCCCAGGGAGCTGAAGCAATAGTAGCTAATTCTTGGCTTGAGTGAGGATGAAAAGGAAGGGTGGTCACCTGCATCCTGATCCTCAATGCCATCACTACATGCCTGATACTTATCTGAGTATTTCATATATATTATTTCACCTATCCTTAGTCTTCCCTTTTTACAGCTGAAATTTGATGAGATTAATAAGGTACTTGGTCCAGAGTTAAATATCTTAGAAATTCAGATCCAGGTTTCTCTTAAAAGATTTAAATGGTCACAAAGTTTCTGAAAGAATTAGTCCCACAGTTCCCTGGTAGGTGGTTAGGTACAGTGGATGCGCTTTCAAGGAACTAGCACTAGACCAGGTGACCAGAGGGATAGAAGACACATTAGGTAGATACTACCACATGTCAAGAGAAACTTACCAGTTAATGAGAGAGTATCTGGATAGATTTGTGATTTGTTTGGGTTATTGATTTTTGTGTCGGTTTGGTTGGTTTTTTACAATTCGACAAAAGACTGAAATAGCTCTTAGCCATTTAAATAAAAACTAAAGTATAATTTAAGCTCTGTCTGCTGGAATTTCAGTGTTTACTCATTGTTATGAAATCAAGAGGTCATTTAATTGTGAAAAACCCATTTCTTTCCAGGATATATATATCTCTGGGGGAAAAAAATGCTCCTCAGGTAGCTATTGGTAGCCCTTACTGATTCTCCTTCACTACCTCTATGTTTTTCGAGTCTCTCTTTTCCTTTTTTCTTTCCTTTCTCTTTAGGGTCTTTTCTTCTACATTTCTTTTCCTACTGTGTATGTTTCCCCTGTTGGCTTTCAGAGCCACACATTTTGGGAGCTTTTGTCTGCAGTGTGGGTGCCAGAGGTTGGGGTGCCTGATGTAGAGTAGGACCGTAACTCCTCAGGGATACCCGGCTTATTTGTGAGATCCCTCCTTACTGGTTCTCCTGGGGTGGGGCTTTTACAGAGACTACAGTGTGGTCCTTTTATCCTTTGTTGTGGGGAGCTCATCCGCTAGTTTTCAAATCTTTTTCGCTGAGAATTGATTGGTATGTAACTGGAGACTGTGTGTGTATGTGCCATGTTCCTAAGGTACTATAATTCTAAAATTCCAATTAGTTGAAGATGTTCTAAATTCATGAGGAGTTTTTATAAATTCAAAGATGTCTATAAGCTATGGTGTGCTAATAAATATGTTTAACAATCTGCTCTCAGGAAGAACAGCCTGATTTGTTGCATTTTGCCAATGAGTAATGTAAATACTCTACCAAGCCAATTTCAAGCTGCTGTACATGAAATAGAGGTGGGAAAACATGTGCGCAATGGATTCTCAGAGCTGTAGAAGCCAGTTCCAGCACCCTGTGACCTAAAAAAAAATTAAAAAAAAAAAAAAGAAGATAAGGAAAAGCAGATTTTTTTCCCCATTGTTCCCAATTAATCCACTAATTTATAAACTAATTTGTTCAGGATGTATCTGGTGGCTCTATTTACAACAAATTCTTCAATTGATATATTTATGTCCAGTAATCATGTTCCAGGATTTTCAAGTCATAACGAGATCTATAATTTTAGAGTTAGGAAAGATGGTTTTCCAAAAATATATTTGTGTTCTTCAGAAGTAGTATAATTAGTAAGATGAAAGTAGCTTAAACCAGACCATGTATAGTTTAACAGCAGTTAAATTTATAATATTTCAACTTCAGGGCCTGAAGAAAAAGAAAAAGGGAAGGAATGAGTTAGTAATATGTTTATATCGTATTTTCTACTTTACTAAATTTACTGTACATTCATTTGCAAGTAAAGCATTTTTTTAACAATCCTATGAAGTTGAATTTTCTCAGTACACAGTATAATAAAACTCAGTAATACTAACAAAGGACAAGGCATATCAGTAAAAGGTTTCATCGATCTATCAGCCCAAATTGGAAATGCTTCATATTTTAGGTAAACCTCTGCCTTGACTCAGAAAGACACATGGCATTGATAAATCTGTGTACCTAGTACATTCAGAAGATGTTGTAGGGAACAGATTGTTACCTATCACACAGATAGAAGCCTAAAATCAAACTCCCCCTTCATGCTTTTAAGATTTATGAGATAAATGTAGAGCTGAAATGTAGAGCTGCTTTGGTTAGGGTAGTTTTGAACAGTGGCAGTTTTTCTCCCACTGAACTGCAATAGACCCATTTTTCACCCCATGTATATAATTCCATTGAATTTTGACATGACAGATTTTTAACATGTAGAGAGGTGAATAAAGCTATCTGCAACATGTTAAAACACAGGGAGATAATAAGACTTTTCATATGACTTAGGTTATAAATAAATCATATGCAGCATATCTGAGTTCTTGTTCAAAGGAGGTTTTTTTTTAATCTGATGTCCTTTATCAGGGCGTTTTCTCAGCGAGCTGTTGTGACAGTTTGATCAGAGTGACGTGTTTTTATTTTTAAAAGAATGCTGAGTCATTTATTCATACGTTATTATCCAAATGATTATAAATATTTTTAGGTAAATCTAAGCTTTTGATGCAAAGTCGTTGACTACATTAATCAACTTTGGTATCTGAAAAATATTAGGAGCTGTTAATTATAATTAACATTCTAAAAATAGTAGCACAACTGAATGTTAAGTTTCTCTGATTATGGGTAATTTTTCTGTGTTGGGAAAAAAAATGTTATAGATGCATCAAAGCAACATTTTACATAATTTTGTAAATCTTTATCAGAATGTAGGTTGCCAAGTATAATTTGCATAAACAAATTGAGTATAAGGAGTGACAGATTGAGGCAAGTATTGGACTTAATCAGCTTCTCTGCATCCTCCACTCCCCTACCCCTTGCACAGCACTAATACTTTGTTTGACTCAACATTTCAAGAGACCAGCCAATCCAGTAGGTAGTGCTGAAGGTGCTTTGCAGTTCTATTTACAATATTAAGGTTGCATTCTACTAGCTCCTTCATCAATTTTGTATTTTAACATTTAGATTTATGGAGAATTTACAAACGGAGGTCCAAGAAATGGAATTCATTCAGTTTTCTAAAGGTTTGAGTTTCATGAGAAAAGAAGACTTTGCAGAGTGGCTGCTTTTTTTCACTAACACTGAAAATAAAGACATCTATTGGAAAAATGTAAGAGAGAAGTTGACTGCAGGAGAGGTTGGTATACCTTTTTATTATGCTTCTGGTAAAGATGAAATGATATTAGAAATATTTTATGTAATTAAATAAAGTAACTTTCAAAGTAAAAACCATGTTACGCTCTATTATTTAAGTATAAAGTCAAGGTGAGAAATGTTTTATATACTATTTTCATATCAATGAACTATTGCCTAAGATAAAATCAGTATAGCAAGTATGAGAGTTTTGCACTTCCAGTAAAGTCAGGAATAAGACAAGAATGTTCACTGTCACCACTATTACTTTTATTGTTCTTGAAATCTTAGCCAGTGCAAATTAATAGAATAAAAGAGTATAAACATTTGAAAAGAGTCACAGTTGTCTTTGTTTGCATAGATGTGATGATATACCTAGAAAACCCAAGAGATCAAATTGAAAAGCCATTAGAAACCATAAAAATTCAAGAAAGTACCTGTTATAATCCTAATGTATTAGCAGTAACTGTTCTATGTACAAATTGCAAGTTAGAAAATGTAAACGCATTAGTGTGTGTGTGTAGATATATATATATATATATATATATATATATATATATATATGAAGAAATGATTGCCAAACTACTAATAATGACTAGTATACTGTTGTGAGATTTTTGTGTGTGATTTTTTTACTTTATGTGTTGGTTTTAGTTCATTGTTCAATACATGTTTTTGGAGTGGACGTGTATTTTTATGTAATTTTTTAAAGCTATTTCTATAGTGAAGAAAAAGATAACAAAATATAATGAAGATTCCATTCATAATTATGATAGAAACACGTAACAATTAGAAATAAATTAACAACAAATATATGAAAAAGACTTTAAAGTCTTGTTGGATATAAAAGAAAACTTACCTAATTAGAGTGACATCTCCTATTATTGAATGGGAAGTTTTAGTATTATGAATATAGCAGTTCTCTCTTAGATTCATCTATAAATGTAACGGTTATTCTAGTCAGAACAGACTAGATTTGTTGCAGTTACAAATTTACCCTGAAACCTCTATGGCTAACACAAGAAAGATTTCTTTCTCAATCATGCTACATTTCCATTGTGGGCTGATAGGAGGCTCTGCATACAGTTGCTCAGGGACCCAGACTTTCCAAGCTCTGCCATCTTGGAGCTTTACCATCTGGAAAAAACATCATCTGCAGAGGCTGTGTCAGGAAAATTAAGGAGTGAGTACATTCCAGCAATTAAATGTTTTGGCCTAGAAATGTCACACTTGGCTATTGGCCAGACTAATCACATGACTGCCACATAACTACACAGAGCAAAAAGGTCTAATCTTTCATATGTGCAGGAATCAAAAGAGAGCCAGATATTGGGGTTCCAATAAAAATGCCATTGGAGGGCGCCTGGGTGGCTCAGTGGGTTAAGCCGCTGCCTTCGGCTCAGGTCATGATCCCAGAGTCCTGGGATCGAGTCCCGCATCGGGCTCGCTGCTCAGCAGGAAGCCTGCTTCCCTTCCTCTCACTCTGCCTGCCTCTCTGCCTACTTGTGATCTCTCTCTGTCAAATAAATAAATAAAATCTTTAAAAAAAAAAAATGCCACTGGATTCTCACAAGTGACCTAGACAAACCATGAAAGTTTATACAAGAAGAATGCTGAGGGGACAAGAGCTATATGGGAAATCTCTGTACCTTCCTTCAGTTTTGCTGTGAACCTGAAACTGCTTCAAAAAATTTAAGTCTTTAGGGGAGCCTGGATGGCTCAGTCTTTAAGCATCTGCCTTGGGCTCGGGTCACAATCCCAAGGTCCTGGGGTCGAGCCCCGCATCGGGCTCCCTGCTCAGCGGGAAACCTGCTTCTCCCTCTCCCACTCCTCCTGTTTGTATTCCCTCTCTTGCTGTGTCTCCCTCTGTCAAATAAATAAATAAAAGCTTTTTTAAAAAAATTAAGTCTTCAAAAAAAGAATCCTGAGATATTAATATGTATTATCAAACATTGATAATTAAAACAGCCTGTTATTGACAATGAATTTGCCTGATCTATCAACTGGACAGAATATAAAGTCCAAAAATAGACTCAAATATGCATGGAAATTTAGTATATGTAAATTCATACTGCAAATTAGTTGAGTAAACAAGGAATAATAAGTTAATAGTTAATAAGTTAATAATAGGTTAATTCACTGGTCATCTGAGGGAGAAAATGAAGGTAAACCTCTTCCTTACTCATTACCCTAAAATTCCAGATGGATCTAAGAATTAAATGTTAGAGAGAAAAATGGGGTACCTGGGTGGCTCAGTTGGTTAGGCGTCTGCCTTCTGCTCAGGTCATGATCTCAGGGTCCTGGGATTGAGCCCCACATCAGGCTCCCTGTTCAGCAGGAGTCTGCTTGTCCCTCTTTCTCTGCCTCTCCCCACTTGCTCATGCTCTCTCTCTCTCTCTCTCTCTCTCTCTCAAAAATAAATAAAATCTTAGAAAAAAGAGAGAAAAATGAAACTGAGTGTGTTTAGAAGAAAACTGGGAAGCAGTCATCTTAGAGTGGGATATACATATCTTTCTAGGCAAAACTCAGAAGGCTCTCAAGGAAAATTGGTGAAATTGCTACCTAAAAGTTAAAATTCTACTGCTTTCCCTCATTCCTCCCCCGCAAAGTTATAATCCAAGTGAAAAGAAAAAATAATAATAATAACAAAATGGTGAGAGGAGGAATATTTGCATTACATGTAATAGGCCCATTTCTTTATAATGAGATCTTAAAAATCAAGAACTTTGAAGGCACCTGGGTGGCTCAGTCATTTAAGTGTCTGACTCTTGATTTTGGCTCAGGTCATGATCTCTTGGTCATGAGATATCCCCATATTGGGCTCTGCACTGGGTATGGAACCTGCTTGGAGTTTTCTCTCTCCCTCTCCCTTTGCTCCTTCCCCCTCAAAAATTTGTTTTAAAATCAAGAACTTTGAAGGGTCTTACAAAAAAAAAAAAAGAACTTTAAAGGGTCTCACATTTTGCCCTATTTAATATATAATAGGATCCTAAAAATCAACGTGTTAATAACTTAAAGTATCTGAGGTTTTATCTATTTGGAAATTAGCCTGCGCCATTTCATGGATGCTGACAAAAGACACATGCTTGGGTCATAGAGAAAAAAACTTTATTATTCATAGCATAGCAATAGCTGAGCATCATGTTTATGTCTTCCTCCTCATCTCCCAAGTCCTACAGAGACCACGTTGGGGGGCCCTGTTGGATGCTGCCCATGCACATAGCCAAGAAAGCTCATCTTCAGGAATCTGAATCTTTTATAATGGGCAGTGAGCAAAACTGTCCTCTGCTTCCAAACGAGACATTGTCAATATTCAAGGCTGTTCACTAGACAAACGTCCTTGGAAAGATAGTCTGGAATAAAAAGGTGGTTGGAGCCTCTCTTTAAAAGATGTGCAGAAACATGAGAGGCCCATGGAGACTTGTCTCCCAGCAATAAGTCACATAACAGCTCATTAAAAATCTGGGCAAAGGACATAAAAAAGACACAAGAAGAGAAATCCACGAATGACTAGTAAGACCATAAAACTGAAAAGTGTTTCACATCATTCACAATTCAAGACATACAGATTCAAACATTGATGGCATACCATTTTTCACTTATCGGTGAAAGAAAAATCAGAAAGATTGCACCCAGTGACGGCTTTGAGATTATGATGCAGAGAAACAGCCACTCTTATTTGTGTTAGTAAGATCTGTTGTTAAAAGTATAAAGTAAGTGGGGTGGGGACTGCCTGGGTGGCTCAGTTGGTTAAGCGTCTGAGTCTAGATTTCAGTTCAGGTCATGATCTCAGGGTCCTGGGATCAAGCCCTGCTTCAGTCTCTGCACTCAGTGGGGAGTCTGCTTGAGGATTCTTTCCTTCTCTGTCTCTGCCCCCACTCTCTCAAATAAATAAATCTTTTTTTAAGTATAAAACAAGGTATAGAAATATGCAAAGAGGATGCTTCCATTGTGTAAAACGGGTGTGTGTGTGTGTGTGTGTGTGTGTGTGTGTTCTTTTATATGAGTAGAATATTTCTGGAAGGACACACAAAGAATTCGCTTCGCCTGTGGGGAAGGGAACTGAAGGTCAAAGGAAGAAAGAAAACTTTATTTTTTATCTATAATATTGCTAGATTTTTTTTTTACCATGTGTATATGTTACGTCTTCAAAAACTTACTTAAAATTTTAAAAGTAAAAATTCCTCAGTGAAACCTGAATAAGACCACAGATAAACAGAGAACATGATCCTGAAGGTCCTTACAAAGAGAAATGTTTTCAATCAGGGAAGAATTTATTTTCAAATTAAGAATTTTCATACTTTGTTTACTTTTTCAACAGAAAAACTAGTTTTTCTAACTTATTTTTTGTTTTGTTTTTATGTGCATAGGTTTTAAAGTCAGATGAATCAAGGTTCAAATCCCAGTGTTCCATTTAGTAGACCTTGAACAAATTACTTAATTCCTGAAAGGTTACTTACCTAAGGCTCAGAGAGGGTAAGACCATGCACATAGTAAATGGCAGAACTGAAGTTTCAACATTGGTTCCTCTAACTCCAAAACCCAGTGCTCTTACTCAGTGCTGTGTCCATTGATAAAGCAGAAAAGGAAGGAGGCGGACCACTTAACAGAATGTATTAGTTTCCTTAGGCTGCTATAACAAAATACTACAGCCTGGATGGCTTAAACAACAAATTTATTTTCTCACATTCTGGAGCCTGGAAATCCAAGATCAGGTGCTGGCAAGTTGGTTTTGGGTGAAGTCTCTCCTCCCAGTTTGCAGACCACTGCCTTCTCACTGTGTCCTCACATGGCCTATCCTCTGTGCTTACACCCAGAGTGAGAGAGCTCTGGTGTCTCTTCCTCATTTTATTGGGACACTAGTCCTTATCAGATTAGGGTTCTATCCTTATGACTTCATTTAACCTTCATTGCCTCCCTAACAACCCTGTCTCCAAATACAATCATGTTGGGTGTTAGGGCTCAACCTATGAGTTTTGAGAAGACAGAATCCAGTCTGTACCACAGGGTCACTCCAGGTCTTGCCCTGCTCCAGGAGACCTTTCACCCACTGTGCAGTCTACACAACCATTCACTGTGTGCCCATTCTCTTCAATAGGCTTTTTGAGAAAGCTATAAAAGTTCATAAGCGTTATTATAGAAACAGGACTTAGGCTTATATGCTAAGATTATTTAATGTATTTACAAAATTGTAATTAAAATTCACTTTTGTTATTTTATTAGAGCATTAGTTTGGATGAGTTCAAATCATTTTGTCATTTTACAACTCACTTGGAAGACTTTGCTATTGCTATGCAGATGTTCAGTTTAGCTCATCGTCCTGTCAGATTGGGTAAGTTACATGACTTAATTTAATTTTTATCATCTATAAACAGTATCAGTCTCTTCTTCAACTAGAACATACCAATCAGGGAGCCATTTATCAATAAAAGAGTTTATTTGCCTTTTAATTCTTTGTGGTTACTCTAGACTTACAACATTGACTCTCACATTTAACTATTACTTTATTTGCTTTTACTTTCCTTATTTTCCCCTAAGAAGGAAAAGGGAATATTTAAGTACCTTCTTTAAAACATCAATTAAGGGGCACCTCGGTGGCTCAGTCAGTTAAGTGTCTGTCTTCAACTCAGGTCATGATTCCAGGGTCCTGGGGATGGAGCCCTGAGTTGGATTCCCTGCTCAGTGGAGAGCCTGCTTCTCCCTCTCTCATTCTCTGCCACTCTGCCTACTTGTGCTCACTCTCTCTCTCTCTCTCTGTCAAATAAATAAAATCTTTAAAAATAAATAATAAATAAATTTTTTAAAATTAAAATAGCCTTCTTCTCTTTCAGTTACTTTCATGACATTTCTCAGCCAAATTTGTTATTTCAGTATGTTCTTACTGAGTATTTTTGGTTTTGTTTTACGTCCCATTAATGAATACTTTTAGGGTTTTGTTTTGTTTTGTTTTGTTTTTTGCTTCTCAAATAATAAAATTTGGATTAATTCCACTTAGACTATTTCACATGTTTGATGAGTTCTTTTATGTTTGCTTTCAGCGGAGTTTAAGAGGGCCGTGAAAGTAGCAACAGGACAGGAGCTCTCCAACAATATTTTGGACACCGTCTTCAAGATCTTTGATGTGGATGGTGATGAATGTCTTAGTCATGGAGAGTTTCTCGGGGTTTTAAAAAACAGGATGCATCGAGGTTTATGGGTAAAAATTTTGAGTTTTTAAATAATTACATGTTTACATGTAATTAAATGAATGGTATTTCGCCTAGAATTTAGACGAACCTATAGTCTTAAATGGAGGTTTTATCATTTATAAAGAGATTATAAGCTATGAACACAACACTGAGATATCTCCTACAGATGGGATCCAGTATTTTTCTTTGCCTTTTTTTTTTTTTTTAATCTGAGTCTAATCAGAAACCACTATTCAGAAATCATGGGCTAGAATTTTGCTTTGGGCTCTGTAGTTGAACACACCTAAATTCGAATCCCAACTCTGTCACTTATGAACTGCCTAATCTTGCAAAGCCACTTAATTTTTCAGAGCCTCACATTCCTCATCTGTGTAGAATGAGGAAACTAACAGAATTTACCAGAAAAAAATTTTTGTGAGAATTAAGTATAAAATACTTAGTATAGTGCCTGAGACACTTGAAGTAAATGTTAGCCATTCAAATTCATATATTGGTCTGTGGGACAAATTAAGCTTAAAATTTTGTTTAAAGCAGTCTGCAGGTTGAAAACAACAGTGGAAAGAGAACTATGTGATAAGTAGGTCGTTAGGCCAGAAGAAAGGAAAATGAGGGATAGAATATGGTAGGTTCATAAACAAATCTGTTTATTTACAACTCAAAACACCTTTGTTTTCCTCTCACAAACATTTGTGGAAAAATGAGCAAATATAATTTCTGTTAGCAAACATGTTTTATAAGCTTTGTAGTCATACAGTACCTCATAGTTAATGATCATACCCCTGGAAATTAAACCAGCCTTTGCAGTTAACAGTTTAATATACTAAGGAACCCCTTTGCCATTTCTCAAGAGACATTAAATAGAAGACCTGTAAATCGATCAGAAAAAAATAAATTTTTTCTGATTCTTTTATATTTATATATATATATGTGTGTGTGTGTGTATATATATATATATATATATATATATATATATATAAAATAATCTAAAGTAAACTTTTGCTTCCATTTGACAGATTTCCTGTAATGCTATGTTCTTGTGGTGACCAGGATACAAATGTTTTCTAACCTTTACTTTCTTGTTTAACTGAGAGAAATAATACCCATACAGAACTTTTTAATTCACAGAGCACTTAGGTGAATTATATTATTTCTTCTTAAGGGTTTGTATCAAATATATTGTTTCATTTTAACTTCAGCAAGGTTAAATCAAAGTTTTAGGCTTTTAATTTTTATTCCACATAGCTAAATGAAGTTCACCATAAAAAGGGAAACATAAAATATTATTAAGTATTATGAAATGATTACATTTTAAACCAATATGTGAAAGAAGATCACCCAAAGTCTTCATTATCTTCTTAAGGAGGAAGCTCCAATCGGGTATGTATAATCAGCCTCCATTCCCTAGTTCCCCCGAGGATATTCCTACATCACATTCACTTTTTTGTCTTTTGTCCTGTTGTACTTTTGTCCTGTCCTGTCCTGTTGTTGCACTTATTTTTTACAACATAATCCACCTCAAGTACTTTTTGGAGGCATGCGGGAAATAATAACAGAGCTCATGTGAAATCATGTTTAACACTGAAGAGAATGATCTCTACTTTTACTTCTGGTTAACAGGTACCACAACAACAAAGTGTACAAGAATACTGGAAATGTGTAAAAAAAGAGAGCATTAAAGGAGTAAAAGAAGTCTGGAAACAAGCTGGACGAAATCTCTTTTAGAAAAAGATAATCTGGGAATCCTATTGCGCCAGATGTCAGAATTGGGAATTTGTCTAAAATACTAGAGTTTGTCTTCTTGATTTTCTTTGTAATATAAAGATGCCTTGTATTTCTGAATCAATAGTTTCTTAATAAAATTTTGTTAAAGAACTTAGTAAAAGTAGATACTGGATTCTGTCAGAAGGCCTAGAATTGAAGCAATGCTTTGTACTTTGATAAGACGGAAAACGTAATTATTCACTGATTTCTTAGACACAGTAGTACAACGTGCTTTTTGGAAGGGTGTCACCTTAGTACTTACAGAAAAAAATACTTGGTACATAAGGTCAATATCAAGTCCAGGAGTCCTGATGTTCCCAGTAGGGCAAATTAAATTAATTTATTAAATTAATTTCTCGAGTTTTCTTATCTGTGTTCTCATATCTCATAAGCTTCTTGTGTATTTTATTACAGTTAGCTGTATATTAGTTGTCTTTTAAATGTGTAAATGTCAATATCTTATGTAGAAATAAAATATTTACTCAGATACAAAAATTACATGTGTTTTTTAAAGCTTTTTTTTATAAACGTAAATTCTCTCATTAGTATTGACAACCTTGACCACCTCATTGGTGTTCTTAAAAACCAGTTCTTAAAAACCAGTGTAACTGGTGGGGTGCCTGACTGGCTCAGTTGGTGGAGCATGCAACTCTTGATCTTGGGGTTGTGGGTTTGAGCCCCACACTAGGTGTAGAGATTACTTAAAAATAAATTTTTTTTTAAAAAGTAGTGGGGAAAAAAAAAAAGTAGTGGGGCACCTGGGTAGCTCAGTTGGTCGAATGTCCGACTGTTGATCTCAGCTCAGGTCTTGCTCTCAGGGCCATAAGTTCAAGGCCCATGTTGGGCTCTACACTGAGCTTGGAGCCTACTTAAAAAAATAAATAAATAAAGGCAAACAAATAAACTACTGTGATTGGGGAATCTTGATCGCAAGATCTGGGTCTCATGGGATATATTGGGTGGTAGGTAAATGTTTAAAATGGCACTAAAAATTAATTGGCATTAAATATAAAATGCTGTTAATAAAATGGCACTTTTAACACAGTAAGTGAAAATTATTTTTTAAAAATATGCTTCTCGGGCACGTGGGTGGCTCAGTGGGTTAAGCCTCTGCTTTCGGCTCAGGTCATGATCTCAGGGTCCTCAGATCGAGTCCCGCATCGGGCTCTCTGCTCAGCAGGGAGCCTGCTTCCTTCTCTCTCTCTGCCTGCCTCTCTGCCTACTTGTGATCTCTGTCAAATAAATAAATAAAATCTTTTTTAAAATAAAAATAAAAATATGCTATTCAAACAAGAATATTGCAAATATTTAAAACACATTCCATTTCTTGTTAAATGGCTGATTCTGAGACTGGAGCAGGAAAAGTACAAGATGAGCCTGAAAGTAAAGAAGTACTCAAAAAACAATGAGGACTTATCAAAAGGACAAGAGCCAACTTCAAGGGGCTCTCTCTGGCCAAATCTGGTACAATTTGAGTATCAAAGTAATTAATGCCACTAATGGATCATAACCTATTGAATAAATTAACAATCAGGGAGCTTAACACTGATAATTAACTAATTGATTAATGGGACAAGAGAGACCGCTCCCTGACAGCTGCTACATGGAAGACTCTTGTACAATTAATGCTTAAGAACGACAAATGGTAAAAGCTTTTGTCCAATTATTATAAAAAAAATTAATTTTGCTGCTGATTAGGAAACATAAATTTGTTCTCATTATTCTAGAAATAACTAATTTTTGTATTTCTTTACTGTAAAACCAAACCACGAGAAAAGATAAGTAGTGCAAATAGAGGATTTGCATCTCGGTCAATAGCCATAAAAATTCTATCTGACTCTCTCCTACCTGACTGCCCAGCTGTCCTTATGGGTAAAGATTAGGGGTATAAAAGTCAAAACCTAGAATAGTTTCTAGTGTTTTCACGGTGTCAATTTTTCCAGCTTCTGCCTGGCACTGGCTCCCTCTGACCACTTTGCACAGCATCCCATGAATACTGTGCTCCAGCCCTGTAGGACTTCTGGCCCTTCCCCACATACACCCATGCTTTTCATTTCCATGTTTCCCTACCTCCAAGCCTTTACACACACCAGCTTCACCTGATGGCAATGCTTTTCACTCTCCTGTCGTTGTGGCAAAGCTTTAGAAATCCACTTTCTGATTACATATCAAATATGTCTCTGCTAAACTGTTAAGTCAGGATTAGGAACAGTGCCTTAGTCATCTATATATTTTATATAAAATTTTATGTAATTAAATTTTATGTTTATATGTTATATATGATTTATATTTTATATATACATTAAAATATAAAATTTATGTAATTTATAAAATTTAATAACATATAAAATATATGTTAAAGACAATATATACAAAATTTTAAAATTTTAAATCTACCTGGCTTATAGAAGTCATCCAACAAATATCTTTATAAAGGAAGGAAAAGGAGAAAGGGACAGAGAAGGAGAAAGGCAAGGAGTGGGAAAGAAATAGGGAAGGGTGGCTTTTAACATCAGTCAATAAGTATGCAAACAAGAACCTTCTAGGTTGCCAAACAAAATGGTGAATTAAGATAAATGGTCACTGTTGTCACAGAACATATAGTCTAAAAGTAGAGACTGAAAATTAACCAGGAAACTTTATTTTAAGATTTTATTCATTTGGGGGCGCCTGGGTGGCTCAGCGGGTTAAAGCCTCTGCCTTTGGCTCAGGTCATGGTCCCAGAGTCCTGGGATCAAGCCCCACATCGGGCTCTCTGCTCAGCGGGGAGCCTGCTTCCTCCTCTCTCTCTGCCTGCCTCTCTGCCTACTTGTGATCTCTGTCTGTCAAATAAAAAAATAAAATCTTTAAAAAAAAAAAAAGATTTTATTCATTTGTTGGGGTGCCTGGGTGGCTCAGTGGGTTGGGCCTCTGCCTTTGGCTCAGGTCATGATCTCAGGATCCTGGGATGGAACCCCACATCGGGCTCTCTGCTCAGTGGGGAGCCTGCTTCCCCCTCTCTCTCTGCCTGCCTCTCTGCCTACTTGTGATCGCTCTCTGTCAAATAAATAAAATCTTTTTTAAAAAGATTTTATTCATTTGTTCATTTATTTGAGAGACCACGAGTAGGGGAAGGGAAAGAGGGAGAAGCAGACTCCCCACTGAGCAAGGAGCCTGACATGGGACTCCATCCCGGACTAGGATCACAACCTGAGCCCAAAGCAGAGTCATCCAGGTGCCTCTAACCAGAAAACTTTTTAAATATAACATTTTTAACAATAAAGCAGTGTTAGAGAACAGAGGAGTAGACTTTCTTAAAACGAGTTTTCGGGGATGGGATTGAGGAGACAGTTCAATTTTTCCAAGACAAAAGGAAATATTCTACAACTGAGAAAAGTCCAAAAAATGAATAATTCATTTTCATCATTATTGTATGATTGCTGCAAACAAGTTGATCCCATTTGAAAAGAAGATGGATGAAATATTTGTATCAAATAAGCAAACTGGGTTTGCTAGTGTCTCCTCTCAGGACTGTGAAAAGAGTCACCGTGAAAGCAGCTGCACTTCCTAATCTGAACTCAATCTTCAGTCCTTTCCTTTCCTGTGATTTTATTGAATAAATGATCATTGAGTCCGCTAATATTTTGGTGGTTACCTTGTATTCCTCTGCTTATCTGGAAGGCAGGAGGGTGGCAGTTGTCCTTTCCTGAGCCCTGCCTCCACCTCTTTTCTTCTTGTCCACTCCCTTAGGGATCTCATGCACACCTCTGGCTTCTGTTCCCTCCTCTGAATTCCTGCCCCCATCACCTTCTGGATGTCTCCATTTTGTTGGCTCAACCTGTCCAAAACTGACCTGATCATCTCCCCATTCTTTTCCGAAACCTTGCTTCTTCATATGTGCTCCTTTTTTTCAGTGAGTGTCTCTCAATAGAGAGCCAAACCAGGAACAAAGCAGTTGTCCTAGACTCTTACTTACTCCTTTATTCCTCCATATTGAATGAAACCCTCTCAATTCTACTTCCTCAAAATCTCCCAGACTTGTTCTCCACCTTCCAGCCCCATTGCCACTGCCTTAGTTCAAGCCCTTAGATCACCACAACAGAATGCTGGTGCCCTCCAGGGCTGGCCCCCACTAACAGCACAATGATTAAGCATCCACACTAGTGTTAGACTACTGGATTCAATCTCAACTCCATCACTTAACAACTCTCTAATCTTTGGCGAAGTATTTAAATTTTATGTGCCCATTTCCTCATCTAAAAAGTGGGAATGATCAGAATTCCAATGTAATACTGTGTTATGAGGATTAAATGAGACATACATAAAATGCATGGGAGCAAATTGTGTTAAATTACTGTTGTTGACGTCTTTCAAATCTGCCTTCACTCCAAATTTTTCTTTTTTTTTTTAAGATTTATTTATTTTAGAAAGAGGGAGTGAATGAGCAGAGGGAACAGAGGGAGAAAGAGAGGGAGAGAGGGAACCTCCAGCAGACTCCACAGAGTGCAGAACTCATCGTGGGGCTCAATCCCATGATCCTTAGATCCTGAGTTGAGCCAAAATCAAGAGTCGGACACTTAACCAACTAAGCCATCCATATGCCTCACAACAGATTAATTATTTTAAAACAAATCCGATCATGCCACCACTACTGACAATCCCATGATACTACAGTCACTGCAAAATAAAATTCAACTCCTACATGCTCTTGCCCCCCACCTACCTCTCACCTCATCTCCTGACCCTCCCCCATACACCTTACACCAAAATTACTTTCTAGCTCCCCAACTGTCCATGTTCTCACTCTCCAAGTATTTGGACTTGCTAGTGCTCTGGGAGAGGTTCCTACCTGACTAACTTCCTCAAGTACTTCTTCATTTGTGAAGTTTCCCATTTTTCTTCCTGCTTTTCCCTCAAACTCATTTAGGCATTCCCCCTCTCAGCTCCCTCAGTGTCTTTTTTCCACCTCTTTCAAACTTCACCAAGAATACTGGAATTTTTCATCTGCCTCTCTCACTCAAATAATAGCTCATTAAGAACAAGGACCTATCATTCTTTTATCACCATCTCCCCAGCATCCATCAAAGAGTTGGTTGCTCAAAAAATATGTGGGAAATACAGAGTAAAAAAGGGAAAGGAGGGAGGCAGAAAGGGAGGAAGAAAAAATGAGACAAGTAATATCCCTATATGTGCATGAATTTTCCTGATACTTCAGCTTTTCTGTCACAGGTCTGGGCAGGAAAAAGAAAAGACTCTCTCAGGAGCTGTCTTCTCAGAACTGTAAGACAGCTCTGCTTTGGCCTCTGCCTTGAACGTAGAGGACAAGTGAAAGAATCTGGCCAGGGGCTCTGCTATGGTTGGAAGACAGAACAGGTGCTAGAGACAGAAACAAAGTTGAAGTGCCGACCCGAAAGTTAGAAAGAAATAGGTTTACCCTCTGGGAGTTAAATCATATAAACAAAACATAATGTAGAGAGTGATGTCAAGGAATATAGCAGAGTAGGAAACTAAGAATCTATCCCTCCACATAAACTACCTATTGAACTGACAGGAACTGTCTAAAGTTACTATTTTAGAACTCTGGAGCTTAGTAGAAGAGGTTCAGCACGTGGGAGAACTCAGTGAAGAGGCGGGTAAATTTTGGTGAATTTGAGCCTTTTGCAAGGTTACAGTCTCCAGCCCAGTAGCAAGCAGCTGTGGACATAGCTTACATTTCAGGTGTTACTTACTAGACTCAGGGTGGGCAAAAAGAACATTGTACTGATAGCTGATGGCTGCTTTTGCTCACTGAAGGACCAGCACAGAGATCAGCCATGTTTGAACACCCACTTCCTACGAGTAGCTTCCCAGCTACAGGGGATTTAAAGAGACAAGACCTTTTTCTCCTTATATAAGGAAATCTTTGTCAGGTCAGTGGCTGGCCACAGAGAAAATTGAAAACTTCAGGAACCACAAAACAAGAAATACATGCTTTTTAAAAATAGTTTGGAAAAGCCAAGAGGATGGATCTACCCACAAAAAAAGTAAAAACAAGCAATCCCAGAGGAATGGAAGAATTAGGTTTCTAGAGCTCCTACAGCATATACCTATAATGTTGAGTTCTCAACTAAAAACTATGGAATTTGCTTTGTATATTCCATACATATGGAATTACAAATTCAAATTACATTTGTAATTCCATATACAAAGCAACAGGCAAGTATGATTCATTCATAGGAAAAAAAGTATTTCACAGATACCATCCCTGAAACAGCTCAGATATTGGAATTAATAGTCAAAGACACTAAATTAACTGCCTTAAATATGTTCAATGAGCTAAAGACAACCATGGACAAGGACTAAAGGAAATCAGGAAAATGATGTCTGAACAAAATGAGAATGTCAATAAAGAAATTATGAAAAGTAATCAAAGAGATCACTAGAGGGATTCAGCAGCAGATGGATCTGAGTGATTAAAAAAGAAATGTTTGCTAACTAGTAACCAGAGAAATGCAAATTAAAACAAGATACCAATTTATACCTTATCAGATTGGCAAAAAATAGGAATCTGATAATACCCAGTGTTCATGTGGACATGGAGCAACAGAATCCCTCCCTCAAGTGCTACCAGTCAGAAACAATCTGACAGTCTTTAGTGAAATTAAGTAGATGTTCACCCCGTGACTCAGAAGTCTCCCTCTTGGACAGATGCCCTCAGAGAAATGAGCACAAATCTACAAGAGGGCATGTCCAAAGATGTTCATCCCAGCATTAACTGTAGTAGTGGGAAGTTGGAGGAACACAGTGTCCATCACGAAGAGATGCATAAGTAAAATGTGGTGAGTGCATGCTTAGGAATACTAGGTAGAACAGAGAGCTATAAACCAGAACAACATGGATATATCTGCAAAATATAATATTGAGCTTAAAACATAAAAAAACAAATAAGATTGACAACAAATACAATTTACCCAAATTTAAAATATAAGAATGACAATACTGGCAGAGGGTGGATGTGGGAGAATGGCTGGGGAAAAGGAATAATGGGAAAACAAATTAATAAAAATCTTAAAAAATAAATAAAATGAGAGGCATTGCTTAGACCAATAATGATGGTGTGCCTCAAAATAAGATGTATGACTAACTCAACACTATGCACCTGAGGTCCAATATAAAACAAAAATATAGAATCGCCACCATGGATGCCTAGGTTGCTGAATCTGTGAAGCATCAGCCTTCTGCTCAGGTCATGATCCCATGGTGCTGGGATCGAGTCCTGCATTGGACTCCTTGTTCAGTGGGGAATCTGCTTCTCCTTCCGCCTGTCACTCCCCTTCTTGTGCTCTCTCTCTCTCTCGCTCTCTCTCCCAGTCTCTCTCTTTGACAAATAAGTAAATAAAATCTTAAAAAAAAAAAAAGAAGAAGAAGAAGAATCATCACCTAAAGGATCTGAGGTAGGCAGCATCACCTAGTAAAATGGCTTCATATTATAATTTAATAGAATATATTAGTATACCCAAAGAAAATTTTCTCTCAGGGTTATATGCTGGACTTCTCTTTAGAAACCACAAAAGCAAGAAGAGAATGGGCTAAAAGACTTGTAAGAGTTGGAAAGAAAAAACCACCAATCTAGAATTCTGTATCTAGCAAAGACATCCTTTGAAGGTGAAGCTGACGAACAAAGATTCTCAAACAAAAATTGAGGGAATTTGTTGCCAGTGTACCAGCTTTGCATTAAATGTTAAAAGAAATCCTTCAGAAAGAAAGAAAATTATGGAGGTCAGAAACTTGGCTCTACATAGAGGGACAGCACTAGAGAAGGTATAGATGAAGTTTTTTTTTTTCTTATTCTTCATTGATCTAACAGATCTAATTGTTTGCTCGAATAATAACAGCAACAATGTCTTGGGTGATTTGTGATCACCAGCTTGTGGATAAGTGAAATGAATGACAGCAATGCTGTAATCGCTGGACATGAGAAAGGAATTGGCAACACCCTATTGTAACGTCCTTGCAGGACCCAGCAGCAGTCTGTGAAGTGTATAGTGTTCTTTGACATGGGGGACATGTATCAGTTGAATGTATATTGAAAACTATGGTAACCACCAAAAAAATAAATAACCCATTTAGGTAACTTTCAAAGGCTTCCCCTAACAGTAAAATATAAACTGCTACCATGGTCCCAAGGCTCTTCCTCCCCTTCCTTCTGAAATCTCTCAACTCTATCTCCTATTGCTCTCCTTCTTGCTCCACCATTGTGCCATTTTGTTTCTCCTGGAACCGCCCCTACCTTCCCAGGCTCACTCCTGCCTGAAGCTGTTTGCTCCTGCTCTTCACTTGCCCTATACTGTTCTGACTCTGGGTCTTCCATGGGACTCACTCTTCCATTTGCTGCTCTCTGCTCAAACCATTCTTTTTTTTCTTTTCTTTCTTTCTTTCTTTTTTTTTTCTTAGATTTCATTTATTTATTTGAGAGAGAGATAGCAATAGAGAACACAAGCAGGCAGTGTGGGAGAGAAGGATAAGTGGGCTCCCTGGCTGAGCAGGGAGTCCACCTAGGGGTTCTATCCCAGGACCGCAGGATCATGACCTAAGCCAAAGGCAGATGCTTAACTGACGGAGCCACCCAGGTGCCCCTGCTCAAACTATTCTTATCAAAGAGACTCTCACAGACCAATGCCCATCCTCTTGTGATGTCCAATCACTCTCCCTCTTCTTACTCTATTTTTTCTCTGTCTATCCTCTTAGAATTTCTGTTTCATTAGAGTAGGGAATTTTTTTTACTCACCATTTTTCTTAATTCTCATTTAATACTTAAAACAACACCTGGCACATAATTGATGCTCAACAAATATTTTTGAATCACTCAATAAATATTTCAGAAAGAGCTATGGACCAGCTATGAAAGCATAGAAAAGACATTACAGAAATAAGCAACCTGGGAATACCTGGGTAGCTCAGTCATTTAAGAGTCTGCATTCAGCTCAGGTCATGATCCCAGGAATCTGGGCTGGAGCCTCATATCAGGCTCCCTGCTCAGTGGGGAGCCTGCTTCTCCCTCTCCCTCTGCCTGCAGCTCCCCCTCTGTGTCAAACAAAATCTTAAAAAAAAAAAAAAAAAAAAAAAAAAAAGGAATAAAGCAATGCAATGCAGAACTTTCCAGAGAGAAGGAGGCTGATCACTGAAGCATCCTTCTTCTGAGACAGATCGATCCCTATTAAAAGATGAGCACATCAAGCTACCAGAACCTATGGTTATCAAACCCTCTGATCACATAGTTAGTGCCCCCTGTTCTGATTTTATGCTCACCAAACAACCTTCTGACAATCTGGTTCCATCTTGTCTGCTTACAGGGATGAAAAACTCTGGTCAGCGGGTGCCTGGGTGGCCCAGTCGGTTAAGAATCTGCTTTCAGCTCAGGTCATGATCCCGAGGATGGGATGAGCCTGCATTGGGCTCCCTGCTCAGAAGGGTGCCTGCTTCTCCCTTTCCCTGCTTGTGTTCTCGCCTGCTATCTCTCTCTCAAATAAATAAATAAAATCTTAAAAAAAAAAAAGAAAAAGAAAGAAAGAAAAGAAGGGAGGGAGGGAGGGAGGGAAGAAGGAAGGAAGGAAGGAAGGAAGGAAGGAAGGAAGGAAGGAAGGAAGGAAAAAACGATCCAACTCTGATCAGACCAGTCTTTCCTGACCATCCTATGACCTTGCTGTGGTCCTTCCCATGTGTATTCATTAGGACTCTCGGACACAAACAGTAGAAAGCTAGTCTGAAATAGGTTAAACAAAAGAAGAATTTAATGAAAGCACATAGAGGTGTCTCACATAGTCAAACCTTGGGAAGGTCAGAGGAGCTGCTGGAACTTAAAAAAAACTCCACCGAAGGACTTGAAAACCACTAGTACTTTCATAACCCTTTGCTCGGCTCTGCTTATGTATCCATTTCATTTTCTTCCACTGCGCATGCACCAGAGAAGGACCAATGCTGCTCTCTGTGAAATTCAGAAACTCCTGGGAAAGGTGCTGATTGGCTGACCCTCTGGCTCGGTTCCATCCTAGACCAATCAACTGCAGCCAGGAAGGTGGGGTCTGTACGAACATGGCAGCTTCTGGGAGTCTGCGTGGTTGGAAGGCGGCCTTTTCTAAAAGGGGTTACTGCTTTCAGAAGAGTGTGAAAGTATGGGGCAGACGCACAGTAGATTCTTTCTCCTCAAGTTGAAATTCTATAAGCTAAAACCAGTTTCGGACTCTAGAGGCATGCAGGGCATACTAGTACTCCATGCTGGAGGAGCAGGGTGAAACTTACAAATAAGTTTTAGGGAAACTTTCAAGAAATTGGCTGTCTGGCCAAAAAAAAGATACAGTTGAGCAAGTTACTCCAAAAGTTCAATATACTTAACCCTTTTTCACCAATACATTTCACAATAGCATGCAATAAATGAAGAGCTGTGTATAAGGTTTTAATCTGATTTGTATGTCTGATTTTTTTCCTCCTCTTGGTAGGGTATGTTTTATACTTTTGTATGGGGCCAAGAGGTGAAATAGTAGGAAATTTTGGGTAAGCAGAGAGCAGGCAGCTAGGCCTTCAGCTCCCAGCCCTTTCAGTCCTTGGGTCTTCCTTTCTAAGCCCTCAGGTATCCCATATTTCAATAGAAGCACTAGTGCCTGGAATCCTTCTCTTTATGATATGTGAAAACTTTCTCCAGACTGCAGCCTCTCTGCCAACATTGTTCCAACGAAAAGCAGAACCAATATCAACAAATCACATGTTGAACAGCTGAGCTGAACGCCACCTTTAGAGAGTTAACTCCACATTCTCTCCCCTCTCCTCATAAGTGGCAGATATTTACCTCAAAACTGTAATGGTTAAAAGATGTTACCTGGGAACTGGAAGACAAACTAGAAAATCGGAGTTTGATGCAAATAAGAAAACAGGCAAACAGATAAAGGCAGCACAGGACAGGAGGGGTTAGGTTTTGTTTAGTGGAAATTACCTGTGCTCAAAAGCTGGGGTGCAAATCAACACCAATACCACCCCAATATCAAAAGGATGAAATGTAAAAAAAGAAGAAGAAGAAGAAGAAGGAGGAGGAGGAGGAGGAGGAGGAGGAGGAGGAGGAGGAGGAGGAGGAGCAGGAGGAGGAGGAGGAGAAGAAGAAGAAGAAGTGAGAAAATTTTAAAGAGTCCTTGGAGAGAGCAAAATGGAGTCTCTCATGTCAAGTGGGAGCCTGTGTCAAACAATGACACAAGCACTTAAGGAGTTATCGACAGGACCAGCATCAGATGACACCCCAGAACTGATACGAATAGAACCAAAGGTCTGCAGAGACCCCAAACTGATGAAATCCCTTTAAAAAGGGGAGGATTTTGGCAGCAAACTGTCAGACTCTTCAGGCCTGAGCCCTCTATGTCTGACCACTTAAAAAAGGCGACCACTACGGATCTGGGAACAGAACCGGGAGTCTTCCCTGCTTGAACATCATAAGCAGTAGGAGTTGACCGGGACCACACCAAAGCCTTATCTCAGCTCTGCGCCCCCAGACTGACTTCACATTTAGTTCCTTAACTTCCTGCACCCTTCTGTTAGCTTATTCGTTGTGTGGCTTATCTTCCGTCCTCCTCTGTGTGCTGCGTAAGAAGCCAAGTTTAATCACATGGTGAAATGTCATTGAGTCTGGAATCCTGAACCTGCTTTATCATTGTGATTTAACTTCGCTTTACGATTGAATAAAGCTGACATTGTGGAAAGACACAATCCGTGTGCATGCCTTCACACCGTGCTCAGGACAATCCCGCAAATCATTTGTAGTAGCTCTAGAATTCATTTAAAATCATTTAAAAAAAAAAAAAAAAAAAAGAAACAAACAAACAAACAAAAAAAAAAACTAAATATGAATATTCCACAAGATGGCAGTCTTGCTTTTCCGAAATGTTTTATCTGCCTTGAGCACCAAGCATGATCTTTAATAGAAAAAACAAGCAAATGTACGGAAAATTACAGAACATTTCAAAGAGGACTTCCTTACTGAAGGAGAAGCACTGTAGGAGACTTTGGACTGACTTTGGACTGACTTTGGACCGACACGCCTAAACTAAATATTTACCAGGTCTTAGAGAAATAAATACAGTGAGTTACCATATTTACCACTAACATGTGCTGTTTGTGATAGGTTACATTCAGGAGGAAGAAAATTAATCTCTGGAATCACTAGGTGACACTTTGTAATTGGGCAGGTTATTTCTTCAGCAGCCTTAGACTCAAACCTTTACTGAGACCTGCTCTGTTTGATGCACTTAGCTAGGTGCTAGTTCTCCTTCTATAAGAGTTTTCTTTCCAAAAAGATGGAAACGGGAGAAAATATCTTGCTTATAACATTGATACCACCTAGATTTACATAATATTTAGATCCTCAATATTGCAGAAAAAAAAAGTATTAATTAATAACTCCATTATTGTTTGCAGAACGTCATAAAGCTTTCCCCAACTACAAAATTTTAGAAACCAAAGAGTACTAAAGGGATGCTCATTGCAGCATCATTTCAAATGAGAAAAATTGGGCCCCCAACTTGAATATACAGTGCCATGAAAATGAATTAATATACCGTGCTACAGTTGTACCATGGAATTCTAGGCGGCTGTCAAAATGAGGAATGAATCAAATGAAGTTACACGATTCTGCTGGTCACTAAGCTATTATTGTCTCTCAGCTCCAATCCCTCCCCTCCATATGCTCTGCTCTCTGATGCTGGGCAGACACTGCAAAGCCTGTTTCCCCTTTGTTGGGAGGCTCTGCAAGGCTGTCCTGGTTGTGTTCCCACAGTCACAGCCTCTGCCCTGGCAGCGGTCGGTACCAGGCTCCGGCTTTTGTTGTGATTGTTTTGGACCTTCCAGAACCAAGCTCACTGTGTCCTAGAGGATGAGCACTGACTGGCAGGTGCCCCCTCCCTGAGCAGGACAGGGCCTTTTCCCTGAAGCTTCCAGACTCTGAGACCCCTAACCTCTTCCCTTTGTGCCCCTGGTCTTAGGAGCGGTAGCTTTTGGTACAGGTACTTTCTCTGTGTCGCCCTTTGCTTTTTTAGTTCTCTAACACTTGTTTGACCCATTCCTTAACATTACCTTTTCTCTGTTGAAATACTGAAAAACCAGAACTGACATCATGACTACATAGCAGGAATTACAGATAATAATATAGATAGACGATACATAGAAAGATAGATGGGGGCGCCTGGGTGGCTCAGTGGGTTAAGCCGCTGCCTTCGGCTCAGGTCATGATCTCAGGTCCTGGGTTCGAGCCCCACATCGGGCTTTCTGCTCAGCAAGGAGCCTGCTTCCTCCTCTCTCTCTGCCTGCCTCTCTGCTTACTTGTGATTTCTCTCTGTCAAATAAATAAATAAAATCTAAAAAAAAAAAAAGAAAGATAGATGGGTTCACATATACATATTAGAATATATGTGCTTATATACATATGTGTATATACATACAAGAATATATGTACTTTGTTTTACATATGCTACATATATACCCACAGGCATACATTGTGCTTAAAATTTCATCTATTCTTCACAACACATGCTATGAGATAGATGCTATTACCCCCCGTTATACAAAAGAAGAAAGTGAGTCTCAGGGAGCTGACATAAATTCTACAATACTACATAGATCACAAGTGATGAAGCTAGGATTTGAGTGCAAATATCACGAACTCCCCAATGTATCTTTTTTCTACTCTGCTCAAAGTCAATTTATCCTGAATAGTGCTGTCAAAGGTCAATCCCTAGGCTAGTCCACGAATGTTTTTTACCCCATAATACAAACTATAACTCTATTCTAATAACACCAGAGAATATAACCTTCCTATACAAGATTGCCTCCGTGACTGAAGTTATGGGGAGTTCAAGAAAAATTGGGAAAGCACGGACATCCATAGTTCTAGGGTACATGTCATTCATTTGTTCAGTTAATACGATTTTGTGCCTTTTAGGTCCCTGGCAATTCTCGGGGCTTTCTGTGGTAAACAAAACAGAACCTACTCATGCTTTCAAAAAGTTTATAGTCTGGGGAGAGTGGCTGTTTTTAATTAAATAATCACCCATAGGACAGATACCTGAGCGTATTATACAGGAATTTTACATAGACAAACTGCATGACTACAGGGCAGTTCCAAATGCTGAACCCCCTACACACACACACACACACACACACTCACACTCATACACACACACTCACATTCACACACTCACCCACACAAGACCTTGGCGTCTACCCATCTCCTGTCTAGCATGGTGTGTCTTCTCTGCTTTTGTTTTCCAAGAACTTGTCAGCTCTTAATCCAAATCATAGAGAGCTATCACAGCAGCAGAGACTGTGGAGTTGTGTAACATTTGTTAAAAACCTGCTCTTCTCTCATAAGGAGTCAATCAATGTTTCCAACGGCAACAGCCAAGCCCAGACTTTTCTCAGTAACCTACACGTGAGCAGTAACACATACCTGGTCTGATCGATGAACAAGTGGCCAGGAAGCTTTCTGGGGGACAGACTTCCAGATGTGCAAACATAAATGTAACCAAACCAGAAACTCTTAGAGTAATCATGGACAGGAATCTGTCATCCCACCATGACAGCTAAATCTCTGGACTCCCTTTTTGGCCGCATTTCATTAGTCAAGAAACAGATCATTAGTCAACTATGCCACAAAGAAAAAGGCCTTGCTGCAGCCTAGGTCCCCAGAGGGACGTTAAAACTAGTGGGAGAAACCTCACAGAGAAACAGGGTATTGGTATAGCCTCAAAGTACCTCCCCCAAAATACTTACTAATCACTGTAAGGGTTTGACTAGATGTCCACACAGTCTTTGACATTCCTCTCTCCAGGAGGTAGAATTTAATTCCCTGTCCTTTGAGTGTGGCCAGATTTAATGACTGTTTTCCAGTGAATAGTGTAGGGAAAGGGGAAACCCGTGGCTTTACAGTAGAGATAGCATCTTACCCTAGTGGAGGTTTAGTATCATTATACACTAGTATACACTAGTGACACTAGTATCACCCGTGAAATCATGCCCACCCTGACGTGACATGACAAGAAAGGCACATCATCTCTGTGGTTTCCTTCCCCAAATCTCATAACCCCAGTCTAGTCATGGGAGAGCATCAGACAAAACCAAATTGAGGGGTATTCCCCAAATATACCTCATCAGTCCTTCTCAAAAGTGTTTTTCATGCAAAGCAAGGGAAGTCAGAGAAAAGTCGGAGAAAGAATTGTTGACTGAAAGCCGACCTCCAAGTAGGTAAGGAAGACCTGATTCCTTGTGTTACTGAGGACTGTAGCCTGGGAGACACTCCTTCAGATTGCTCGAAGAACTGATCCAAGGCTTGTTAGTTATAAAGGAGTTTATATTTAAAAAGGTAAAGGGGTGTACATGCCAGTAAGCAGTTCTCCAAATACTTGTGCTTCACAAAATATACTCTGGTTGCAAAAATTAAGGTTTTCTGATTTCCACGTAGACACGAGAAAGACCTTTGGGTCATCTTAATACATTATGCTTCTATTATATCTGATGGTTCAAAAGGATTGCCTGCATGCTTCTACTTAACTGGTTTCCCGGTTCTTCCTGTTTTGGGTATTTTCTTGAGGTCACTTGAGATAGTCACAGAAGGCTGACGTCAGTCACCTACTGCAGTTTGAGTGTACAGAAGGAGACGAAGAGGATACGATAACTAAATGCAAATCCTGGAACAGGAAATTACCGGTAAAAGGAAAACCGGTAAAAACCAGTCTGTAGTTTAGTTAGAAGTGTTGTGCCAATGTGAATTTCTTAGCTTTGATAAATATGGCACGGTTATGTAACATACTAACAGTAAGGGAAGCTGGGTGAAGGTTATATAGGAACTCTCTATACTATCTTAATAACTTTTCTGCAAATTTAAAATTATTTTGCAATAAAAAGATTAAAGAAGAAAAGGGGAAAAAGCCACCAGAAGCTGGAATCCATCTCTACTAATGCATACCGCATGTCTGCTGTTTAAGTAATAAGTAATAGAATGTTACTTTTACATTCAACAAAGATGTGGTCTGCAGAGGAGAAGTTGGTCCCCTAAGAACTGGACCTAACCCATTAACAACCAGGCCAGGACACAGGAGGATTCAGGGAAGGCTCCCCTGGGGCAGGATTGAGCCAGGTCTGAAGGAAGGATGGGAAATACCAGGGTGAGGAGGACAGAGTGGACAATTTGTGGGGGGAATATGCAGACAGAACAGAATTGCCAGGACCTGAGGAAGCCTGGAGGTTCAAGGGGAAGGAAAGAAGCCATGGGGGAAAGAGGGAAGTGAGTAAGTGAGTAAGGGTGTTAGGCCCAGAGAAAGCTGGAAAGAAAGAGCTGAGAAAAGGTGGGGGTATGTGGGAAGGCAACAGGGTAGTAGGGCCTTTGAAGCCCCCATCAGACATCATTCAAATCATTTAATGTGTTAAGATTTGATTTTCTAAGGGCTCACTCCAACCATGGCATGGAGGTGAACAGAATACAAGAAAGAACAATAGAAGAAAAACTGCATGTGAGCCAAGATTTTGTCCCTGTTCCACTTAGAATAGTGCCTGGCACAAAGCAGGCAGTCGGAAAATGTTTACTAAATGAGTGAGTAAAGGAATGAATGAATATGTAAAAATGGATTGGAGGAGGTCAGTGTGGGAAGAGCAGATGGGAGGTGGATGAGCTAATGCAGACACAAGACTTACCGGGAGACAAGTCAACTGAGTGAGGGAAGCAGGCCCCCAGCCTTAAGTGATGACTCTGCTTCCTGAAGCAGCTGTCCACACCCCTCTTTTTACTGCCCTGCCCCCAACCTTGCCCCTGTTCCCTTCTCTCCTCTGAATGCATCAGTAAAGAATGAGGATTTGTAAATTTCCCCAACTCACTTGCTCCTAAAGCAAGACACAGTCATTCTTAAATCCTCAAAGAATATTGTTTTATTCTCAGTAGAAATAGGGAAACAAGGCTTTGTTTTTTCATGTGTTTCAGACTATCCCCTACACTTGGATGGCCTGACATATTCAAAAGACTGTGGTAAGATTCATTCTCACTACAATAAGAAAGCCAAGACAAAGGCCTGAGTGGAGGTCCAGGGCAGCCTGCCCCAAGGGCAGCCTGGGCAACTTTGGCATGAAGATTATTTGGGGTTAAAAGCAATCGAAACCCAGCAGATTCAGGGGAAGTTATTTACTTCCCCCTCAGCTGCCCTCCATCTGTACCACAAGAGAGCTATTGACATATTCCTCTTTACCTAAGAAACGTTTCTGCCTAATAGAGCAAAGTTTTCCAAACATCTCCTCTCACCTCCTTAAAGGTCTTCCTTCCCTTTGTATCCTCAAACCTCAACCCTTCTCCTTAGCTCCTATAAACTTCATGTTTCCTCACTGCCTTTGGAATTTCCATGTCTGTGTGGATTCCCCTTATGTATGCTATTAAATTTGATTTTCTCCTGTTAATCTGTCTTGCGTCAATTTGATTCGCAATCTAGCTAGAAGGACCCTCAGGGGAGAAAAAAATTATTCCTCCCCAACACCTATCTTGACATTTTTAATGAGTATTAATTACTACCCATTCCTGTATGCCAGGGATTTTCCTCTTTTTAAAAATGATCACATATAAAAGTATGTTTTTGCAGAACTGTGGAAAATACCAAAGCAATTGCTGCTGCTAACATTTTGCTTCCAGTTTTTTTCCCAAGCACTTTTATGCTAAAAAAATTTAGTGTTTACTCTGTTTGTATTAATTGTAGTTACTTATCTAGTTGATTTTAGCTTTCTCATTTCATATAAGTTTTCTGTTTCTAATCTTCTTTTGTCGATTTTTTCCCTCTCTTTTCCTATCTTCTTTTGGACTGAAGAACTTTTCTCTATTTTCTCAACTGCTATTCTAATAGTTTATAAGTTAGAAATTGTATTTCTATTCTTTCAGTGAATACCCTTGAGCATACATATTTAAATTTTTTTCTAACAAAATTATTCACTATTCATCTCCAGTTTGTGACTAAAAGAAGCTTTTCCACACAAAATGAACAGACTTTTTTGAATCTCTAAAAGTCAGAGAGTTTTATTTGATCCCAAGTTAGGCAGCTGCCAGGAAAACATATTCTTCACAGGGAAGAACATGCTCTGAAGAATGAACAGTTTTACAGGATTATATCTTTTTTCAATCTTGTAAAAGCTCAAAAGATTATAGATTAGCATAGAGGCAGAAATCACAAGTGTAACCTCAAGAAAGGCAGAGAGTAGGAGCATTGATCAATATCTTAAGGACAAGATGGTTTCCCTTTAGGCTACTCATTTACAAAGTAGGCGCACCATATATGTATGCTTGATGGGCCATAAATCAGACTATACAAAGTTTATGTACAGTCATGCTGACTTAAAAAGAAATCTAAAATGGCTTTCCTTATATCTCAGGCCTTTAGGGTTTTGTTTTGTTTTGTTTTTTTGTATTTTTTTTTTCCTCTCACCAAGCTTAACATCTAATTACCTCTATGTACCATCCGCTCCCTCATCTGGTTACCACTGGCCAGAGCTTTCCTTTTACTCTTTTTTAAACATAAAAGAAGGTTGTTTTAAGCTTTTGCATTAGTTACAATTAAATTCACAAACATACTTTACCAACGGCTGTATTCACCACTGTTTCTTGTTTCGAATACCTTCTTTCTGATCACTGTTCTACGTGCTCAAATAAGTCACCTAATAGCTCTTTCAGTGAGAGTCTGTAGGTGGTAAGTTTTCATGTCTGAAAATGTCTTTACTTTGCCTCCACTCTTTTTATTGTGACAAAATATAACACACAACATAAAATTTACCTTTTTTAAGTGTGCAGGTCAGGGGTACTAAGTATCAGAAGATGAAAAGTACCAGAACTTTTCATCTTCTGCAGCTGAAACTCCATACCCATTAAACAATAATTCCTATTTTCCCTCCCCCGAGACCCTGGTAACCACCATTTTTCTTTTTGTCTCTATGAATTTGACCCTTCTAGGTACCTTACATAAGTGGAATCACACATTATTTGTCGTTTTGTGACTGGTTTATTTCACTTAAGCATAATGTCCTTAAGATTCATTTATGTTGTAGCATGTGTCAGAATTTCCTTTCTTCTTATGGCTGGATGATATTCCACTGTATGTATATATCACATTTTGTTTATCCATTCTTCTGACAATGGATACTTGGGTTGCTATTGTAGCCGAACTCAAGGGGCTCACTGCTTGGGGTCCATTAAATTGAACACAGCCCGAGGAAGTGTTGAAAGCAAAGGACTTTTATTACATATTACAAGTTCGAAGACAGGGAAATAGCTTTCAAGGTACTGTTTCACCATAGGGTTAGTACAGGAAATTTCATTCAGTGTATTAGGTGGTGGGGGAAGGGAGCTTGTCCATACATTAAGGAACCTATGCATATTCTATTATTTAGGCACTTTGGTTCACTTGCACATGTCTAGCATGTCAACATACATTGGATATTCAAAAAACGGAGGAAAACCCAGCCCATATGAGAAGATCTTGGTATTATAATGAGCTACAGGTAATTTTGGGACAACTCAGGGGGGCTTCTGGGTAGGTCCTCAGCTCCAAATCACCTCAAACTCACTCACATAAGGGGCTATCAGGCAAAACACCTAGCTAAGCAGCTCCTTAGTGGGAACTGCAAAACAAAACACACTCCTTCCCTGTTTTTGTCCTTTCCCCTTGCTCCCTTTTGCTGATAGATTTCAGCCTCTACTCTAAATAACTCCCTCCTGCATCCTAGCTGACAGGGGCAAGAGTCTCCTGGGAAGGTGGGTGCAGTTGATTGGAGGCCCATGAGGTCATGGGAGCAGGCATTCTGGTGCCACCTCATCAAGGTCCCTGGAAGTCTTTACCATCTCAAGAGACTTGGAATCTAAAAAATAACTTTATTCTTCATGTTAGAGATTTCATTAGGTACAGTTGGTGATGATATCTCTAGTAACTACTTGTCCTACAGGTTCCTGATAGGCAAGTTTTCTCATCCCTTGAGCCTGAGCTGTTGTGTTCCTTGGTTTGTCCAGCCATGTCTGCAGATGATAGGACCTCTAAAGTTCAGAAGTGATAAGATGTTTAGATAGTGTCTTCATTGTCACCTTTCGACAACTGTGAATAATGCTGCTATGAAAATGGGTATACAGGGGGGCCTGGGTGACTCAGTGGGTTAAAGCCTCTGCCTTTGGCTCAGATCATGATCCCAGGGTCTTGGGATAGAGCCTCACATAGGGCTTTCTGCTCAGCAGGGAGCCTGCTTCCTCCCCTCTCTCTCTGCCTGCCTCTCCACCTATTTGTGATCTCTGTCTGTCAAATAAATAAATAAAATCTTTGAAAATGGGTGTACAAATATCTGCGTGAGTCACTATTTTCATTTCTGTGGGCATATACCAGAAATAGATCGTATGATAATCCTGTGGTTAATTTTTGGGGGGTTTGCCATATGTTTTCCACAGCAGCTAAACAATTCTATATTCTCAACAGCAACACACAAGGTTTCCAAATGTCCTTATAATCTCAGAATTTGTTATTTTCTGCTTTTGTTGTTGTTGTTTGTTTTATAATAGCCATCCTCATTGGTGTAAAGTTGTATCTCATTTTTGTTTAGTTTTGCATTTCCCTAATGATTAGTTCGTTGAGTGTCTTATCAATTGTTTGTATGTATCTGTCTGGAAAAATACCTATTCAAATCCTTTGCCCACTTTTTTTTTTTTAAAGATTTTATTTATTTATTTGACAGACAGAGATCACAAGTAGGCAGAGAGACAGGCAGAGAGAAAGGAAGGGAAGCAGGCTCCCTGCCGAGGAGAGAGCCCGACGCGGGGCTCGATCCCAGGACCCCGGGATCATGACCTGAGCCGAAGGCAGAGGCTTTAACCCACTGAGCCACCCAGGTGCCCCCTTTGCCCACTTTTTAATGGAACTGTTTTGTTTTGCTGTTGTTGAGTTGTAGGGGTTCTTTATATATTCTTTATATCAATCTCTTATCTGATATATGGTTTGCAAATATTTGCTCCTATTCCATTAATTGCTTTTTCAATTTGTCTTTTACTTTTTTTTTTTTAAAGATTTTATTTATTTAACAGACACAGAGCAAGCAAAAGGAGGGGGAATGGCAGGCAGAGGGAGCCAGATGCAGGATTCGATCCCAGGACCTTGGGATCTTGACCTGAGCCCAAGGCAGACACTTAACTAAGTCACCCAGGCGCCCCAATTTGTCTTTACTCTTAAGTGATGGTATCGCTGGCCATACAATTTAAGGATATTAATTATTTTCCCTCAGCACTTTGAAAATATTACTTCATTGTCTTCTGGCATCTGTTATTGCTGGTGAGAAGTCAGCTGTCTGTCTAATTAGTGTTCCTTTGGTACTTTGACTTTTATTCCTGGAATTCTGTAAGAGTTTTCTCTTTATCCTAAATGTTCAACAGTTTCACCACTCTGTGTCTTGGGGAAGATTTATCATTATTTATTCTGGTTGATATTCAAGTGACCCTTTGCCATAAAGACTTAGGTCTTTTTTCAATTCTGAAATTAATTTTTTCAAAACTTGTTTCTTTAATATTCTTCTCAGTCTCTTCTGGAACTTTTAATAGAATTTTATGTTGAAGCCTGTGAATATATGTGTTTTTCCATGTGTTTTTCATATTAAAACTGTCTGTGTTGTGTTTTGCAGGAGGCACTGTCTTCCAACTTGCTAAACACCCCCTTCTCTGGTATCCAGATTACATTATCTATTGAGTTTTTGAGAAGAATATTTTATTATTTTGAAGATTTCTAAATGGTTATTTTTCAAATCCACCTGCTCTTTTTCCATTTTTATTATTTTGTGTATTTCACAATTTCTTGTTTTATTTAGATAGAAGTTATTCCTTCTTTTACCTCTTTGGGCATGCCATATATTGTTTGAGAAGTCTTTGTAAGACTGCTTCATAAAATTAATTTTATTTTGAGTGAATTCAAGTTCTGATTGTTTTTGTTCTTGTTCTTTCTTAGTATTAGATTTCTTTCTGTGTTTTGGCATTGTTATTTGATTCTGAATTTGTGAGTTTGTGTTTTTTTTTCTTCACTCTTTCCATATCTTTATCTACCTGGTTTTCCTAAACTCTGTTGGGTGGTTTCATAGATGCTTCAAATTGTCCTTATTCTTCTCCAGCTTTTAGTTCAAAACTAAAACTTAGAATGGCATTTTGAGGTTCCTGGCTAATGGTATATTGAGTCACAAGGGCAGCTGGCTGTTTGGTCGACTTCCAGGTCAGGGAGCTACAGTGTGGCCTCCAGTCTCTTTTAAAAGCCATGATCCTAGCTAGGGGTTGAGCACTTTTTTCTGCTTCCTTTGTTGAGGGCTAGGAGGATAGAAGTCGGGATAGGTTTGAGTCTCAGTTTGTCTGATTGATTTTCTATTTTTAGATTTATATCTATTATTTATTATGTTTTTGGAGTTGGGCATGTCAAAGTTGATCAGAAGCTCTAAATAGCTTTCTTATCACTTTCTTCACTGCCACACCCAAGTTCAGGCCACCATATCTCTTGCAACAGCATCCTAACTAGTTTCTCTGTCTCTAGTCTTTCTTTCCTCCAATCCATTCTTCCCACTAAGGCAGGGGGGTTGTTATAAAATGTAATTCCATTCACATCGCTACCCTGCTTAAAGTCTTTAAATGCTTCACTGTCACGATCAGTTGCAGAGATGGTGTAAAATCACCAGCCTAATATGGACAAGGAAAGAAGAAATTTAAGTTGCTGGCTCTTATTGATTACAGGCAAAGGAACATTAACTCATGTCTAGTCATTTAAGACAGAATCATTCTCATAAATAAAAATTAAAAAGGACTTTTTTAAAAAAAGATGGAAACATTCTCAAAAGAATGAAAATGTTACTACTTTCCTAAAAACGTGCATCCTCACTGGATTGGTCTCAGGACAAGGAAATAGATCAGAAATATTCTCTAGATCCCATAAAGAATCAATAGCTTCTTAGAACACATGACAATCATTAAGAAATCAGAAACTAATGTGATCTGGTGACTCTAAGAGTTAGGAAGTTTAGCAAACACAGCAGAAGACTTCAAATGTCCATTCAAGATACAGTTATTGAATATTTCTGATTTGCAAGGCACTGTAGAGAAAACAGGATATGTAAAATACCTTCTACTTTCAAGGATCTCACAAGGTAGTAGGCAAGGTGACATTTACAATTACCATAAAAAATGTGTGTTGGGGCGTCTGGGTGGCTCAGTTGGTTAATGTCTGCCTTCGGCTCAGGTCATGATTCCAGGGTCCTGGGATTGAGCCCCGCATCAGGCTCCCCACTCAATGGAGAGCCTGCTTCTCTCTCTCCCTCTGCCTGCTGCTCTGCTTACTTGTGTTCTCTGTCAAATAAATAAATGAAATCTTTAAAAAAAATGTGTGTGTTGTTGTAGGATGAATTGTGTTCCCAAAAGACATGTTGAAGTCTTAACCTCCAGTGCTTTAGAATGGGACCTTATTTGCAAATAGGATCTTTACAGATGTAATTAGTTAAGATGAGGTAATACTGGAGTAGGGTGGACCCTTAATCCAATAGAGAAAAGACATAGAGATATAGACACAAGAAGGGAAAACATCCTGTGACAGTAGAGGCAGTGATTGGAGTGATCTAGCTCCAAGCCGAGGAATGCTGAGGACTGGAGGCTGCTATGCTACCCGAAGCTAGGAAATGGGCAAGGATTAACCCCTATAGTTTTCAGGAGGATAGCCCTGCTATCCTCTTAGGACTTTGAACCTTCGAAACTGTGAGACAATAATTTTCTGTTGTGTTAAGCCATCAGTTTGCAGTACTTTGTTATGGCAGCTCTAGGAAACTTTTACATGTATTATAAGCAAAATTGCACAACAGAAATGAATCATTTCCAGATTAAGAATGGCTGTTGGAAGACATGGCACTTGTGCTGAACTTTAAGAGGATGATTTTTATATACATAGATGGCAGGAAGGGAAAAGGCTTTAAGTTAGGGTCTTTGCGTCTATCCAAATTCTAGCCTGAAGCCTAACCCTCCCAAGCATCCTCTCTGGAAAACAATCGGAATTTGATCCACCCTAATGCCTTTAACCTACTGTCAGTTTCGCCACTAACATGACTTTGAAGACACAAAATCTGGAAGGACAAAATATTTCATACAACCTTTATTATTTCTAACCCTGGTGTGCTGTGGTTAAATATTATTTGCTTTCACTACCTTTACATCACACTATAAAAGGGGGAATCCCCTTCATGAAGATGTTAGTGAGCAGTAGCTAATTAAAATCTCAGTCTAACCGGAAGAGACATAAGACTGGAAATGCAGCTTGGAATTACTTGTAATGCTTCTGACCTTGTATTATGATGTCTTCACAGTGATGTTTCTAGGCTGTTATGACTACAGGCATTATTTAGCAAGATTCTCCAGTTGTAAATAAACTCGAAATTTCAATAGTCGTTTGGGGGGCAGGGAGAGGGTTGTTGCTCCCCTTCTGGGTTTCAAATCAAACTGACAGACACTGTGCTCGCTTTGGCAGCACATACACAAACTGACAGACATCACATGGCTTCCATCCTAAATCACGGACATCTACCATTTCCATCTTTGAAAAATGATAGCCTCCTGGGGGTCCCCGGCGCGCCTCCTTCGCCTGGGGAGGAATGCTCAGAAAGGGGTTTTCATCTGTCAGTTCCGCCTGAAACACCGAGCAAATTACTGCAAAGAATATGGGTTCTTAACCTGAGATGCACATTCGGAATCACTGGAGGAGCTTATAACAATATACATTCCTTGCCCGCACGTTGGATGGGGCACGGTCTGGCCCTGTTCGAAAACGGGCCCCAACTGGTCAGAGGCCGAAGGACCCCAGGAGAACAAGTTCTGTACGGAGAGGCCAAGGCCCACGAATCAGACAAGGAGTCATTTCCAGCAGCCTCCCGACGTGAGACGCGATCCGCAAAAGCCCTTCCTCTCCCTGTCAGCCATCGAGGAAGTGTCTTTCGTCTCGGGGACCACTCCGTACTCGGTTCCTCCTCTCCTCCCCCATTCCGCCACGCCCCAGGAGCAGTTCCCAACGGAAGCCCCGCCCCCACGCCCGGGCCCCGCCCCCGGAGGCGCGGCGCGGGCTGCGGCTGGCGGAGGTGGGGAGGGCGTGGGCGGGGTGGGAGAGGGTGGGGGGCGGTGGGATGCAGGGCCGGGGCGGGACCTGGCCCGGCGCGGCGAGGGGAGGAGTCGTGAGGGGGACTCCCATTTTCTCTTCCGCGGGCTCCGTCTCGGAGGCGGGGCACCTGGGCGAGGAGCGGCCCCGAGCGCCGGAGTCGCTGCCGCCGCCGCCGCCGCCGCCGCCGGGCGCCTGGCGCTCCCCTCTTCAGTGGGGCGCTGGGTGCAGCAGCCGCCAGCGGAACATGGCGCCGTGGACATTCTGGCGCTGCTGCCAGCGCAGCGTGGGCTGGGTGCCGGTGCTCTTCATCACCTTCGTGGTCGTCTGGTCCTACTATGCGTACGTGGTGGAGCTGTGCGTGTGTGAGTACCAGGCGGGGGCCGGGGCCGGGCGGAAGGCCGGGCCTCTGCGCCCCGCCGGCCTGCGTCTGCCCTTGCCGGGCCACGGGGGTCCGGCCCAGGCCCGGGGGGAAGCAGGCCGTCGCGCTCGTGGCTTTGTCACGGTGGTGCGGTGCGGTGCGGCGCGGCGCGGCCCGGCCCGGCCTGGCC
This sequence comes from Lutra lutra, assembly GCF_902655055.1. Classification (NCBI taxonomy): domain Eukaryota; kingdom Metazoa; phylum Chordata; class Mammalia; order Carnivora; family Mustelidae; genus Lutra; species Lutra lutra. The sequence goes on along the minus strand of NC_062280.1, from coordinate 119,560,070 downwards.
TTCGGGCGTACGCTACACCCCGCGCAGAGCCGCGCTGCTCGGGCCGAGGTCCGAGCAGAGCAAGGCGGTGATAGCGTCCTGGGGTCTGCGGTCCCCCGCGGGCATCTCCTTCTCCTGAGGTGGAATGCTTTGAGACGGGTTGTCCTCGAACGGAGGAGACGAGCCTCGTAGAAGTTTGTGTGTGTGTGTGTGTGTGTGTGTGTGTGTGTGTACGTGCGCGCGCGTGTTGCATTCTTTGCTTTGTTAATGTTTTAAAATAAAAAAATCAGTTCCTCTTAGATTGCCTCAACAGCGTGAGAAGAAAAGCGTGCTACCTGAAGAGCCGGCTGGTGGGTGGGGGAAGGCAGGTGGTCTTTTCGTTGTCGCGTGCTGACGGCAGGTTAGCCATAGAAGACAGATGAGCGACCGCTTCTGATGTTTGGTGGCACTGACCCATTTTCAAGTTCATTTCTTTCAAGTCTGAATCCAGTAACTTATACAAAATGTTATGTTAACACCGTAGGCCAATTCTCTTTTTATCTTGGCTATGTATTATGGAGGTTTATATTTCTTTCATCCTCAGATTTTAAGGTTTTGTTTTATTTTCATGACTGCCAATTCAGTTTCTCACCAGGTTCCCTGGAGTAAGAAAGGAGTAACACCACAGTACACTTCAAAGATTTAAGATACAGATTTGAATACATAGCCGTTGAGATTGAAGGAAATTGGTTGTCCTCAAAACATTGTTTGAGGGCTCCTGCTTTGTTTGTGATAGTGATTGGTTGCTCTGCCTTAAGTTAATTGTTCATAGGCTTTGAGTGTGCAGCTATTTTAGGGTTATTCTAGCTTTCCACTTCTGTGTAGATCTACTCATATTTATACCAATTCTTACTGTCAGTTGAGGACCAAATGGTAAGTGGTATTTGTAAAAGCAGTCCCTTGGTATCCCAGAATGATCTAGTTTTAGTCTCCAGGTCACTGTTCTCTAAAGGACCCTTGTTATATACACTTAAAAAAAAAAAAAAAGAGCCACCAGAGGTATATGGATACTGATAGTATGAAATGAAAAGTAGTTTACCACCCACTCCACTTGCAAGTGGCAGAATCTGGACTTCTCCAGTTGTGGGTGGCTCTGGATTTGTACAACTGTCAAAGACTTGGTTAAAACAGTTCTGCACATGAAAGAGAATGCTTTGGCTCAGAAGGTTTGAGGAGAGGTTTTCAAATGAAAATAATCACCTTCAAGAAAATTATATTGTACCTATAGGATATTTAATTTTAAGGAAGACTATCCCAGCAAATGGGCCCAGAATAAATTAGTTGTGGAATACATTTCCACATAATAGTGGAGTTAATCTGTTGAATGTTATTGAATAATGTTTGAATCAATGAAAATTGACTAGATTTAGGTATTTCTTGAAGCTGCTTCCAAAAAATGATAGTGATCATAGGATTCTCATCAGTTCATGATGGTACTTGATTTTATTTACTCTGAAGTGGGTATTTATTACAAAAGTTGTATCAGTCTTATTTAATTCTTATTTAATTTGGAAGACTGTTCCTACCCTATCTTAATTACACAGTGGTTTTGAAATAAAGCTTCTGAAGAAACACTAAAAATGTGTGTTTATGTTGAAATTGCACAGCCTAACCTATAGAAGGTTTTTGTCAAAAAAAAATCAAAATGTGAGGTTAAACCTAAGGGAAATGAATATGAATACGGAAGTGCTGTGTGCTAGTGGAGATGGAGGGGACATTTTATTCATTCTTTCCTTTAATCCTCATATCTTGGAGCATAGGTATCTTCTACAGATGTAGGAAATGAGACTCTGAGCAAATAGGTCCTTGTTAGAGCACACAATTATTGAGTGGCTATTGCACTGTTATCCACATCTTTACACTATACATGTAACTTGTAGTGAGTCCTGGAACTGTAATTGTTTGTTCCATGATTGGAGGTGGATAATAGGTGGGGTTAAGTAGTTCCCCTTTTTGGAGATCATGACTTCAGTTAGGCATTAGGCCCATCCTTTAGAGATCATACCCCAGGATTTCATTAAATTAAAACATTCTGCACCAATTAAGGCCCAATGCTTGACAGAATTTTAAAATATTCAGTAGTAAAAGCTCTTATATAGGGCCTTCACTTAATACTTCTAAGTTATATGAGGTTAACTAGGAAAAATTTGAAAGTCTGCAGTATTACTGGACTGTATGAATCAGCATAAAGGTTCATTCACTTTCTTTTCTTTTTTTTAAAAAGGTTTTATTTATTTATTTGACAGAGATCACAAATAGAGAGGCAGGCAAAGAGGGGGAAGCAGGCTCGCCGCTGAGCAGAGAGCTGAATGCAGGGGCTCAGATCCCAGGACCTTGGGATCATGACCCAAGCCAAAGGTAGAGGCTTTAACCCACTGAGCCACCCAGGCACCCCAAGGCTCTTTCATTTCATAATAAAAGTATCCTTTAAGCTACTTTTTTTTTTTTTTAAAGATTTTATTTATTTATTTGACAGAGAGAGAGAGAGATCACAAGTAGGCAGAGAGGCAGGCAGAGAGAGAGAGAGGAGGAAGCAGGCTCCCCACTGAGCAGAGAGCCCGATGCGGGGCTCGATCCCAGGACCCTGAGATCATGACCTGAGCCGAAGGCAGAGGCTTTAACCCACTGAGCCACCCAGGCGCCCCTCCTTTAAGCTACTTTTATATGTTTATCTTTTCATAACACAGATTTTGATTTTCTCTCGAGATTGCTATTGAAACATACAAATTTATGGGTGGATTGTCCAACTTTTACACTTTGGTCAAGATGGTTATTTTGGAGGAAAGTGCTAAATTCAGGGTTTTGTTTTTGTTTTTGTTTTAAGACTTTATTTAGGGGCACCTGGGTGGCTCAGTGGGTTAAGCCTCTGCCATCGGCCCAGGTTATGATCCCAGGGTCCTGGGATCGAGCCCCACATCGGGCTCTTTGCTCGGCAGGGACCCTGCTTCCCCCTCTCTCTCTGCCTGCTTCTCTGCCTGCTTGTGATCTCTCTCTGTCGGATAAATAAATAAAATCTTAATATATATAAAAAAAAATAAAGACTTTATTTTATATTTGACAGATGGAGATCACAAGAAGGCAGAGAAGCAGGCAGAGAGAGAGGAGGAAGCAGGCTCCTTGCCGAGCAGAGAGCCCGATGTGGGGCTCAATCCCAGTATTCTGGGATCATGACCTGAGCTGAAGGCAGAGGCTTTAACCCACTGAGCCACCCAGGTGCCCCTCAGGTTTTTATCAGGACAGCTTGTTCAGGTTATTTAGAGTTGTCAGTAGTAGATATGTCCCTCTTATTTGACATGTAGAGGATCTTAGAACCCAAAAGATTTTAGAGATGATTTAATCCATTTATTTTACTTCTGAGAAAACTGTTGTGTGAAGGAGTTATGTGGTTTGCCTATGGATGGATATGCCTCATCTCTTCAGAGAGACGTATGTAGAGTAGAAGTATGACCACTGAGGCCATATAGCTAATATTCCTGTGTCTCCTTCATAATTTCTTCAAATTTAGAATGAGACAGGATAAATAGCTTAAATATCAACATTGAGCACAGTGTCTTGCCAGAGTTGATTCCAGTGTTTTTTATTGGTTTCAAAACAAGCAGCTTTTGATATCATTGATTTTTCTTTTCTTTTTTTTTTTTTTTAAGATTTTAAGATTTTATTTATTTAACAGAGAGAGACAGCAAGAGAAGGAACACAAGCAGGGGGAGTGGAAGAGGGAGATGCAGGCTTTCTGCTGAGCCGGGAGCCCAATATGGGGCTGGTATTATAACTGTAGCCTAAGGCAGATGCTTAACAACTGAGCCACCCAGGTGTCCCTCATTGATTCTTCTCTATTATTTTGTTTTCCTTTTTACTGATTTCTTGTCTGATAATTATTGTTCCTTTCCTTCTTTTACTTTGGGTTTAATTTACTCTTCTTCTAGTTTTTTTTTTTTTTTAAGATTTTTTTATTTGACAGAGAGAGAGATCACAAGTAGGCAGAGCAGTGGGCAGAGAGAGAGGGGAAAGCAGGCTCCCTGCTCAGCAGGGAACCTGACATGGGGCTCGATCCCAGGACCCTGAGACCATGACCCGAGCCGAAGGCAGAGGCTTTACCCACTGAGCCACCCAGGTGCCCCTTTTTCTAGTTTCTTAATGTGGAAACTGAAGTCACAGATTTGTGTCCTTTCTTGTGTTTAGTCCCACAAATTTACTTGTAAATACAGCTTTATTCATATCCCATCAGTATTTACATGTTTTTTAGTTTCATTCAATTAAAATTATTTTCTAAATTCATTTTGGATTTCATCTTTGACCCATGGGTTATTTTAGTAGTATGCTAATTTGCAGTTATCTGAGGATTTTCCAGATACCATTTTGGTACTGATTTTGAATTTAATTCTATGTGGTCAGATACGTTGCATGACTTGAGTCCTTTAAATGAGTAAGTTTTTTGTTAAAGATTTTATTTGACAGAGACACGGCAAGAGAGGAAACACAAGTAGGGAGAGGAGGAGAGGGAGAAGCAGGCCTGCCAAGCATGGAGCCCAATCATGACCTGAGCCAAAGGCAGACACTTAACAACTGAGCCACTTAGGCACCCCTAAATTTTAAATGAGTACATTTGAAAGGACTTGTTTGACAGTCTGAAATGTGGTCTGTAGTAGAAGCATTTCATGTGTATTTGAGAAAAATGTATTCTGTTGTATTCAGCAATGTATTTTGCTGTTTGTTGTTGGGTAGAGTTTCTGTTATGTCATAATGTGCCATAGATGTCAAGGCAAGTTGGATGACAGTGTTCAAATTTCCTGTGTTCTTGATGATTTTCTTTTCTTTTTTAGGATTTTATTTATTTATTTATTTATTTATTTATTATTTATTTGGGAGAGCATGAACAGGGGGTGGAGTGGCAGGGGGGAAGGGGCAGAGAGAGAGGGAGAAGCAGTCTCCCCCAAAGCAGGGAGCCCAATGCAGGGCTCAGTCCCAGGACCCCGGGATCATGATGCAGATGCTTAACTAACTTGAGCCACCCAGGCACCTTGCTGATTTTCTGTTTGTTCTATAGATCAATTTTTGAGAGAGGTATGATTATAATTATGGAGCTGTGTCTTTCTCTTTGTAGTTCTGTCAGTTTTTGCTTCATGCATTTTGTAGCTCTGCAATTAAGTACTTACAATGTTTAGGATTATAGTGTTCTCTTGATGAATTGACCCTTTGTCATTATGAAATGACTTTCTTATCTCTGGTGATATTATTTGCTTTGAAATCTAGTTTGGCAGATATTAACATGTCCACTAATCTTCCTTTTGATTATTGTGAGCATGGAAGGTCTTTCTCTGTCCTTTTATTTTAACTTGTTTATATCTTTATATTTAAAATGCATTTCTTGGGGCACCTGGGTGGCTCAATCAATTAAGCATCCAAAAGTTGGTCTCAGCTCAGGTCTTGATCTCAGGGTTGTGAGTTCAGCCCTATATTAAGCTCAAGCTGGGCATGGAGCCTACTTAAAAACAAAAGCAAAAAACAACATAAAAATTATAAAATATTAATAACTCTCTACTTAATAAGGAAATTCAGTTGGTAATTCAAAAAACTTTTTTTTTTTTTTTTTTTGTTCAGGACAACAGCAGGCCCCGGTAGCTTCACAGACAGATTTTTCAAACATTTAATAGAAAAAAACTCATAAGCAGCCTATAGTTAGGTCTTGCTTTTTAAATTCAATCTGAAAATCTGTGGCTTTTTTTCCCTGTTTTTGGGTTGGTTTTTTTTTTGTTTGTTTATTGAGTTATAATTGACATATAACATATTAGTTTCAAGTGTACAACACAGTAATTTAATTCATAAATATACTTGGCATAATTAAATAAAATAATCACCACAATAAGTCTGGTTAACATCCATTAACCACACATAGTTTCATGGTTTTTTTCCTTGTGTTGAAAACTTTGAAGATTTACTCTCAGCAACTTTCAAATATACAACTGTATTATCAATTATAGCATAATCTCTTTTAATGGAGGTGTTTTGACCATCTACATTTAATGTAATTATTGATAAAATTAGGTTTTATGATTCTGTTTTCTCACCTTTATTGGCTTATTAGTTGTAACTCTGTTATTTTAGTGATTTACTTTAGAGTTTATAGATTACATCTTTAATTTATCATAATCTACCTTCAAGTGATATACTACTTTGCATATAGTACCTTATAAAAGCACTTTTCCAATTCTTCCCTCCAAGTCTTATATGCTGATTATTATGCATTTTTTATATTATAAAGCTCACTGTATTGCTATTTGTTTAAACCATTTGTTATCTTTTTAAAAGATTTAAATAATATGAAAACAAATCTTATGTATTTACTTATGTTGTTACCATTTCTGGTACTTTTCTTTTTTTATAGATCCAGATTTCCTTCTCATGTCATTTCCCTCTGCCTGAGGGCTTTCTTTAACATTTATTATAAGGCATGTCAGTTGGTGATGAATTATTTCAGCTTTTGTATATTTATAAACATTTTTATATTACCTTTTAAAAAAAAACTTTATAATGTATAATTCACATACCATAAAATTCACTCATTTGAGATATACAGTGCAGTAGTTTCCAGTGAACTTACAAAGTTGTGCTGTTACAATACCATTCATTTTTAGAATATTTCAGTCACCTTTATCAGATCCCTCATGCCTAATAATGATTAATTCATATTCCCAGCCCCAGGCAATGTCTAATCTGTGTTCTGTATCTATATGCCTTTCTTGGGCATCTCATGTACATGGAGTCATACAGTAAATGGTCTTTCATGTTTGGTGTCTTTTACATGTTTTTGAGGTTTCTCTGTGTTGTAGCATGCATTGGTATTTCTCCCCTTATTCTCTATTTCACATCTATTTTGTATTTTTATGTTTGTAAAATATATTTATAGCTTTACTTAAGAATCTTATTTCTAGGGGCTCTTGGGTGGCTAGTTATTAGGCTTCTGCCTTCAGCTCAGTTCATGATCCCAGGGTCCTGGGATCCAGACCCGCATTGGGCTCCCTGCTCAGCAGGAGGCCTGCCTCTCCCTCTCCCACTTGTATTCCCTCTCTCGCTGTCTCTCTCTGTCAAATAAATAAATAAAATCTTTTTAAAAAGTCTATTATTTTTAGTAAGCCTCCACAAACCATTCGTGCACTGAATTAGAATGTAAATAATAATTATGTACTATTTTGTTATATCACATTTAAGTATTTGAAAAATCCTTCTTCTAAGATTTCAGTATGTTTGGGTCTTGCTCATCTTTGCATCTACTAGAGAGTCTAATTCCTAAAAACATTCAATTAATAGGTGTTGAATTGAATAGAATCATACAGTCATAAACTCACTTGTGAGTTTGAATATGTTAGAACAAACATCCACAATAACAGTATTAAATTATGATTACCAGACATATATTTCAATAGTCTTCAGGGTTAAAGACTAGATGATCTTGCTTATTGGTTATGGAGTCTTTGTTTTGGATAATGGAACAATGATTCTTTGAAATTGTACTGATACTATTTAGAAAAAAAAAAAATCTGGTTCCCTATATCTCATCCCCAGTGGTTGACATAATTATAGGAAAAATTAAGATGTGAATTAGGATATTGTTAAAAAACCTTCTTATTTTGTTATTTCCTATCTGTATTTCAGATGCTGGAGTATAGTAATTTTCTATATAACTTGCCTTTGAAAGCTTTAGTGCCCTGTAAACCCTTCAATTGCATTCTATAATTATCCCAGCCTTCTTTCCTTTTTTTTTTTTTTTCCTAAAGAACAGATACTTTTTCTTTTGACTGCTGGTGAATTAACCTGTTCTTATATTATTTTCTTTTGATACCAGAAAGCAAACTGGTCTGAGAGAGCTCTATAACTATATATCCAAAAAACCCAACACAAGTGAACAAAAAGAGCTTTTATATTTTCTTCCATATAAACTGAACCCTCTTTGGGTCTTCACTATTTCTTATAAGACAAAAATATATGAAGGAAAAGGGGCTGGACAAGTTAGAAACCATGGCAGACTATTTGGAAGAAGACCATTTTGTCCTAGTGATACAAATAAAGGTTTCCTTTTCCCCTGGCCTCTTCTAGTTTGTGGTGAAGATATAGCATGCTAAACTCCAGATTAAGCCTCTATTTGATATCTCTACTTGGATTTCTTTTTTTTTTTTTAAACATTTTATTTATTTATTTGAGAGAAGAGAGAGACAGTGAGAGAGAGCATGAGCGAGGAGAAGGTCAGAGGGAGAAGCAGACTCCCCGTGGAGCTGGGAGCCTGATGCGGGACTCGATCCCAGGACTCCAGGATCATGACCCGAGCTGAAGGCAGTCGCTTAACCAACTGATCCACCCAGGCGCCCATCTACTTGGATTTCTAATAGGCATCTCAGACTTACCATGTCCAAAACAAAAACTCCTGAATTATTTTTCTCTTTGCCCACCCCCCCACTACCTCCTACTCCATCCAGCTCAGTAAATGAGTTTCTTCCTCCTAGTTTCTTGGATGAAAAATCTTCCCATTACCAATTAATCAAGAAATCCTGGCATTAAATCCAGCTGCTCACCACCACCAAAGCAACTATATTCATTCAAGCCACTATAATCTCTGTCTTGTGGCACAGACTGAGAAACATAACCACAATAGTTTGTACTTCCTCCCATCAAGACAGGAAGTCTTTTTGCCCACCCAGTGAATCTGAGTTGGCCTTGTACTTGCTTTGATCAATAGAATGTGGTGGAAGTTATGGGTGAGATCTGGAGCCTAGGCCTTAAGATATAGCCTGGAGCTTTGGCCTTAACTCTTTTGAAACTGGTTGCTATGTAAGGGAGTCCAGATAGACATACGGAGAGAGACGCCCAGCTAAGACGAACTAAGTGCCAAAGCCCCTTATATGTGAATGAGGCCATCTTAGAGTCTCCTGCCCCAGTTGTGCTGCCATTTGACTACAGCTAGTAGAAAAACAGTCCAGCTTATCATAGCCTGAACTGCTGACCCAGACAATTACATGAAATAATACTTGGTGGTTGTTTAAAGTCACTGAGTTGTGGGTGGTTATCACATTATATCATTATAGTACTATAGTCTTATATTTTGTTTCTCCTTCCCCATTCCTCACCCTGTACCCCTTCCATAGAGCAGCCAGGATAGTTCCCTTTAAAATCAGTACCAGATTGGTCATTCCTCTTCTGAAAACCTTGGCTGGCTTCCTGTCTTCTTCAGTGGAACTCCTAAAGTGCTTACCATGGCCTCCTCCCCTCATTACTTCTCTGACATAATTTCCTCTCCAGTCTTCCTTTGTTTCTACAGTTGTCACAATGGTCTCTTGGCTATATTTTAATATTTGTTGAATGATCTTCATAAATTATTTAACCTCTCTGAACTTGTTCCCGTGCTATAAAATGAAATAATACCTGTCTTACAAAATAAAGTTTTTAGCAGAGTAGGCTTTCAAATATTACTGGAGATGGGAAGAAGATTTAAATGGCCACTAGAATATTTTTTCTTGCCTTCTTTTTTTTTTTTTTTTTTTTTTTTTTGGTCCTTTTTTTGGTAGGAGTTTTCTTTGTTTCTTTATTTTTAATTCCTAGTTTGTTTTTAAACCTTCCCTCCCCGTCTTTAGTGAGTGAAAGCATATTCTCATGCAGTCTTTTTTTTTTTAAAGTATATTCTTAATTGGCTGTATTTGGAGATCATATTGCAAAAGCATGTGCCTATTTTGCATGAGCTGCTGGTTGTGTTCAGATTATGTGTGTGGGAGAGTATGTTGTTTGAGGGAGGGAGGGCTTCACATGATGTGGGACTTTAAGAAGATTAACACCTGACACTATTCTTATAAGCATATAAGCTACACAGATTTAGGTATTGCTGAAATATGCAGCACATTATCTTAAGCAGATGGGCACCTACACTTAACTGAAATAGTAGGTCACAAATAATGGTGATTATAGTTTTATGGAGAATAGATTTCTCTAAAATAGAGATCCATATTCCTTGATGCTAAAGATTATTTAAAATTGTTTTTATTTTTGTTTTTTATTTTTTTTAAGATTTTATTTGTTTGAGAGAGAGAGTGAATGAGAGAGAGCGTGAGTGGGGGCGTGGGGAAGCCGGGTTGGGCAGAGGGAGAGGGAGAAGCAGACTCCCCGCTGTGCAGGGAGCCCCATATGGGGCTTGAGCCCAGGACCCTGAGACTATGACCCGACTGAAGGCAGATGCCTAACCAACTGAGCCACCCAAGCAGCCCTAAAATTGTTTTTAAAACATTTCTGTTTTCTGTGTTTTCTCACTCTTTCCCATGCTTCATTATACTTATTAATGTGGACTTAGGCCCACCCAATTGAAATCATAGGAGGAGTAATTTTTATTAACATACTAATTGAACAACATGTAAAAATAAATATGAGCTTATTAACTGTCAAGTCTTCAGGGAAGCTTTTGAAACATTATTGTTTAAATTACATGAAAAGGATATCATCAGCACCTGATGGAAATAAAAACACCAAAATGTTATTGCATATGTTGATTGGATACATCACTAGTGTGAATTTATACTGTTTTTTTTTTCTTCTTCTTCTTGTGTGGTTCTTATTTTTCTGTGGATAACTCATATACTTTTTATAAGTATTTAAAAAGGAGAAGTGGGGGTCATGGCTATGACAAATACCATGTGCACATATGCAGTAGCTTCCTAACAGTATATTGTGTCCCTCCCGAAAATGCAGCAAGAATCTTTTAAAATCCAAGACAAGATTATTACTCCTCTCTACAGCACCCTCCAGTGGCTTTCCTCTTTGCTCATAATGAAATCCATAGTTCTTTCTGCAGTCTCTAAAGCCCTAAATATACTCTGATCTGCCACTAATTTTGATTCATCTCTTCCTTTGCCAACTATGCTACAGTCAACAGGCCACCTTGCTTTTCCTCTATCAGGCCATGCATGGTCCCACTCAAGGACCTCTGTACTTCCTTCTCTTTCTGCTAGGGATGGTTACCTCTGAGATTCCACATGGCTAGTTCTCTCCACCTAGATTTCTTTTTAAAATACTCAACTGTCAGAGAGGCTTTTCCAACTATGCCATGTAAATAAAATAAGTACTACCTCTTTCACTTTTCTTCCTACCCTGCTTTGTGCTTACGGTGTTCTGGGTGCTGTATTTGACACTAGGAATACAAAGATGTATAAATGTGCATGGTCAAGTGCATTTAGACTTCATATAGTAGTCCCTATTTTTAATATTATAGTGTTCAGGGGCGCCTGGGTGGCTCAGTGGGTTAAGCCGCTGCCTTTGGCTCAGGTCATGATCCCAGGTCCTGGGTTCGAGCCCCACATCGGGCTTTCTGCTCAGCAGGGAGCCTGCTTCCTCCTCTCTCTCTGCCTGCCTCTCTGCCTACTTGTGATTTCTCTCTGTTAAATAAATAAATAAAATCTTTAAAAAAAATATTATAGTGTTCATTTGCATAATACATTTTATTTTTAAATTCCAGTGTAATTAACATATAGTGTTATATTAGTTTCAGGTGTACAATATAGTGATTCAACAGTTCCATGTATTACATCATCAAGATAAGTGTACTCTTAATCCCCTTTGTTGATTTCACCCATCCCCCCAACCCACTTCACCTCTGGTAACTATCAGTTTGTTCTCTGTAGTTAAGAGGCAGCGGTTTGTCTCCCTGCCCCGCTTTGTTCACTTGTTTTGTTTCTTAAATTCCACATATGAGTAAAACCATATGGTATTTGTCTTTCACTGGCTGGCTTATTTCATTTAGCACTGTAATTTGTAGTTCCATGCTTGTTGTTGTAAATGGCGAGATTTCATTCTTCTTTATGCCTGAATAATATTCTGTTGTAAATATATATCACATCTTCTTTATCTGTTCATCTGTTGACACTTGGGCTGCTTCTGTACTTTGGCTATTGTAAATAATGCTGCAATAAACAAGAGTGCATATATCCCTCCAAATTAGTGTTCTCATGTTTTTTGAGTGAATACCCAGCAGTGTGATTCCTGGATCATAGAGTAGTTCTATTTTTAATTTTTTGAGGAACCTCCATACTGTCTTCCCTGGGGGCTGCACCAGTTTGCATTCCCACCAACAGTGTACAAAGGTTCCTTTTTCTCTGCATCCTCACCAACACTTGTTGTTTCTTGAGTTTTTTGTTTTAGCCACTCTGAGGTGCAAGGTGATATCTCATTGTGGTTTTGATTTGCATTTCCCTGATGATGAATGATGTTAAGCATATTTTTGTGTGTCTGTTGGTCTGTTCATGTCTTTTTCCCATTTTTAATTGCACTATGTGATTTTTTGGTGTCGCGTTCTAGAAGTTCTTTATATATTTTGGATACTAACTTGTTATTGGATATGTCATGCACGAACATCTCGCATTCAGTAGGTTGTCTTTTAGTTTTGTTGGTTGTTTCCTTTGCTGTGCAGAAGCTTTTTATTTTGATGAAGTCCTATTAGTTAATAGTTTATTTTTGCTTTTGTTTCCCTTGCCTCAGGAGACCTATCTAGTAAGAAGTTGCTATGGCCAATGTCAAAGAGGTTTACTGCCTGTGCTCTCTTCTAGGATTTTTACGGTTTCAGGTCTCATCATTTATGTCTTTAATTCAGTTTGAGTTTATTTCTGTTTATGATGAAGTAAAGTGGTCTAGTTTCATTCTTTTGCATGTGGCCATCCAGTTTTTCCAATACCATTTGCTGGATGGATTATTTCCCATTGGATATTCTTCTCTGCTTTGTTAAAGATTAATTGGCCATATAATAATGAGTTTATTTCTGGACTCTGTATTTTTTTCCATTGATTGATGTGTCTGTTTTTAGGCCAGTACTATACTGTTTTGATCACTACAGCTTTGTAATGTAACTTAAAGTCTGGAATTGTGATACCTCCAGTTTTTTCTTTTTCTTTTTCTTTTTTTTTTTTTAGATATTTTATTTATTTATTTGACAGAGATCACAAGTAGGCAGAGAGGCAGGCAGAGAGAGAGGAAGGGAAGCAGGCTCCTTGCTGATGCAGGGGCTCAATCCCAGGACCCTGGGATCATGACCTGAGCCGAAGGCAGAGGCTTTAACCCACTGAGCCACCCAGGTGCCCCCAGTTTTGTTTTTCTTTTTCAAGATTATTTTGGCTATTTAGGATCTTTTGTAGTTCCTTCCGTACAAATTTTAGGATTGTTTGTTCTAGCTCTGTGAAAAATGCCCTTGATATTTTGATAGGGGTTGCATTAAATGTGTAGATGGCTTTGGGTAATATAGACATTTTTTAAAAGATTTTTTATTTATTTTTTGACAGAGGGAGACACAGCGAGAGAGGGAACACAAGCAGAGGGAGTGGGAGAGGGAGAAGCAGGCTTCCTGATGAGCAGGGAGCCCGACAGGGAGCAGGGACCTGGGATCATGACCTGAGCTGAAGGCAGACACTTAATGACTGAGCCACCCAGGAGTCCCTGATACAGACATCTTAACAATATTTGTTCTTTTGACCCACGAGCATGGAATGTCTTTCCATTTCTCTTTGTGTCATCTTCCATTTCTTTCTTCAGTGTTTAATAGTTTTCAGAGTACAAGTCTTTAGTTTAAAGTGTATTCCTAAGTATTTAACACATATTACAAGTTTTAAGAAGCCCTGATGTAACTAAGTATCTAAATCTGCTTAACCTAGTACTTTTCTAAACTTTTTTTGCCATGATATTCTTTTTTTCATGAAATACCTATTTAAATCCTTTTAGATTTAGACAGTTGTTGATCTTTGGGAACAAAGCTCCCAATAGTGGTGTTGGGGAGGAATGGAGAGCAGATCAGTTCTGAAGGGACTGTGCCTCTGAAAAAAGTGATGTTACCAGTAGATATGAGGGGTAATAGCTGATTTCTTCTACTTATCTTTTGTTATTTAATTCATCATTATTTCTATAGATGGAAGAAAAATCATTATTTCTATAGATGACAAAAAGGTACTTGAAAAATCCCAACATCTATTCCTAATTTTTAAAAGAGTCTTAATAAAATAGGAATAAGTGCTTTTGAACAAAATTGCACACACACAAAATACTTGATCAGTTTCCACTAAAACCAGAAACAAAAGATGCCTATTACCATGGCCATTGCTGTGTAACATTTGTACTGTATTAACAAAACAATTACCATATTCAATCAAGAGAAAATAATTAGAAACGTAGGAAGGAAAGGGAAGAGGAAAGCCATTTCTGTGTATAGATTATGTGATAGTATATTTTGAAAGCCAAGAGGATCAATAATAAACAGAATACCTAAACAAAAAGGATTGAGTAAAATTAACAGACAAAAAAACCAGGATATAAAATTAGCAAACAAAAACCAGTACTTTCTATATATACATAATAAAATGTTTGAAAACATGGTGGAAGGAAAGTCTCTGTTTCCAGTAACATCAAAAAGATAAAAATACTTAAAAATAAACTTAAGAAATATGCTAGATCTGTAAGAGGAAAACATTCTTGAAAAACACAAATGTAAATTTGAACAAGTTGAAAGACCTTGCATATTTCATGTTCATGGATAGAATAACTCAACATTACAAAGATTTCTCTTCTCCCCAAGTATAAAGTATAAATGAGTTCTATTCCCAATAAGTTTTCTTTTTTTCTGGCACTAGAATTTGATGCTAAAAGTCATAGGGAAAAATAAACAGGAAAGAATCAGGAAACCTCTGAAAAAGAAGAGATCAGAAAGGGGGCAAACGTTAACGTTACCCTACCACATTTTAAACCACAAAACCTGTGTAATTAAAACTGTTGGGGGCTTATGAGAACTGTCTACTTTCTGTTCAGTTTTGCTCCAAACCTAAAACTTCTCAGAAAAATAAAGTCTGTTACAAAAACAATTGTATGTTATGGTGTGTGGACAGACATATGGCCAATGGAACAGAACAGAATGTCCAGAATTAGTAATTATAGAAATTTAAAACTTGGTAAATGTAGCATCTCAAATCATAGAGGAACAGATGGAAAACTGAATAGATATTTGGTGAGAGATAAAATCAGGTCCATACCTCATATGATATTCTAAGAATAAACTACAAATTGATAAAATCTTATTTTTTCTTCTTTTCTTTTATTTTAAACTTTTAAAATAATTTTGGGGCACCTGGGTGGCTCAGTGGGTTAAGCCTCTCTGCCTTCGGCTCAGGTCATGATCTCAGGGTCCTGGGATGGAGCCCTGCATCAGGCTCTCTGCTCAGCAGGGAGTCTGCTTCTCCCTCTCCTTCTGCTGCTCTGCCTGCTTGTGCTCTCTGCGCGGAGCCTGCTTCTCCCTCTCATTCTGCCTGCTTTTCTGCCTACTTGTGACCTTTCTGTCAGATAAATAAATCTTTAAAAAATGAAATAAAATAATTTCAGACTTTTGAAAAATAATACGAAGACTTTTCGTATATCCTTCACCCTGATTCCCTAACATTATTTGTATACGTTCTTTGTCATTCATTCTCTCTCTCAAACAGTTTGAGAATAAATTGCAGATATAATGTTCCTTTACCAATAAATACCTCCGTGGTATTTCCTAAGAACAAGAATGTCTGTCACTTCAAGCTTCTGTAAAAGAATACCACAGACCAGATAGCTTATAAACAACAGAAACTTATTTCTCACAGTCCTGGAATCTGGGAAGTCCCACATTAGGGCACCAGCAGATTTGTTGTCTGGTGAGGGCCCCCTTCCTGGTTCTTAGATGGCCATCTTTTCACTGTAACATCACGTGGCAGAAGGGACTGGGGATCTCTCTGAGGTCTCTTAAAAGGGCACTAATCCCATTCATGAAGGCTTCAACTTCAGGATCTCATCACTTCCCAAAGGCCCCATCTTCAATACCATCACATTGGGCATTAGGATTTAACATGAATTTTGGAAGGGGATACAAACATTCAGTCTATAACAGAGAACATTTTCTTATATGATCAAAGTACAATTATCACAATCAAGAAATTAGCATTGGTAAAATACTACTCTAATCTGTAAGCCTTATTCAGACTTCACCAGTTGCCCCACTAATCCCTTCTGCTCCACAGTCCAGCCTGTGATCACACACTGCAGTTAGTTATCATGCCTCTTTAGTGTCCTTTAATCCAAAAGAGTTCCTCATTGTTGCCTTCTCTCTTGTGACCATAACAATTTTGAAGAGTACAGGCTTCTTCTGTAAAATGTCGCTCCAATTAGGTTTGTCTGATGCTTCCTCGTGATTAGATTCAAAGTATACATTTTTAGCAAAAATACCACAAAAGTAATGCTCCATCATTGAATGTACCATTTCTAGGACTGTTAACTTCAGTCACCACTTCAGGTGGTATCCACCAAGTTTCTCCATTCTGCAAAGGTATGATTTTTTCTTTGTAATTATTAGGTATTTTGGTAGACTCAGATGTACCACACAGATCCTTCAAGGAAGGACTTGCTGCTCAGTTGTGGCAAGTACGGTCAGTAGACAGCTTTTAGCTGTTAGCTCTTTCAACATGACTAACTTTCCCCCAAGGTCACACCCTTCCTGTGCCAGCCCGCATTCAGTGCCTGAGTGAGAAGGGGCCTGGCTGCTTTAGAGCTCTCTGCAAGTTGGCCAAGATTTTGATAAGCCTGCACTGCAGTTAGATTTCCCTTTAGTACATAGCTCATACCCCAAACTCTCTCAGCATCTGATTCCAGAGAACCCAACCTGAGACAAGCGTCTTTGTGGGGAAATACTTTGAGACTCCGTAAATCTGTTCCTGATTACTTGAACTTACTCTTTTTAGCATCTATTGAGGATTCTTGCTTGAAACATTATTATTTGGGTTGTCAAATGGTAATTTTTCTAATTCTGTGATTTTGTCTATATTTTATAGTTAGAATTCCACTGTAAGGAAGAGCTTTCCCTCCTCTTCAGTCATTCATTTACATCTTCATGCTGTTGTGGATTCTATTTTTTATGGATTATGATCTATCATTTATTGCTCAAATTGTCCCAGATTTGGCCAGTAGGAGCCCCTTCAGTTTGGTTTCTGTATCCTTTTGACATGTTCCTATCATTTATTCCTTCCTTACTTTCTGGTACCACCAGATTTTTCAGGCTTATCTGATACTTTTCCAACACTGCAATCTCCAATTTCAAAATGGACCACATATGCATGTAAAAAATAAAATCATTCAAATACTACAAAGAAACATGGGTGGATGATCTTATAACCAGGGAGTGAGGAAAGCCCAACAGAAAAAATGGAAAAGTGACATAAACAATTCACAAAAACAACAAGAAAGAACATCTCCTAAAACACATGAAAAGATGCTTACTCTCCTGCAGAAGATGC
This sequence comes from Lutra lutra, assembly GCF_902655055.1. NCBI lineage: Eukaryota > Metazoa > Chordata > Mammalia > Carnivora > Mustelidae > Lutra > Lutra lutra. Next base: position 119,542,740 of record NC_062280.1, on the reverse strand, counting down.
AAAGTAAAATTACCCCGAATTTGGAATTACATTCCAAACAAAATGTTTGGAAGCACTTTATTGGATAGACGATGGAGAAACAGGCAGTCTGATGCATTGCTGTAGGAATATAAAATGGTACAACTTCTATAACAGGGATTTGGGAAAACCAGGCAGATTAACTTTTGGTCCAGTAATTTCACATTAGGAATCTACACTGAGAATAAACTTCCACAAATAAACAACACATGCATAAGGTTATTCATTGCCACATTGTTTATAGCAGTAGAGATTGGAGACAACCCAAATGTCTATCAATAGAGGCCTGATTATATAACCGGAACACCCACACAATGGAGTACTGTGCAGTGCTTTAAAACACAGTGATTGTCTCTATGTACTAATGTGCAGTAATGTCTAAAGTGTGGTGAGAAAAGCAAGGTGTGGAATAGGTATATAAAGGAAGAAATTAGAAATATTTTTATTTAATACATTTATTTACTTTGCAGAAAGAAATAGGATAAAGCAAACTAATAAAAATGATTACCTGGGGTGAGAAGGTAAGAAAGGAAAGCTAGGCCTTTCGAGTACCTTTTTATATAGTTTTGACTTTTAAACCATTTATATTTTTTACATATTCAAAAAAGATATAAAACAGGAGGAAAAGCAAACTGTAAAATTTGGAATCATGAAACAAATGAACTTAATTTTATGTGAAGTTGGTACTATACACAGAGGAAAGAATCATTTCAAGTGACTTTTGAATATCGTACTCCTTAGTGGAATACAGTTTAAAGCCAAAACAAAACAAAATTTTAAAACTGCAAAGAAAACTCAAACTGGTACGCAGTGTTTAAACTATTTTAGGTATACTTTAGGATAACTAAATAAGTAAATTAATTAGGAACTAAGATTTTCATTGTATGTAAATGCAAAAAGATACAAATATATTGCCTAAGAAAGAGAAACTTTATAATGTTATATTTGAATTGGAAGTATCAATGTGAATATAAATAGGTATATAATACTACTTCTGTCATCCCAAAGGCCTTAAAAGCAGTGAAAATCCAGTAGCTATGAGCACCCCTGGTATTCAGTGGTTGGTTTCTAAATATCATTAAGAAGAAGCAAATGCAGGGCACCTGTTTGGCTCAGCCCGTAGAATACATGACTCTTGATATTGGAGTTATGAGTTCAAGCCCCACACTGGAGGTAGAGCCTACTTTAAAAAAAACAAAAAACATTCAATGCCCTTGGAGAAATGGCTAATTTCAGATCTGGAGGTGGGGAAAAATATAAAGTGAGCCTGGGATATCTTGTGCTAGACAGCAGGGAAGTGCTCCAAGACTTACTGGAGTTGATTCAGAAGGATACAGGAGTCTGTTGAAAGAGCAATGACCAAAGATGAGACATTAGAAAGAATGAGTGTAGGGTGCCTGGTGGCTCAGTCATTTAAGCATCTGCCTTCAGCTCAGGTCATGATCCTAGGGTCCTGGGATCGAGTCCTACATTGGGTTCCCTGTTCAGCAGGGAGTCTACTTCTCCCTCTGACCCTCCCCGCCTCATGCTCGCTCACTCTCTGTAATAAATAAATAAAATCTTTATTAAAAAAAAAAGAATGAGGGGCGCCTGGGTGGCTCAGTGGGTTAAAGCCTCTGCCTTCGGCTCAGGTATGATCTCAGAGTCCTGGGATAGAGCCCCACATTGGGCTCTCTGCTCAGCAGGGAGCCTGCTTCCTCCTCTCTCTCTGCCTGCCTCTCTGCCTACTTGTAATCTCTGTCTGTCAAATAAATAAATAAAATCTTAAAAAAAAAATTTAAAAAGAATGAGTGTAGTTGATAATGCACATTAGATAAATAAAAATCCATAAGTTTCCCTATTGATATTCAAAAACAAACATTTAAATTTATTTGCTAAGAGTGGAGTTGAATGTTGTACCAGCATCCCATTCTGGAAATGGGTAATTAGAGGGAAATAATTAAGTTTTTGTGCTGCCTTTTTAGGAAGCAGTTGAGAGTTCTTTACAGAAGAATGCCAGCTTGAAAATGTAGAAATAAATAATAGAGGGTTTTTCATGGTGATTTTCAAATTATACAAAATAATTAATTCAGGAGGATTATCGATGGATGCTAAAACCATTGGGTGAAAAGTTTTGGGGGAAGAAGATAGTCACATACTGCTGACATTTTACCCCACAAAAAACTTTGTTTTGTTTTTTTTTTGGTTTTTTTTTTTTTTTTTGATGATTGTTAAAGTGGAAAATGCACTTTTACAAAGGAGAGACTTGGTGGTCACCACCTTAAGTGACCCAAATGTAGCATCGATGATAGTGACAAACCTAATTAATGTATCTCCTGATATGCTGAACAGTGCCCAGAATACTTTATATCTGTTAATGGATAAGAATACTCAAGTATAAACATATACTTGAGTATTCTTATCCATTCTCTTCCTCCCACCCTCTAATTACATTCAAGCCTTTAGACTTGGAGTGGAATAATAGGAAAAGGAATTTGGGGTAGGGGTCAGAGGATGAAGTCAAGGACACCAAAAAAAACAAGACATCTGGCCTGTTCTTTTTTAAAAGGAACTGTCCTGTGAGATTCTAAGAAGGAGATGGTAATGGTGCATTATTTTTGAGTCTCCCCAAATCACTGCATAAAAACATTCAACAACTTGAGTATCTACAACAAAACCAGTTTGCTAGAGAATGGAAATGAGTTTTAGACAACCAGAGTGACTACGGAGATAACAACTTAACTCGGATATGAACATTAAATATGTATGTTCTTGTAGAACTTAGACCTATGAGTAATAGTAATAAGGAAGAGAGGCTATAGTTGGTAATGGATATATGACCTAACAAAGTAGCTATAGTATAGCTGTTACACAAAATAGACAACAATGTAAAAAATTATTTAAATAATCATTTTCAGTAATCATATTGGTCTCATTATCGAGGCTGTTGGGTGGGCAATATGGGATAAAGAAAGTGAATGAAATCTATTACATTATACATACCCATTATTGAAGCAGTAAAAACAAAAAGAAAAAAATGAATGTGGTATTCTAATTCTTCATCCTTTCTGTCCTTGAGAACAGAATTCTCAGTGGTAAGAAAAACAAAAAAACCATACAATTAAAAGATGAATGATAAAAACTTTGCAAACTTAAATTTGAAATAATAGTATGAACTCATAAGGTGTTTTATCTTAAAAAACAAAGTATGTGTTATGCACATACATAGATAGTAAAGGGATTAAAACTATTAATAGATAAATCATTTATGTAGAAAATTCCAGAGAATACACAAAAATACAATTAAAAACTAATAAGTGAATTTATTAGCAAGTTCACAGGATACAAGATCAATAAAACTCAGTTATATTTCTAATAAGAATTAGAAACTGAAATTTTTTAAACACAATAATCATCAGAAACAACTACTTTAGGGATAAATCTAACAAAATACATACACGGTTTTGTGTATTGATGAGATAAAATCTGAAATGAAGAGATACACTGTGTTTATGGAATAGAAGACTGATTATTGTAAAGATGTCAGTTCTTTCTGAATTGATCTAGGGAGTCAACACAATCCCAGATAAAATCCCAGCAGGCATTTTTTTTAAAGGAAATCAGTAAGATAAGCTTAGAATTTATATGGAAATATAAAAGACCTAAAATAGCCAAAACACTTTGAAAAAGAGCAAATTGGAGGACTCACACTATCTGATTTCAAGATTTACTAAGAGCTACATGTAATCAAATCCTGTAGTATTGGGATAAGAATAGACGTAAACATCAATAGGACAGAACAGAGTTCAGAAATAAACCCTTGCACATATTAGTTTAATTTTTAATTAATTTTTGTCAAAAGTCCCAAGGCAATTCAGTAGAGAAAGGAGTTTCAGCTAACAATATTGGAACTATTGGCCATCTATATACAATAAAAGTAATCTCAACCCTTTATACCATATTTTCGAAAATCAGCTTTTAAAATAGATCACATACCTAAATGTAAAACCTCTAAAACTTCTAAAAGGAAACCTGAGCAATTCTTTGTATCTTTTGGTTGGCAAAGATTTCCCAAAAAGGACACAAAATATGAACCATAAAAGAAAAAATTGATAAATTGGACCTCATTAAAATTAAATTTTCTTTTCCTCAAAACTCAGTGCTAAATAAATGAAAAAACAAAATATGGACTAGAAGGAAATAGTTACAGAATATATTTGTTAAAGGACCATATCTAGAGTATATAAAGAGCCCACAATTCAATAATAAGGAGAAAATGATTAAAAAGTAGCCAACAATTTCAACACACAACTTCACAAAGAAGAGGTGTAGGGATGGCCAACAAGCATGTGAAACGATACTCAACATCATTGGTCATTAAGGAAACACAAAATCACAATGAGATATCACTGTATATTTTTTAGAATAGCTAAAAATTTAAAGATCGACAGTTCCAAGTGTTGATAAGGATGTGAAGCAACCTGTAACTCATACATTTTTGGTAGGAATGTAAAACAATACAACAACTTGTGAAAAAAGTGTGGCTGTTTCTGATTAAGTTAAACATAGATCCAACAATGTTATATATATAGTTACCCCAATAATGAAAATGTATGTCTACCCAACGGCTTGTGCAGGACTATTTATAATAGGCAAAAAACGAAAGCAAATGCCTTATCAGTTGGTGGATGGCTAAACATGTTGTGGTATCTCCATACAGTAGAATACTACTCAGCAGTAAGAGAACAATTTGTTAATTAGAATTTCCAGTTCCAGGACAAGTGAATACATACTCTTCCTATTTTTTCTGGTAAGTACAACTAAAACCTTTGGATATTATGCATAAAGCAAACATAAGACAATTTTGACACATGGAGATAGGCAGATCATCTGGGGACCTTGGTACCTGAGAAATGGTAATGGTGATGAATTCCCAGGGTTTTCTTTTTTGCCTCATATATCCTATCCTGCGTGCTTGAGAAGCTGGCAACCTGGAAACATGAAAGAGCACAGATGAAAAGCCCCAAGAAAGGCTGGTTTTCTTTAGTCAATCAGGAAAGAAGCAACCTATAGCAAGACCAAACTAGAGAGTGACTGCCCTACTTCAGCCAAAAACGTTGGAAAAATGGCACTCTGTCCCCACTTTCTCCAGCAGAGACTGAGTATGAGCTTAGACTTGCCCCTTGCTCAGCTGTAACAAGGTACACCTTTTGTATCTCCCCACTTTTCTACTGGGGTAGTGTCAGAGAAGGTGAAGACCTAGGCAGTGGGTAGACTTCCATTACCCTCCCCCCGGGCAATGATAATGCATCCTTCCCCATGTGGTATCAGTGAACACCTTGTGCAGAGCACTTGTGTAGATCTTGCTCAATTCTTAAGTCTGTCTCTGAAATTTTATCTTTTTAGGTGGCTTTATAAATAAAACCAGTTATAATTTCTATATAGTGATTATGTTTACTGGAAAGCTACTGATTTCAGTATACCACTACCACCTCTTATTTATAATAGTTTTTCAGTTGGTTTTCTTTGACTATAAAGGCATATAGTCTTATAATCTGCAAATAGTGATACATTTCCTTCTTTTCCATTTTTATACTACTAATATATTTCTCAGAATTGTATACCTTGTATAGTGCTTCCCAATCATTTTACAGCATGGCAATATTGAAAATTATATTTTTAATGTATATTAGCATAAATGGGAAATGCTTTGTGAGGCCAGAGGGGACCAGCCCAGGATCTAACTACTTGTGTTCTGCCAGCTGACCTGAGATAGATTGAGAAGAAGCCCAATGCCTCTCTAAAACAATGCTTTAAAAAAAATTCATGAACTTGCTTATTTTATTTCTTAACCATTAGTGGGACTACTTTCTGAGTGTTTCTCATTAAATTTTGCTGGTTTGGGGATTGAAGTAGATATATTTTAGTTTATTAAGGAAGCGTCCGGGTACTCCTCTGTTTTATCAACAGATTTTAGTCAAAAACAGTTATCGAATTAACAAACATTTCTGAAGCATTGCTACTGTATGCCAGGCTTTAGAACTAAAACAATGAATAAGGTAAGAGACACTATAGGAAAGAACACAAGTCCAGGTAGATTTGAGCTCAGATATCTGTCTACACTGCATGTACTAGTTCTGTGACCTTAGGCAAGTCATTTAATTATTTTGAGCCTTAGCTTACTTATCTGTCAAATAGAGCTAATAATAACTGTTAGAGTTGTTAATATCCTTTTTTTTTAAATTTTTTTAAAATATATTTATTTATTTATTTGACAGAGAGATCACAAGGAGGCAGAGAGAGAGGGGAAGCAGGCTCCCCACTGAGCAGAGAGCCCGATGTGGGGCTCGATCCCAGGACCCTGAGATCATGACCTGAGCTGAAGGCAGAGGCTTAACCCACTGAGCCACCCAGGCATCCCAGAGTTGTTGTTATTTTAAGAGAGGATTCCACACTTGTGTAGTCCAGTAGGGTGAGACAGACATATTACCAAGTAATTGTACCCAAAAAAAAAAAAAAAAGAGGTGGCATGGTAGAGATGGAAGAATGAACAGTGGCGATATAAATGAGTCTTTGCCTAAAGAGAGACTCAAGACAGTTTTACAGAGGTGACTATTTAAACTGGGCCTTGGAGGATGAGTAGGGGAGGCATAGCACCTATGAAACTGCTTGTTGCATTAAGGAAACTGCCATTTGTTCAGGATAATTAAACCACAGGTATAGGCAAATGACAGATTGGAGAGGTAGACAGATTGTAGATCATAGGGGGACTATAGTTGCTACCCTGAAGATTTTGAACTTTATTCTATAAGCGACTGGGAGGTGTTGAAGTGTATTTAGCCATCAGATTTGTTATAATGAGGTGTATTAAGCTTATAGTTGAAAGTCTCTTTAAAGACCCTTAATCTCAAAAAATAAACTGAGGGTTGCTGGGGGGTGGAGGGGTAGGGAGAGGGTGGTTGGGTTATGGACATTGGGGAGGGTGTGTGCTATGGTGAGTGCTGTGAAATGTGCAAGCCTGATGATTCACAGACCTGTACCCCTGGGATAAATAATACACTATATGTTAAAAAAAATAATTAAAAAAAACAAAGTCTCTTTAAGCTATTACGTTTGAGGAGAGCCTGAAATAAGGCAGTAAGATAAATTGAGAGTAGATGACAGATTTGAAGAGCATAGGTAGAATTAACAGGACCTAGAGGCCATTAGGACTCTCTGAAGAGAAAGGATAAATAGCAATTCCCAGGGTCTTGGGTTAGGAATAAAAAACACTCTAAAAATTACATGGATAGGTTCTGTACTTTTTTCTATAGAAAAACACAACTTGTCTTGAATATAAGATTTTACAGAGTTTGGTGAGGTACATCACAGACTGATGACATGAGCACCATAGATGAAAGTCCTATTCATTCTGTAGGGCAATAAGGAAAGAGCTAAAGGAAACCTAACTATAACCATATTGATAGACTTAAAATTAACAAGGGTCTGAAAAAATTTTAATGTGATTGCAGTGTTGATAAAAATTTTATGTTTGGCATTTTAGTGTTTTTAGGGTTTTTTAAGTGCAATCCTGGATTTGCATTAGTGTTTACATTTTATAACTAAATTTTATTTTTGTGAAAATGATATTAAGAAGAGTAGTCAATCTGAAATAAAATGTATGTACAAAATGTTCTAAAGTATATTATTTATTCACTATTTTTCTTCTATTCTAGTTACCCTCTCTGGAAATGGAGAAAATGGTAAGACACTTTAAGTCTCAATTTAAGTAGAATACTTATGATATCCTAATTGTGACCCACATGCTTTTTATTTAGTGATGACTATATGTGTTTTTGTTTTCAGAAAGAAAATATGTTTTTAAAGATAATTAAAAGGAGATCTAGTATTGTGTTTATTCCTATTCAATATATTTTCATTTGTGTTATTTATATAAATTAAAATAGCTGTTATTTTGTAACGCATCTAGCACCCAGACTTCTCTAATATATTTATGTACATATGTATGCCTTGTATATTCTTCAGAATGCTTGATAGTAGTGATTCAAAGGTTTTTTTTTTTTTTTTTTTTTTTTTTTTTTTTTTTTGATTCAAAGGTTTTTAATACCAGTTCTAGCTAGGGTTGAGGAGCAGATTTTGTTTCATGATGCCTAAATTTTATCAATGGTTCTCTTATTTATATATTTGTTAAAAATAGTACATTACTACTCACAGATATTTAACAAAATAACCAGACTGTAAATTTATAAACTGTATTACTAGTTCATTTTGAAAGGGAATTCTACTTTTTATAAGGACTAGGTAATGAGATAATGCCTAGAGGGAAAAATTCATTGCTCAGAATTTCACCAAGTTAAAAGAAAGTATTAAGTCTGTTGAGATCAAATTTCAAAAATGAAATTTGACTTGAGATATGAAAATCCAGGGGATTTCTAAAACAGTTGAATAGTTAGAAATTATTAATTGATATTTATTCTTATTGGAAATAATTAGGCATTAAGCATGTAAATCTCAAGTTGCCTTTGAATCTGATTTCTCAATTCTAGCCAGGGTTGAGGAGGAATAAATATAGACTCAGTCTTGGTAGGATTGATTTTTCTCCTTTAAATCAAAACTGTTTTCTGTATGTGAAAATACATATACAGAAAGCAGAGAATTTCTGAAGTACTTATGAAGGAACATCTAACTTGTCTCATTATTTCTTAGAGCTGTTTTCCCCATGTCTTTCAAAGAGTCTTTTGACGAGGTTTTTTGCTTTTTTGTTTGTTTTTTTAAATTCATTTATAGGTGATTTTTTTTATAATTTATTTGACAGACAGAGATCACAAGTAGGCAGAGAGGCAGGCAGAGAGAGAGAGGAAGGAAAGCAGGCTCCCCGCTGAGCAGAGAGCCCAATGCGGGGCTCGATCCCAGGATCCTGGGATCATGACCCGAGCTGAAAGCAGAGGCTTTAACCTACTGAGCCACCCAGGTGCCTCATAGGTGATTTTTTAATCAGATTTTTTGATTTGTAGATTCAGATTTTTTTTGGCTTTGATTTAATTTGCTTCATTAACTAAGCTTTTATCACTTTTTTTTGTTGTTGATCATAGTATTTTTATTTTGTAATCTATGCTGCACTTTTAGCTTTATCCACTTTATTACTTCCTTTTTTTTAAAGATTTATTTACTTATTTTAGAGAGAGAGAGAGAGAACGCACGAGTGGGAGAGGCAGAGGGAGAGGGAGAACCTCAAGTAGATTCCATGCTCAGGACTCTGAGATAACAACCCATGCTGAAACCAAGAGTTGTCCTCCCAGCTGACTGTGCCAGGCAGGCACCCCTTTATCTATTATTTCTAACCAGTGGTTTATAGCATATATATGTGATCAGAAGTTTTCTTATTAACTTTTCAAATTCATGTAAAAGCAGTATTTCCTGTTATTCTTTACATTATAATTTGATATTTTCCATTGGTTAAGTACTTATTACATTCCAGGCATGATGCTAAGAGATTTATCAGTTGTTTTTTTTAACTGAGGATTAAGATTTTTTTTAAAGCAGACAACCATTTTGTTTTTGGACCTGTGGAGAGCAGAAATACTCTAAAAATATTTTAAATGTCTTAAAAAATATTTTTTAAGTATATTATTTAATATGCTGACCTTAGTTGTAAGTAACTAAATGATTAAGAAGTTTAAAGTACCTCAAGGTTACCATTTATCTTGAAGCTCTGCAATAGACTACAGCTGAGGATTGACAAACTTGATTGAATATGGGGGCCAGGCAAAAATTTTAAAAAGTGAAGTGAGCTAGGTGAAGATAGTATTGCAAACTCGGTAAATGACCTCAGTGTTCATATAAAAGTAGGAGACTGAGCTCCAGTATATTTGTCCAAAGGAAAATCAAATGAAGGAATGATATTGAATCCATTAAGTAGACCATGAGATTCACCCTGGAGAGAATGGAGAGAGTAGAGAATGCAGATTTTGAGAAGCCAAAATTTTCAATGAGGATGATAATCAGCTTTAGTGGACATGAAAAGAAAGCAAATTTAAAGATAGAAGGAAGTTTTGGTAAGGATTTTGTCTTGGTATTAGATATTGGCTCTGAAATAAGATGTGACGACTAAGATGATGAGTAAAATGGAGGAAAAGATACTTCTAGGTATGACATAATGAAAAGAACCTTGAGTTTTTATCAAGCAGATATGGGTTTGAATCCTGACTTTATCGCTTACTAAGTGACATTGGGCAGGATATTAAATTCTCTGCACCTCAGTTTTCACGTTTGTAAACTGAAAGAGTATCTTACAGGACTACAGTGAGGGTTAGAAATAAGGTCCACATCATTATATACCTTCTAATAGGCCTTCAGTAGGTAGAAGTAGTAATTTGATTAGCTGTGGTCAAATATGGTACCAGGAAGTCCCAGTGTTTTATAATGTATTCATCAGTCATGAGTCATACACGTGGAGTTATTTCCCAGGAATATCACAGCCAAGGTGGAGTAGAAACTATGAACAACACATTTATACTGGCCATTGAGATGGACTGGAGGGAGGAAGACCAGTTGCCTTTGCAGTGATCAAATGAGTTAAGCAACAGTTTATGAGCTGTTACACTGGCAGTGAAAATAATGAGAGAGGAACTAGAATTTGAGGAGCTTGGTGATGATCAGTTGTGCGATGTGAAGAGTTACTGGGCCCTGGCTTCCTGTGGGACTTGTAGTTCTGTTCTCTTAGACCATATGTGCCCCAGTGTAATTGTAAAAGAAAAGGTTGGGTCCAACAAGTTGTTGATTTTTTTTTATCATTATTTTATTTAAAAAGAACATTTTTTAAAACCAAAAGTGAAAGGAGAAATGACCTCAGATGAAAGGAAGGATAATACTTTGAATTGAATACATCTTAGATTTATAAAAACTTCACTACCTTGTTCTTAGTGTCTATCATTTCACTGTGGACCAGTGAAAACTTTTACGATTCCTTAAACTTGGGAAACATGGTAATACGGAACATGCAAAAAGAACCAGATTTTGAGAGGAAAGGTTCTTGGATAGTTTTGAGAGGAAAGGTTCTTGGATAGTAATAATAATAGTAGCCAGTATTGAGGTGCCTGGCTGTCTCAGCCAATAGAGCGTGTGACTCTTAATCTCAGCGTTGTGAGTTTGAACCCCAGTTGGGTGTAGAGATTACTTTTTTTAAATGGCCAGTATTTATTAAGGATTAATTATGTGCCAGGCACTGTTTTAAATGTTTTGCATGTATTATTAGGTCATCAATATTAAGCAACTAACTTTAATAAAACAAATTAAGTGCTTTATTTATTTATTTATTGAGGGGCAGTATAGTATAAAGAGGTAATGAATTCTAAAAGTAATGGAGAAGGGTTATGTGCAAGAAGTAATATTTGATCTGAACTTTAAAAATGAGTAGAATTTCAAACTTCGAAGCTTGTGTCTGCTTTGTTTTTTTTCAGTGGATTTGTAGGTGCCTCATTCCAAACAAAAAATTTAAGCACCTGGTAGATAGTTCTTTCTTCCTATAGAAACCAGTCCTGCTTCTTTCAAAAAGAAAAACTATAGAACACAACAAAAAGCTCTAAGTTATATCAGTAATGAGTTAATATTTGGAGTTTAAGATGTTATAATGTTTACACTAATCCACTTGTGAAACAGTTATTGCAGAAATTTTAAATGGCTAAAAATTTTTCATTAGCCTATGTTGAAAGGAGAATGAAATCTGGCATAATGTTTCTGGTTAATCCAGGAACTGAGTTTTTTAGATTACTCATTATTCACAGTGGTGGGAACTTCCTTTATTACTTTCAGTTTGTAGTTCCTTGAATTTAATATTCATGGTGATGGAATCTGTCTTAAATAATTTTTTTTGGTGTTGGAAAAAATATGGAAGCCTCATGAATTTCGTGTCATCCTTGTGCAGGGGCCATGCTAATCTTCTCTGTATCGTTCCAGTTTTAGTATATATGCTGCTGAAGTGAGCACTGTCTTAAATAATTTTTAAGTCATTTAAAATACTGGTAGGAAGAGCTTTAAATTTAGTGAGTGAAGGAGGTGTTTCAACTTAAATGTTCAGCAGTTCAATAATATCAAATCCAGATTATAGTCTTTACTTATAAACCAGGCTGATAACCCTTAAATACAGGAACTGAATGTTTCTTCATATCTGTAATGGTAGGTCATTCAGGTAAAGGAGTTTATAAATTTGATGTCTTCGGTAGGTTTTAATTAAGATATTTATTGGATTAAGCCTCCTGACCCTAAATATTGTGTTTTAATGTAATGCTTTTTCCTGTTTTCACCTGGATTCAATGAAATGTTATTTGTTTTTATTTACCAGGAAAGGCCGTTGTTTACCTTGTGGCTTTCCATCTGTTCTTTGTTATGTTTGTATGGTCCTATTGGATGACAATTTTCACATCTCCCGCTTCCCCCTCCAAAGAGGTAAATTTAATGTTGGTAAATTACCAAATGCTGTAGCTAATTATGGAATTATTTGCCCTGTGTTACCTTTGTTAAAACTTTACTACATAATGCATTTGTTCTGTTTCCGTTCATGAACTTGCTTGGTGACTCCACATTGTGAATGTGAGTCATCAGCCTGGTCTCAGATACAACCCACTGACTTAGCACACTAAAAGACCGATCATACTTTACTTAGTACTGGTATTTTTCTGCCATGCTATTTAGTCTTAAAGACATCCTTTTTTTACTGGACTAAAAAATCTTAAGGGACAGAATTGAGTTAGAAAAGTGGAGTGTATATTTGGACACCTTAACATATTTTCTCAGGCCTAAAGAAATATGCTGCAACTAGAGAAAGTTTTAATTGTGGGAAACAAATCGTCTAGCTATTGTTTGTTATACTTTTTTTTTTTAAATATATTTGCTTTTTTTTTTTAAGATTTTATTTATTTATTTGACAGGCAGAGATCACAAGTAAGCAGAGAGGCAGGCAGATAGAGAGAGAGGTGGAAGCAGGCTCCCTGCTGAGCAGAGAGCCCAATGTGGGGCTCCATCCCAGGACCCTGGGATCATGACCTGAGCCGAAGGCAGAGGCTTTAACCCACTGAGCCACCCAGGTGCCCCTGTTTGTTATACTTTAATATGACTAGTGTTTCTTCTAATTTGAGGTCCCATTGGGAAAATAATGCAAATATTTATGTAGAGTAAGTTTTAAGACCAGGATGTTTCTCTTGCCTTCATATAACTGATGAAATCTGGTATAATTAGATGGCTAAGAATGTACCCTCTGGTGTTAGGATTATCTGAGTTTGATTTTCTGCTCTAACATATTACTTAATGTCTCTGAGCTTCCATTTTCTTATTGGAAAATGGAGCTAACAATAGTGCCTATTTCTGTAAGATGTTTGTGAGGATTAAGTGATATTCATTCACATAAATCTTTTAACACAGTACCTGCCACATGGTTGGCAATCAAATATTAGATGATGATGATAATTATTTCTATTCATGCAAAATTCATTAAAATTTGTTAAAAATTATAGACCATATGTTTAAAATAATATCAACTTCCACTTAACTTTTTATGAAACATATATACAGAAAAGTATATGTAAGTGTACACCTGATAGATTTTCGCAAACCTAACACCCTTGAGCAACCACCACCAAGTTGAAGAAACAGAACATTACCAGCATCTCATAAGCCTCCTCATGCTCCCTTTCAGCCACACAAACCCACTTTCCTGCCTCCTGATAGCATCAGTTTGTTTTGCCTGGTTTTGCCCTTTACATAAATGGAATCATATACTCTGTGTGTTTGTGTCTCTGGCTTCTTTCATTAACATTCTGTTTGCATGTTCATCCATGTTGTTGCATGTACTTGTGGAGCACTCATTCTCTTTATTGTTTGGTATTCAGTTGTAGTAAATATTAGTTTATTTAACTGGTCTGCTGTTGATGGGCAGGGGCATTTGGGTGGCTTCTAGTGTAAGGCTGTTACAAAGAGGGCTGCTATAAACATTCTATTGCATATACCTATGTATATACTTACATATATACATCCATACATAAATGTGTATATATATGGATATATATAGTTATCTAGTTATGTATCCATATATATATAGCTACATATACATATATATGTATATAGTAGGTGCCTCCGATTGGAATGCTGGATCATATTTTGTGTGTACATTCAGCATTAAGTAGAAAATGCCAAACAGTCTTTTGCCCATTTTTTTTCTATTGGGTGCTTTTGTTTTAAGGGGTCGTGAAATTATCAATCAGACTTTGTGTTTCTTAAAATATATTCATCAGACATTTGGTAATAATTAATCAACTCTTAAAGTTATGTTACAAACTGCCTTCCCTATCTTTTTTTATTTTTAAGATTGATTTATGTTTAGAGAAAGAGCACATGCATGGTAGCAGGAGAGGGCAGAGGGAGAGAAGCAGACTCCTCGCCAAACGCACAGCACAGGGCTCAATCTCATGACCGTGAGATCATGACCTGAGCTGAAACCAAGAGTCGGTCGCCTAACTGATGAGCCACCCAGGCGCCCCTCAAACTGCCATCTATGTCTTAAGATCCAAGTTGAAAAGGAATTAATTTTGTTTAATTACTTACTACTAGTGATGGCTATTGAAAACATAGCATGAACGGAAGTAAATACTTCTTGTTATGGGAAATAAAAAATAGAAAAAGAGGGGTGCCTTGGTGGCTCAGTCATAGGAGAATACAATTCTTGATCTTAGGGTCATGGATTTGAGCCCCATGTTGGGTATAGAGATTACTTAAATAAATAAACTTTAAAAAAAAAGTATAATAAAAACAATTGGTAATACTTCTGAGAAGCAGTATAGTATAGAGGTGAAGAACTCAGACTCTGGCGTCACACTGCCCAGGTTCAACTCCTGCCTCTGCTACTTACTAGCCATGCAGCCTTGGAGACTTGCCTTAGATGTCTGTACCTCAGCTCTCCCCTGTAGAATGAGGATGATAGTAGTTACATACCTTATGGGATTGTTGGAAGTATTGACTAAGTTAATAATATATATGGTTAAAAAAATAATAATAGGGGCGCCTGGGTGGCTCAGTGGGTTAAAGCCTCTGCCTTCGGCTCAGGTCATGATCCCAGGGTCCTGGGATCGAGCCCCACATCAGGCTGTCTGCTCAGCGAGCCTGCTTCCCTTCCTCTCTCTCTGCCTGCCTTTCTGCCTACTTGTGATCTCTGTCTGTCAAATAAATAAATAAAATCTTTTAAAAAAAAGTAATAATAATAATATATGTGGTTAGTAATATTTATAATAATGATATACACTTAATAGTATATGTAAAGTGCCCAGAAGAATACATTGCACTTAGGAAGTGCCATTTAAATGTTATTTATTTATTTTGGTTGTTGTTTGTCATATTGCATCCATTTAGCATTCAGCCGAGGGCTTAAGCCTTTACATCCACTTCATCCTTCATGCTCCCCTATTCCTAGAAGTTCGGCTGATTCTCCAGGCCTATGTTCAGTGGCCCTGCTATGGCATGCTCTTGCCTTCCCCATCATAGAACCTACCATATAGTTTCTTAATTGCCTCTTGACTTGTATACACCATCTTATTGTCAGTTTTTTGTGGGCAGGGATCATTTTTATGGTAGCCTGCCCTACATCCCTCTCCCCACTATTTAGCACATAGTGGATGTTCACTATTGAATGAGTTAATTATCAAACCATCAAGGGCCAGCTAAGTTAAGCTTCACTGACAAGAAAGAGCAGTATTTTATGATTCTCTTTCTAAATAACCTTCCAGTGTGCTGAGATAGCTCCTTGTAGTAATTACAAAGCTGTGAGGTAGCTCCTAAAGTAACTGTATTAAAAGGACTCTGTGAGCTGAGAGGTTAGAGCAACACTTGGGAATCAGACCCAGGGAAACTGGTTGAGTCTGAATAGCAAAAACTCTACATTTTTAGGGAAGTTAAGTTATAAATATGGGTATATTTTTCATCTTTTATCGGCAAGTACTTGGCACCTACTGTTTGTCAGACTGTGCTAGGCTCTGGGAATAAAAAGAACAAAAAAGAATGATCCTAAACATTTTAAAAGGAGAGACAGATGGTAGACAAGTAAACAAACAAAGTAATTATAAATTGTGATAAGTTTAGGTACTTTTAGAATAAGAACATGATGTAGTAACAATAAAATAGCAATAAATAACAATAAAGTAACAATAAAAGCTATTAGGGGAAAAAACTACTTTGGTAGTATGGTGAAAGACATCTCTGAGGAAGTGGCATTATTAAACCAAGACTTTTTAAAGTATCTCTTTCACTAAAGTATTAGCTTTTTGAAGGAAGCATCTTTGTTGTTTATTACTGTATCCCTATTGCCTAGATTCCAACCTTGTATGTAAGAGGCAGATTGCTAAATATGTGAATGAGTGAATGGTGAGAGAGACAGTATATGAAGAGTTGGCAGGCATCTTCCATCACTAAGTATCACCTGCAAAAAGAAATTATGGCCCCATCACTTCTCTGGTAATCCTACAGAGGTTGCCAGTCAGCTCTAAGATAAAGGTCATGCTCACAAGACCCTTCATGAACTAAAATCTTACTAACTTCATCTCCACTGCTTCTTCCTGGAACTCGATAGTCAAGTAATATTTTGCCCTGACTATACCATTATATTCACATCTTTGTGCTTTCTGAATGCTGCTCCCTTTACCAAGATTCTCTTTCCCTCCTTATTTTCCTGGAAGATTCCTGTTTACCTCTCAAAACCTAGCATAGGTACCACTTTCTCCAAGAGACTTTCATTGATAGTCCCTATACCCTCCTAAGGGAGCTTTTATCATACCTGGTAACACATTGTACTATGCTTATTTTTAAGATGTATTTCTTTATTGACATAGCCAGCATTCCTACTGGACTGTAAGAAATGTGCTTTTGAAGGCAGGGCTGTATTGATTCTTCTATGGATTCCTATTACCCAGAGCAGTGCCAAGTTCTTAATTGGTAGCTAACATATATTTGAATTGAACCATCTGAACACTGAATTTAAGATGATGGCATTTCATAGTTTGAATTCTGTTTTGTAGTTTTTAATGAAAACTAGATGTATAGTAATAATTTCTTAAGTCTAATCCATTTTAAATTTTGTTCCATTCCTCATCTAAAATTCTGGTGGCTCTTAAGATTTTCATTTTAAGTTTTTCATAATTTATAACATTAGTCCTTAAGGAAGAGTAATGATATGGAGGCTGGGATACTACCACAGGCTAGAAATAGGACAGCCCTATGTGAAATCTGTTCAGATTTTACAAGGAAACTGTAAAATTTGATTGGAACATCTCCTATCCATATATGTATTTATCATCATACCAAATGATTCTTATACTCTACTGTGAATGCTTCAGAGACACATCATGTCAGGGAAGAACTTTTAATTCAAATAAGTTAAAGTTACAATTCTCTTAAAAGAGAATAGGCCATTTTGCTAAGTAGGGAAGTATTTCAGTCCTCAGAAGTATTCACGAGGGAGTGGATCTCAGAAACGTTGTCTGAAGGTTCCTACCTCCCTGGGAAGTTACGTAGGTGATGTCCAAGATCTCAACTTAAGATTATGGGAAACTTTTCTGACCTCTTTCTGTTCTGTTTGCCTGTGTTACTTCTCATGCCTTAGAAGTAATTTGGGGGTTTCTTATGCCATCAAGATTTGATTGTGGGAAACAGACAAGGTAACCTAAATAGACTCTTTTACATCCTAAACTGTGGTGTTTGGTCAGGTTAGAGTAACAGTCTGTAAAAAGCCGGAACAGTTATTTTACATTAGCAATATGGAGGGAGGCATACTAGAGTAAAACTCAAAACACTTGCATTTTAATATCAGCTCTGCCAATAATTGTGCAATCTTAGAAAATTCCCTGAGCCTCTTGGCATCACAGTTTCCTCAGCCCAGAGCTCTTTCTACTATGCCAAACTGTTGCCTTGTTTGGCATAGGATAGGTTGCACTGATAAACTAATACTGTTATTACTGATGATGAAGCATCAAGAGTATGGAAAGCTTTGGTAGGGAGTTAGCAGGCAGGACGAAATACTTGAATATTAAAAACTCCATTTATGACTCTTTAGGCCTTTTCAAGCAAAACCTTGCTTTTAATTGAAAAAAAAATTGAGAAACGGTACAGTTAAAATATAGGACATGATCAAGAAAAATCTCAAGCTATTTTTAGTTTAAAAGGAAATTCTGTGAAGTAAAGACTAAAAGAAACTGAAAGCTTCTGTTTACATGAAATTAGAGACATAAAACTGAGGGTCCTTGAGATGCTAGGAAGACGACAAGAGGTGCAGCTATAAACAAGTTCTTTGTAAGGAAAATGCTATTTAAGAAATGAACTGGAGGCTGGCCACACTATGGGAATAAAAACTTAAGAAATGGAAACAAAAAATAACTCCATAAAGGTATTACTCTTTGAGAAAAGGAGACTCTGCTTGCCTTGACAATCCTTTATAATTTTACAGAAAGCACTCATATTGGTTAGCTTTTTAAAAGCTGAAACAAAGTAGTAAAAGAATGACTTGTTGAGCTCATTGATATATTTGAGTAGAAGATACCTGGACCCTGTGCCTATGGTTTAACGTCTTACTCAAACTAAGTGAATCTTGGACATCCTTCCAAAAATTAAAAATTTCTTGACACTAATTTTCAAACATAAAAATTTTTACTAATAGAAAATATATGTATTAAGCCCTTTTTGGTTGGGAGGTATTTAATTTTTCTGTAAAATACAAAGATGCAAAATTTTCTAGTTCATATTTTTTCCCATCATTAATATAGAGGGCAAATATTTTTTACTCTGTCAAAGAAAGGTGTGAAGTTTTAAAATATACTCAATTTTGCTTCTTTAATTTGAAAATAAGTTTTGCCTTCATAGAAGAAAATGTTTTTTTTTTTTTTTCTGTTCAGGATGAAACTGTGTTTTTCTGAACATAGTTTATGAGATTGAAAAGAATTAATAGTTTTCTCCTTTTATAGTTCTACTTGTCCAATTCTGAAAAGGAACGTTATGAAAAGGAATTCAGCCAAGAAAGACAACAAGAAATTTTGAGAAGAGCAGCAAGGGACTTACCTATCTACACCACATCAGCTTCAAGGAGTAAGAAAAATCAGTCTTAAGCTTTCCTTTCCAAGGAATTTTTAAAATATGGTTAATCCTTCCAAGATACATCTGCATGATTTGACAGTTAAACGGATATTGTGATTGCTACAGATAACATCTGCAAGAATAAGATTTTCCTGTGTTCTGTATCTTCTGTGGTATTTCAGATATACACACACATGTACATTTATTGATACAGATTTTTTTAAGAGGCTCACTGTGAGCCTATTTTCTCTGCATTTTTTTTTTCCAATTGAACCTCATCGTTAAAAATGTCACTTGTTACTCTTAGCAAACCATCATTTAGAAATTCTGGTCTGAATTTGAATATTGTGTATCATCACAGAGTCATTTTTAAAAAAACAAGAATGTGCTAACTTAGAATGGAGAGGAGTAAAAGACACAAGGGGGAAGAATCCTGTCAAGTTTTAAGACCAATACTTGGAGAGCCAAAATTTGAACTCAGGTTTATCTGGTTCCAAAGATGTTGGTATTTCCACTCTCCCACTGCCTACATGGGCATAGGTGACTGCTGCAGCACTTTCCTTTTCTTAGGGTGACAGTCTTCCAATAGGAATGAATTTATGAGTGGCCATTGTAGTCACTTAAGTATAGGAAATTGTTTTAAGTTATATACTGTGTATCTCATGAGTTTTGTTCAAATATGGGATAATAGCTAATAATTATTCTGTTCTGAATGTTTTACACATACTCATTTATTTATTTGTCAGAGAGAGAGCACAAGCAGGCAGAGGGAGAGGCAGAGGGAGAAGCTGAGCAGGGAGCCTGATGTGGGACTTGATCCCTGGACCCTGGGATCATGACCTGAGCAAAAGGCAGAAGCTTAACCCACTAAGCCACCTAGGTGTTCCACACATACTCATTTAAACTTCATAACAACCCTGTGAAGTAAATACTACTGTCTTCATTTTACAGTTGGGGAAACTGAGACATAGAGAGGTTATAAATTGTTCGAAGTCATATGTGGAAAAATGGATTTAAATCTAGGTGCTCTGGTTCTAGAACCCACTATGCTGCTGAACTCCAAGGGGAAATAAGAGGAGTTTTACCTTTACGTGCAAGTTGTAGCTAAGGAATGTGACTAAGTTTGTACAAGATTTTAGGAGGGGGGTATTTGACTAACTTTTATTTTTTTCATGCACTTAATACTATTCTTTTTTGCATGACTAATACATTGGTGTACATAACAAAAACATGAATTTCAAGCCAGACCCTAGCTTTTCCATTACTAGTGTAGTGAGAGTCACTAACTTTCTAAGTTCTTGTTTCCTTATTTTGTTGGGTTTTGGGGGGGGCTTTTTTTGATAGAGTGCAAGTGGTAGAGGGCAGAGGGAGAGCAAGAGAGAGAATCTTTTTTTTGAAGATCTTATTTATTTATTCATGAAAGACAGAGAGAGAGAGAGGCAGAGGGAGAAGCAGTCTCCCCACTGAGCAGGGAACCCAATGTGATACTCGATCCCAAGACTCCAGGATCATGACCTGAGCCAAAGGCAGATACTTAACCATCTGAGCCAACCAGGCACCCACAAGAGGGAGAATCTTAAGCAGTCTCCATGCCTGGCATGGAACCCAATGTGGGCTTAATCTCACAACCCTGAGATCATGACCTGAGCCAAAATCAAGAGTCAGATGCCTAACTGACTGAGGCTCCTTTGTTTCCTTATTTTGAAATGAAGATAATATCTGCATCTTTGGGTTAGTAGAAATATTTAATTAAATGAGATACATGCATTTAGTGTAGATCTTGGTATATAATAATAAATTTTCAGTAAATGATAGCTAATATAAAATAATCCTTTTTTATATTCAACAATGTAAAGTCTGAATTATAATAATTATTTCTACTTACAGTTATTTAGATTAGATGTTCTTAACCCAAAGTCCAAGACTTCAGAGAATTTATGAATTCAGAGATAATATGCAAAGTTGTGGGTACATGTAGTTTTTATACCAAGATAATCTGATTTTCAGAGCAGTATGTGTGCCCCTCACACACAAAGAGTTAATAGCCACTGATGTAAAATCTTTACTCTTAAGGCTTTATTATTTTTCATTAATTATAATGGCTTTCCTCTAATTTGAATAATATCCTTCATCTATTCAGTATTATACCAGAATTATGCTAAACACTTTACTGGTGATTATTTAATCCTCAGAAAAACTCTGAGGGAGGTGCTACATTTGTCTTCATTTTAGAGATGAAGAAATGAGGCACAAATTAAGTGTCCAAAGTCCCCAAGTGATAAGATCTGAGATTTATAGCTTACCTTCCTTTTTTTTTTTTTAATTTTCATTATTTATTTATTTATTTAAAATACTGTGTTACAAAACTATAGTCACCATGCTGTACATGGCATTCCTAGAACGTCTTTTTTGGGGTTTGTTTTTTTTTTAAGATTTTATTTGTTTATTGAGAGGGAGGGAGAGGGAGAAGCAGGCTTCCTGCTAAGCAAGGAGGCTGATGCAGGGCCGGATCCCAAGATCCTGAGATCATAACCCAAGCCGAAGGCATAGGCTTAACCAACTGAGCCACCCAGGTGCCCTGTATAGCTTACCTTCTGACTATAGGCAAAGTCCCTGCTCTTGAGCACCATTTTTTTTTAAAGATTTTATTTATTTATTTGTCATAGAGAGAGAAGCGAGAGCGAGCACAGGCATACAGAGTGGCAGGCAGAGGCAGAGGGACAAGCAGGCTCCCTGCCAAGCAAGGAGCCCGATGTGGGACTCGATCCCAGGATGCTGGGATCATGACCTGAGCCGAAGGCAGCTGCTTAACCAACTGAGCCACCCAGGCGTCCCTTGAGCACCATTTTATACTGCATTTCTATTGCTTAGAATTCCAAACTTTGGGAGTTTTATCTTTTTTCTTATTATAGAAATAATATCCATTCATTCTTTTAAAAAAATTTACAGAAATACATATTATAGAAAGTAGACCTTTCATAGACCAGAGACAAATGAAAATGATGGAGCTGTCTTCACAGGGAGGAATTGGGGGCTGGGAAACAGGGATGGGGAGGCTTTTCACCTGGTTCCTTTTTGGGCTTTTTTGAACCATATGGACTAATTATTATCTATTCAGGAAACAAAATGAGTCTTTTAGACCTTCTCCCTCCATGATGTGGATCCAACCGATACCTTTTTCGAGCTTTGTCCCACACTGTTTCTTTGCATCAGTTCTGTGCTAAAGCACTCTTATCTTTCCCCATCTTTTTAATTGTCTTTTTCTCTACGACAATTATTTTTTCCTCTCTAAATCCAGTTTAAAGTTTTTTTTTTTTTTACTTTTTAATTTTTTATTTTTTCAGCATAACAGTATTCATTATTTTTGCACCACACCCAGTGCTCCATGCAATCCGTGCCCTCTACAATACCCACCACCTGGTGCCCCCAACCTCCCACCCCCCACCCCTTCAAAATTCTCAGATCGTTTTTCAGAGTCCATAGTCTCTCATGGTTCACCTCCCCTTCCAATTTCCCTCAACTCCCTTCTCCTCTCCATCTCCCCTTGTCCTCCATGCTATTTGTTATGCTCCACAAATAAGTGAAACCATATGATAATTGACTCTCTCTGCTTGACTTATTTCACTCAGCATAATCTCTTCCAGTCCGTCCATGTTGCTACAAAACTTGGGTATTCATCCTTTCTTTTTTTTTTTTTTACAGCTTTATAAACATATATTTTTATCCCCAGGGGTACAGGTCTGCGAATCGCCAGGTTTACACACTTCACAACACTCACCATAGCACATACCCTCCCCAATATCCATAACCCCACCCCCTCTCCCAACCCCCTCCCCCCATCAACCCTCAGTTTGTTTTGTGAGATTAAGAGTCACTTATGGTTTGTCTCCCTCCCAATCCCATCTTGTTTCATTTACTCTTCTCCTACCCCCTCAACCCCCCATGTTGCATCTCCTCTCCCTCATATCAGGGAGATTATATGATAGTTGTCTTTCTCCGACTGACTTATTTCGCTAAGCATGATACCCTCTAGTTCCATCCACGTCGTCGCAAATGGCAAGATTTCATTTCTTTTGATGGCTGCATAGTATTCCATTGTGTATATATACCACATCTTCTTTATCCATTCGTCTGTTGATGGACATCTAGGTTCTTTCCATAGTTTGGCTATTGTATACATTGCTGCTATAAACATTCGGGTGCATGTGCCCCTTCGGATCACTATGTTTGTATCTTTAGGGTAAATACCCAGCAGTGCAATTGCAGGGTCATAGGGTAGTTCTATTTTCAACATTTTGAGGAACCTCCATGCTGTTTTCCAGAGTGGTTGCACCAGCTTGCATTCCCACCAACAGTGTAGGAGGGTTCCCCTTTCTCCGCATCCTCGCCAGCATCTGTCGTTTCCTGACTTGTTAATTTTAGCCATTCTGACTGGTGTGAGGTGATATCTCATGGTGGTTTTGATTTGTATTTCCCTGATGCCGAGTGATATGGAGCACTTTTTCATGTGTCTGTTGGCCATCTGGATGTCTTCTTTGCAGAAATGTCTGTTCATGTCCTCTGCCTCAATATTATCAAAGCCATCTATGAAAAACCCACCGCAAATATCATTCTCAATGGAGAAAAACTGAAAGCTTTTCCGCTAAGGTCAGGAACACGGCAGGGATGTCCGTTATCACCACTGCTATTCAACATAGTACTAGAAGTCCTAGCCTCAGCAATCAGACAACAAAAGGAAATTAAAGGCATCCAAATCGGCAAAGGAGAAGTCAAACTGTCACTCTTCGCAGATGATATGATACTCTATGTGGAAAACCCAAAAGACTCCACTCCAAAACTGCTAGAACTTGTACAGGAATTCAGTAAAGTGTCAGGATATAAAATCAATGCACAGAAATCAGTTGCATTTCTCTACACCAACAACAAGACAGAAGAAAGAGAAATTAAGGAGTCCATCCCATTTACAATTGCACCCAAAACTATAAGATACCTAGGAATAAACCTAACCAAAGAGACTAAGAATCTATACTCAGAAAACTATAAAGTACTCATGAAAGAAATTGAGGAAGACACAAAGAAATGGAAAAATGTTCCATGCTCCTGGATTGGAAGAATAAATATTGTGAAAATGTCTATGCTACCTCAAGCAATCTACACATTTAATGCAATTCCTATCAAAGTACCATCCATTTTTTTCAAAGAAATGGAACAAATAATCCTAAAATTTATATGGAACCAGAAAAGACCTCGAATAGCCAAAGGAATATTGAAAAAGAAAGCCAAAGTTGGTGGCATCACAATTCCGGACTTCAAGCTCTATTCCAGTTTAAAGTTTTAATTCAGTGTCTGCTTCTTGAGCAAGAAATGATTTTTTTTTTTTATTTTTAAAAGATTTTATTATTTATTTGACAGAGAGAAAGACAGCGAGAGTAAGAACACAAGCAGCAGGAGTGGGAGAGGGAAAGCAGTCTTCCCACTGAGCAGGGAGCCCGATGTGGGGCTCAATCCCTGAACCCTGGGATCATGACCAGAGCTGAAGGCAGACACTTAATGACTGAGCCACCCAGGCGATCCTGATTTTTTTTTTTTTTTAAGGTTTATTTATTTTAAGGAGAGAGAACAAGCATTCATGTGTGTGCGAGGGTGGGGTTGGGGGTGGGCGAGGTGCAAAGGGACAGGAAGACATGCAGATGTGCCACTGAGCAGGGAGCCCAACATGGGACTCCATCCCAGGATCCTGAGCTCATGACCTGAACCAAAATCAAGAGTCAGTCACTAAGTGACTGAGCCACCCAGGTGCCCCAAGAAGTGATTTTTTTTTTTTTTTAGTCTGCTCTGAACTTCTCTAATTCTTACCTTGTAGGTCACAAATCACTGCCTCATAGTTATTTCTGTTTATCTCCCCTCCTCGACCTTATTCTAAGACTCTGGCAATCAGGAATTTTTCCCATGGCCTCTAACAAAGTGTCTTAAGAGATAGGCCCTCAGTAGGTGTTTGTTGAATGAATCTCTTCTGGGTTTTCTCCATAATGGCTGTTTATGCACTTTTTACGTGTCATTCTCAAGCAGAGGCAGTGCTCATCTTATCTGTATTATGCTAATTTTAGTATAATTGCTGTCAAAGCAAGCACTGTTTATGTACTTTTAAGTCTCCCTAGTTTTCTCTCCTTTACTGGTTTTCCCCATCATAGTCTGAATTTATATTTTATCAGAAATAATAGTTACTATTATTATCCTAGTAACACCTGCTTTATTGAGAATCTGATATGTTTTAGGAGTTTTATATTTAATCTGCGCAATAGTCCTTTACACTTGGTATTATATGCACTTACCAAAGAGAAAATTGAGGCTCATGGAAAGTAAGTTACTGCCCCAAGGTCACAAGCTAGTAAGTGGGAGAGCTAGCATCCAGCCTAACTGGTGACAGAGTCCCTGCTGATTTCAGGACCGTGTTGTGCCGCTGCACCTTTACAGACTGGCTTTTCCAAAGCATATCAGTTTCCTCTTGGTATCTGTGTTCACGTCCTTTCTTTTTCGTTTCTTTTCTTTCCTTCTTTTTTTTTTAAAGATCTATTTATTTATTTGAGAGGGAAAGTGCAGGACTCAGGGGGAAAGGGAAAGAGAGACCCAGCACGAGGCTCCATCCCAAAATCCTGAGGTCAGGATCTTAGCTGAAGCCAAAATCGGTGGCTGCACCACCCAGACACCCCTGGTCCTTTCTTATATTTACATAAAGATTACTGACCTTTTTCTTCTCTTCTCCCCCAGTTTTCTCCTATAACGCTTGCTTCTCCACTTAATAAATCACAACCAGTTTCTTCCCTTCATTCTCAGGTATACATCAAAGTATATGTCTCTTAAAAACAGCAGTTTGGTTCAGACTTTGTTCTAACCGCCATTATATTTTCTCTTCCCATTGAGTTAGATCCTCTTAAAAGCTTTCTGCACCCAAGTCCTCTTTTTCCTTCCCAGCTAAATACCAGGCAACTGGCTTCTATTCTCCCTACCCAAAGTTCAGTGGATCTTGTCATTCTGGCTTCTTGAAAAGCTTTCTTTGTTGTGCTTTACTATTCTAGTTCTATTTCTGCATCCTTGAATGATTATTCTTTCTACTAAATTTTTAAAAATTTTTCTTTTTCTTTTTTTTCAAGTTTTTTTAAACTATTTTTTTAAAAGATTTTATTTATTTGTTTGACAGAGAGATACTGCAAGAGAGGCAACACAAGCAGGGGTGGGGGAGGGGAAAAACAAGCATCCTGCCAAGCAGGGAGCCCAGTGTGGGACCTGATCCCAGGACGCTGGGATCATGACCTGAGCTGAAGGCGATGCCTAACGACTGAGCCACCCGTGCGCCCCTTTTTTAAAGACTTTTTTATTTATTTGACAGAGAGTGTTATAGCTAGAGAAAGAAAACAAGCAGGGGGTGTGGGAGAGGGAGAAGCAGGTTCCCCACCAAGCAGGAAGCCTGATGCGGGGCCCAGTCCCAGGACCCCAGGATCATGACCTGAGCAGAAGGCAGATACCTAATGACTGAGCCGCCTAGGCACCCCTTTTTAATTTTTGTATTTCTTAACCTCACAAGGTTGCCTTGCCTTCATTCTTTTCATACTATTATTTCAGCTTTTGTTTTCACCTCTGGAACTCTAACACTAGGATATTGTGATCCTCAGTTTATTGTGTCTCAGTTTGTTTTCTTTGATAGTTTTTAGGAATGAGTTTCACTTCTTTGAATCTGAATTAAAACAGATTCAAGGACATTGTCACACTAGCAGTTACTTGCATTCCAAACCCTTTCTTGTATGTCAGACAAAGGAGTGGAGTTGCAGCTGAACCTGGGGATCACTTGTCCACCTAGAAGCCTACAGTCTAGCTGCAGGAGGGCCGCAGCACTCTTCCCGATGTTTCAGAGGGAAGAACCTGCAGACCTGTCCCCCAGAGCACCCAGTAGCTATTATTCAAGGCTTCATCACTCTTCTTGGCATGTGTCTTCCCATTCAGCATCTCCAGCTGAAGTTCATTTTCTGGGATAGTTGAACTGATATATCAGTTTATTTTCTACGTACATCCATGGGACTAGGTAAACTTGGAGTCCTCCTACTCCATCCTCTTCCCTGGCTCCCACCAAAATAGCTGTCCTTGAGTGACCTATTACCCAAACCTACAAACCCAAATAAAACTGGATTCATCAATTCAAAATTTAATACCATCAAGCGATATTTGTCACATGGTAGAAACTCTCTAAATATTTCTTGAATGAATGAATGAATGAGAAAATGAATAAATGAAAAACATCCAGCCCCACTCTCCCTGCTTCTCCCAGACTGAGTTTATTTCTGCCATGAGCAGCCTTGTTCATCTCAGCACCTGAGACTAGAAACTGAAGTTTGCTGATTACTCCTTTTTCCTTGGTTCTTCTGTCTACTCAATCATCAGAATCTTCAGAAGTCTTCCTCAAAGGTCTGTTCAGTTTGGTCATCTCATAATTTTGAGTGGAAGCATAGAGGAAAAAGAAAATAAGATACTCCTGATCCTCATCTTACCACTAATTCAGCTGTATATAGCCTTGGGCAAATTACTTTCTCTTGATATTGGGGTGTTTTTTATCTATAGACTGGAGAGATCGACTAGGAGATTTGTACAGTCCTATATAGCTTACTTTTTCTAACTTGTGTGGTTTTATCTCCTTAGTATGCAACCGAGGTGAGGTATTATACACACTCTCAGTAGATTATAGCTTATTCATTTAAGTGGCTATTTATATAGATTCCCTTCATCTTAAAGATATTTTTGTTGAAATTATAGGAGTAATACCTGCCCATGATTAAAAAAAATTTTTTTAGGACACCAAATGAAATGTGAGGGGCATCTAGATGGCTCAGTTAAGCATCCAACTCTCGATCTCAGGGTTTGACTCTTGATCTCAGCTCAGGTCTTGATCTCAGGGTCATGAGTTCAAACCCTGCTTTGGGATCCACACTGAGTATGGAACCTACAAGAAAAAAAGAAAGAAAAGTGAGTTTAACTTCACCCCTGCACTGTTCTCCAGGGGCACCCTGCATATCTTTGCAGGAATTTTTTATACTTGTCAGAGTATTGCATAAGTTACGTACAATTGATTAATATATTTTAACAACCAGAGTGAATAGATATTAACCAATACAAATTTGGTTACCTGGAGAGTGTCTTTTAGCAGGTATGACTTATAACATGACTTCAAAATAATACTTTATTTCTCTTATATTGTTAATTCACATCTAGAAGGTGGATGCATCTTATTATGATATGTAAAGAGATAAAAATATGTATTCTTATTCCCCTAAGAGATGTGAAACATGCTACATATTCAGATGTTCAACAACTTGCTCTTTTTTCTACATGATACATTTGCATTTTTCCAACTTAGGGTACATGTGTATTTTGTATGAAAAATTCTTGTTAATGTCTACATAGCATTCCACTATATGGGTGTATCAAAATGCTTAGCCATTTAGATAATTCAAGTTATTAATAGTGTTATATTATTCAAAACAATGCTGTAGTGAACATGTCTATAGAATTTTCTCAAAGTAGAAATCCTGGGTCAGAGAACACATACATCTAAAATTTTTATCGATATTACCAAATTTCCTTCCAAATAGATTGTAGTACATGACATGATTCATGTACTTTTTAGAGGGTATGCTTAATTTAAATTTTGATTTGAACCTATTTTCTATGCTATTACTCTGTTGTTAGGATCACAAGTAAC
The DNA here is from genome assembly GCF_902655055.1 of Lutra lutra. Classification (NCBI taxonomy): domain Eukaryota; kingdom Metazoa; phylum Chordata; class Mammalia; order Carnivora; family Mustelidae; genus Lutra; species Lutra lutra. The sequence goes on along the minus strand of NC_062280.1, from coordinate 119,513,894 downwards.
AGGCAACAACTTAAGCTTTTTAACTCCTTTCACACCAAAAAGCTACCAGAAAATATGAAACAGTATCAGAAATTTGTGCATTTTCCTGTATCTTAAGGACAGGATTACAAGAAGGGACTGGAACCCAGAATTGGAAAGCTAAAACTGGGACTCTGTGCAGCTTGTTCCTTCTTATTTCTGTATATTTGTTTCATTTTTAACACTATCTCCCAGCAGACAAGTTTTAATTTTTTTCCAATTCACCTGGCAAAATATCACCATCACATGTTATTACCCAGTTACGGCAGCATGCAGCCATAATTCATTCTCAGTCCCAGTGCTTAATCCACAGAAGAGAGAGCGTCAACTAGAAGCGGGGAGGGTGGAATGCACGCACTCACTTCCCAGAGAAGAGAGTGACTTATAGATTAGGCAGATATCCTGAAAGAAGCCATTTCAAGTAGAGCATTTGCCATTTCAGTGCTCTAAATCTATAAATGTTTCGACTATTTGTGAAAGGCCAATAGTAATTTGCCTTGTTGCCAAGCCAGTACAGTTTGCTTTAAAGAACAATTAGTGTCTAACTATAAACATGTTGTTCTCTATTCATCTATAATAATGGTTTTTAAGGTACTTTTTGATTTGTGAAGTCTTGGGACATTTCCCTCATGAATCTCAAAGATCTATTTGTGACTTTTTTAAATTTCAAAAACCGAAACTTAAGGTTCTGTTCAATATACAGGCTCTGATGGAACTCTTATTCCAGTGGACTCCTTCTCTTGAATTTTTTTTATCAGAGTACTTGAGCTGAATTGGGAAAACAAGTCTTACTTGATCTGATTTCTTGTTAATCTCTGACATCATCCCTGAGTCCTTTTCACCCTGTTCAGGTACACCAGGCCCTTCCCTATTCTTTAAACAAACTAAGCACACTCCCACCTCAAGGGCTGTCCTCTGCTTAGAATCCTCTTTTTCCCAGTGTGACTTACTAACCCCCTTCCTTTAATTTCAGTTTTCTCAAATGTCTCTGAAATTACAGTATACAGTATACCAATTCCCCTTCCCTGCTTTATTTTTCTTATTAGCACCTATCATTAATATTCTGTTTATTTTGTTAACTTATTTATTACTCCTGATCTCCAAAAGAATGTAAGTTCCACAAAGGCAGGGATTTAAGCCTAGAACAGTATCTGGCACAAAATAGGTGCTCATGTTTTGAATGAATGAACATATAAATTGGGCAGCAATAACATATGTTAGAATTGAGTGGGGAAAAGTTCAGGGTTTGTTTTTATTTTTTGTTTTGTTTTTAAAAATAGATAGATAGATTGATTGATTGATTGATTTGACAGACAGAGATCACAAGTAGGCAGAGACACAGGCAGAGAGATAGAGGGGGAAGCAGGCTCCCTGCTGAGCAGAGAGCCCTATGCAGGGCTTGATCTCAGGACCCTGGGATCATGACCTGAGCCAAAGGCAGAGGCTTTAACCCACTGAGCCACCAGGCACCCCTTGGGGTTTGTGTTTGAAAATGTGATCTCAGTTTTGCTATTTGGGATAGGGATGGGAGATAAAAAAAGTTATGTTTTTGTTTTTCTTGAAAAAGCTATTTTATAATGTTAAAAACAAAATCCCACAGGGTGCCTTGAAACGTTTAGACACTTCATTTTTATATTTTATTATAGACACTGTATTATAGTAGGAAAAAGAACTTGAATTGGGACTCCATAACTCTGTGTTATGCTACCTAACTGGTGTCTGACCTTGTTGAAGTCACTTACTTGTTGAAGTCTCTTTTTTCATCTGAAAACTGCTGGGTACTATTCTATTTCTGAGGTTCCCTTCTACCTCTTGACATTTTGATTTCAGAAGCTTTTTAATACAATTTGGTATTATTTTAAAATTATTAGTTGTAAAATTCACAGAATTATTTGTAAAAGAAATGAAAACAAATTTTACAGTCAAATTAACTAAGCTTGCACATCCTTCAACAATTTCCTTTTAATTCTTAAATGTAGCCATCAGATACTGTGAAAGATGTCAGTTGATTAAACCTGACCGGGCACATCACTGCTCAGCATGTGACGTGTAAGTATTACTTGTTTGTTTCTATTTAACCTAGCACCAGAAGTTGATGACAGGAGAATGGAAGGGGAATGGAATGCTTTATACTTAGCAAGAACATTGTATCCTTTCCCTTTATTTGCTATGTTTGCTGGGCTAACAAAAATATTTATATAAGCTAGAATATACCTTGAAGTAATCTTGGTTAAGAGTTACTATACTGGTTGATAGAATATACTTCTTACACTTACATTTAATTTAATATTGATAAGCAAATAAGTAATAACCCCCTTGAGGGAGATAACTTTATTTCTTAGGTTAAAAAGACGGTCATGGAAAAAAAAGACGATCATGACACTTTTCTCATTTTTTTTTAAAGATTTTATTTATTTGACAGAGAGAGATCACAAGTAGGCAGAGAGGCAGGCAGAGAGAGGGGGAAGCAGGCTTCCCACTGAGCAGAGAGCCCGATGCGGGGCACGATTCCAGGACCCTGAGATCATGACCCGAGCTGAAGGCAGGGGCTTAACCCACTGAGCCACCCAAGCACCCTACTTTTCTCATTTTTATTGTTAATATTAAAACCTAATAATCTGCAAAAATACTGTTTTCAGTTACTGTCTGTGACATTGTTCCCGGAAAATTCTCTCTCTCTCTTTTTTTTTTTTTTTTGGTGCCCTTTTCAGAGGGTAGTGTGTTAAAAGAAAGATTCATAGTTTGGTAATCTCTACTGGTCCTTGAACTTTAGTTGGACAGGCTATTTAACATTCTGGGTATTAGTTTATTCATTTCCTATATTTCAGCAGTCACTTCTTATCTGCCTGGGGATCTATTCCAAGACCCCCAGTGCATGCCCAAAACTGGATAATACCAAACCCTATATATACTATACATACATAGCTATGATACAGTTTAATTTATAAATTAGGCACAGTAAGAGATTAACAATAATAGCTAATAATAAAATAGAACAATTATAGCAATATATTGTAATAAAAGTTATGTGAATGTGATCTTTCTCTCAAAATGCCTTCCGCTATACTCATCCTTATTGTGATGAGATGAAGGGAGGTAAATGACGTAGGCTCTGTGACACAGCATTAGGCCACCGTTTACCTTCTGAAGTATGTCCAAAGGAGAATTATCTGCTGCTGGACTACGGGTGACTGTGGGTAGCTGAAACCAGGGGAAGCGACTATGGATAAGGGGGAACTGCTGTATTTGAAATGTTCTGTGGTCTAACTTCATACAAATCTAGATTACTTGTATTGGTGAAGAGGTAAATTTGGAGGGTTTTTTTTATTATAAAAGTACAGTACTGCTTATCCAGGGAATGCAATTTTGTAAATTATGTGGAAAAAATAACCATCTATAAGCCTATCATTATTAATATTTTAACATATTTGCTCCTAAAGTTTTATTTTTATGTGTTACATATTTTTAGTGTTACGTGTTTTATGTTTATGTGTTTTATGTGGTTAAAATAGCATAGGGATTTCTGTATTTCATTTTATCTTCCTCAGCTAATTTATAAGCTGAACCTATCTAATTTACCTAGTGCTATGTGTACTACATCATATTAAAATGTCATTTGGTGTGGTTCAAGGCATTTGGCTATGCTCAGCTGAATTCCCAGTATTAAAAATCATCTAACTATAAAAGGCCTTCTGGAAATACCAGAACTTTTCTCTAACCTACTGGGTTAGTTTTTCTTTACTTTTTTTAGAGAAGGAGGCAGGGGGAGGAAAGGCAGCAGGGGAGGGAGAGAGACCATCTTAAGCAGGCTCCACACCCAGGATGGAGCCTGAAGCACAGCTCAGTCTCACAACCCTGAAATCGTCACCTGAACTGAAATGAAGAGTCAGATGCTTAACCCACTGAGCCACCCAGGCATCTCTGGGTTGGTTTTTCTAAGATATTATTTGTAAAGGTAAAAATTTAAGCCAAAGAAAGAGAAAATTATCAGAAATTAGAATTAGGGGAATTTTTGTGCAAGGATTTTCTTATGTTTATTTGTTTTTTAGATGTGTTCTTAAGATGGATCATCACTGTCCTTGGTATGTATAAAAAAAAAGGAAATTACATTGGGGGTGGAGAGGTGGGAAGGAGAGAATTGAGAGTAATTTATCTCAGCATTCCCAAATTTTGAGGGTCAGTTTAATTACTCGATTACTCAAGATTGATCTGGTCCTATTTATATGCATATTTATGTATGTACATGTTTATATTAAATGTATTCCTTTAAATATATACTCTGATGTTATTAATCCAAGTAAGTGTATATTAAGAATTAACATTAAAATTCCAGATTTCCTCATGAATTTATTAAAAACACACATTCACAATTAAGATACTGCTCCCTACTTTCCAAATGACCCATTTCTAAGTAATAATATTTTTTTATCTTCCATATGTATTATTGTTTTTATTTATTATAGTTTAAAAATAACATTAAAACGTACTGTCTTAACCATTTCTAAGTGTACAGTTCAGTAGTATTAAACATGTTCATATTGTGTAACAATCTTCAGAAATTTTCCGTCTTGCAAAATAAATTTCTATACCCATCACAGCCCCCCCAGCTCTTGGCAAACATCATTTTGTTTTTTGTTTCTGATAGTTTGTGATTTATCTTATTTTTACAGTGTGATTTTCTTTATTCTTCTAGGGTGAATAACTGTGTGGGATTTTCTAATTACAAATTCTTCCTGCTGTTTTTATTGTATTCCTTATTATATTGCCTTTTCGTGGCTACAACAGTTTTACAGTACTTTATAAAATTTTGGACGGTAAGTCTTTTTTCTGTCTTAAAACATATACGTAAAACTTTTTAAGATGATATATTCATAAAGAATTCATTCACTCTTTATTATAAGTAGATATACTTTATTTCAATTTTACTAGGTAGAATTTATGATGGATCAGAAAGCAAATGGGATTACAGTTTACCTTCATATGTTTATTTGTAAATAAATGGATATTAAATAGGATATAGTAAACTTTTTTTAGTGAGTCAAACTATTTTCAGCAATATTCTAACAATAGACCTATCAATTTTAAGGAAGTAATTGCTTTTACTTGAGTTGAAGAGACTTACTGCAGTTTTACAGTAATAACAGTGAAATTGCAAATAGCGCAAATAACCACTAATCCGGTTCCTGCCTCTATAGATGTTAATCCTTTTTCTGTCATAAGTGGTGTTTTTTCCACATTTTTAATTTATATCTTATAACCCTGTTTTCTTTGATTTTTATTAAATCAAAGTTTTATATTTTTAAAGCAGTGTTTTTATCATTTCTTTTTTTTAAGATGTTATTTATTTATTCATTGTAGAGAGAGTGTGTGCATTGCATGCACTCAAGCAGGGTGGGGGTTGGAGGGGGAGGAAAGGGAGAAGCAGACTCTGTGCTGAGCACCAGCCCTACGGAGGGCTCAACCTCATGACCCTGAGACCCTAAGGTCTGACCCCAGCCAAAATCAAGAGGCAGATGCTCAACCAACTGAGCCACCCAGGCACCCCTAAAGTACTGCTTTTAAATAAATAATCAGAAAATCAGAAATCAAAGGGGCACCTGGGTGGCTCAGTTGGTTAAGTGTCTGCCTTTGGCTCAGGTCATGATCCCAAGGTCCTGGGATCAAGCCCTGTATCTGGCTCCCACCTCAGTGGGGAGCCTTCCTCTCCCCCTTCCTATGCTCCTCCCCCCCCTGGTGTGCTCTCTCTCTCACTCTGCACTCCCTCAAATTAATAAATCTTTTAAAAATTAAAAATGTAAAAGCAGTACTTTTCATTTATGATTTCTGGCTTAAGTCTATTCACTGTATATTTACACAATATTCACCCAGGTTTTCCTTTGGCATTTTAGTTGTTTTTGTTTTCACATTTAAATCTTTGATTTTTGAAGAAGGCATTACTGTGGTCAAAAAGTACTTTGTATTTACTCTTCCTAACGATCCTGTTAAGAAGTTTTAAAATGTAGGTTTTATAATTGAACTGTTCAGGTGTGCTGAAGCCAGCAGATCGTGAAGTGATTACTATTGAAAAGATAGTTTGTTGCTCACAGTTTTTGAGGGAAGGGTCATACCACGCCATGAAGGACCACACAGGGAAGCACCAGGCAGGGTAACCAGATTTAGGTTAGCCAGTTTGCATAGTATCTGTGGTCCCTGGGCATAATGGTTGTCCCTGGTTATCTGTATGTATCCTTGGAGTGGTTAGGGCAAGGAAATTTTGCCTCCTGGAGTGTAATAGTCAGATTGAGGAGGTGATATGGAATATGAACTCTGGATTGGTTAGTTTTTGTATGAGAGGTTTATTCCTTGCTATCACTTAAGGACTGGATAGCTGTGGGAAAGTCGGTCTCTCTCCAGTCAGCATGGCCTCAGATGCCAGAGCATCAAGAATACAGAAAATAAGGGGGACCTGGGTGGCTCAGTTAAGCATCCAAGTTTTGATTTTGGCTCAGGTCATGATCTCAAGGTTGTGAGATGTTGGACTCTGCACTGGGCATGGAGTCTCCTTAAGATTCTCTCTCTCCCTTTCCCTGTGTCTCTTCCTGCCTGCCCCCACTCACTCACTCACTCTCTCTGTCAAAAATAAAAATAAAAAAGAATACAAAAAGTAAGAAAATATAGTTAATGCAGAAAGAGTTGTTACTACCCCAATTTCCAAAGTTGAAAACTGAGGTTAGAGAAGTTAGGAAACTAGCCAGAATATGAACATAAATATCTCTATTTCAACGTCCAACTACTTTTCACTGTGAGTTGCTATTCATAATCATACTTGGAAATTACAAAATTAAAGCCTTAAGTCATCAAGCACAGTTATTTTTCCGAGAAATATCTAATACTTTTTAAGGACTTTCACTAACACATTGTTGAGTTTTTAAACTTTGGGTAGTTAAAACCCAGGGTATGCTAGTACTTACGGTGCCTTTGTGTATATTAGAAGAGAGTACCCAGTTCTGTGTGGTCTCAGCCCAGTGAATTTTGGGTTCTGCTCTTCCCCTAGTTGTAAGTATCTTTGTTCAGTTTACAACCTACTTAATCCTACTCAGTGGCCCTATTTAAATGAAGAGGATTCAGTGCCAGATGAATAAAGTCTAAACTATAGAATTTCATATTTCTTTACCAGAAACTTCAGCAGTGTTTGCATATAGTGATTTATTAATTAAAGAATAAATATTTTGGGGGTGACTGGGTAGCTCAGCTGATTAAGCATCTAACTCTCAATTTCGACTCAGATCGTGATCCTCAGGGTCATCACATTGAGCCCTGATATGGGTTCCACACTGAGCATTTCCAGAAACTTCCTGGGATTCTTTCTCCCATTCTTTCTGCCCTTCCCCCACTCATGTGCATGCTCTTTCTGTCTCTAAAAAAAGAATAAATATTTTTAAAACTTTTTTCAGATTTATCATAATAAGGAAAGACTAATAAACTTAAATCTTTTTCTTCAGTTAACAAATATGTATTTAGTACCTACTATGTGCCAGGCAGTGTTCAAGGCACTTTGGATATATCAGTGAACAAAACAGAGTCCTATTTTTATAGAACTTACTTTTGAGAAGAGGTTGGCATATACGCATAATAAATAAGTAAATCCTATTGTGTATTAGAAGTAAACACTGAAAAATAGTAAAAATAGAGCGGGGTAAGGGATGTGGCAAGTGTATAGGGGTGAGTATGACAGGGGCAGATAGAAGTGCTAAAGAGAGTGATAAGAATAGACCTGCCTCAGTAAGACGATCAGATTTGAGCATAGGCATGAAGGAAGTTAATGGACACATGGGAGCACCTAGATAAATAAAGCAAATATTAACAGACCTAAAGGGAGAAATTGAGAGCAATACAGTAATAGTAGGGACTTTAATACCCCACTTTCATCAATGGATAAATCATCCAGACAGAAAATCAATAAGGTAAGTTGGTATTAAAATGACACATTAGGCCAAGTGGACTTACTAGACATACTCCATCCAAAGAAACAGAAAACACAGTGGTATAAAACTAGAAATCAGTTACAAAAAAAGAAAACTAGAAAACTCAGAAATCGGAATGATCTAAAGCAACCTAACTTCCCATCTCAAGGAACTAGAAGAAGAACATACAAGCCAAAGTTAGTACAAGGAGGGAAATAACATACCAGAATGGTGGGTACCTAGGGGGCTCAGTTGGTTGAGTCTTTGGCTCAGGTCATGATGCTGAAGTCCCAGGATCAAGTCCCGGGCTCCTTCTCAGCAGGGAAGACTGCTTCTTCCTTTGACCCTCCTCCTCCTCATGCTTTCTCTCTTGTTCTTTCTCTCTCAAATAAATAAATAAATAAAATCTTTTAAAAAGAAAAACAAAATCAGAATGGAAATAAGTAGACACTAAAGAGACAATAGAAAAGATCAGTGAAAGAGCTGGTTTTCTTAAAAAGATAAAACAGTCAAACCTATACCCAGTCTCACAAGAAAAAAAGAGGACTCAAAATCAGAAATGGAATAGAAAACATATCTAATGCCACAGAAATACAAAGGATCATAAGAGACTACTATGAACAATGATACACCAGCAAAATGGACAACTTAGCAGAAATGGATACTTTCCTAAAAAATACAACCAAGACTGAATCATGATGAAGTAGAAACTCTGAAGAGATTAATTGCTAGTAAGGAGATTAAATCAGTAATCAGTAACTTCCCAATAAACAAAAGTCCAGGACCAGATGGTTTGGTAGTGAATTCTACCAAACATATATACATACATTTATTTATTTATAAATAAAGATTTTTATTTATTTACTTGACAGAGAGAGAGACAGCAAGAGAGGGAACACAGGCAGGGGGAGTGGGAGAGAGAGAAGCAGGCTTCCCACAGAGCAGGGAGCCCGATTCAGGGCTCCATCCCAGGACCCTGGGGTCATGACCTGAACTGAAAGCAGATGCTTAATGACTGAGCCAGGTGCCCCTCTACCAAACATTTAAAGAACTGCTAGTCCTCAAAATCTTCCAAGAAAATAGAAGAGGGAACACTTCCAAATTCATTTTATGAGGCCAGTATTACCCTGATACCAAAAATGGACAAGGGCACTATAAGAAAATAAAATTAAAGATTTTATATACTTGTTGGCCCAAAGATGTAAAAATATTCAAAACAATATTAGCAAGCTGAATTCAGCAATTTGTTGAGAGAATCATACACTGTGATCATGTGGATTTATTCCAGGGATGCAGATATGGTTCAGCATCTTGAAATCAATCAGCATGACATACCACATTAACAAAATGAAGGAAGAAATATGATCATCTCAATAGATACAGAAAAGCATTAGATAAAATTCAACATCTATTTTTGGTAAAAATTCTTAACAAAGTAGGTATGGAGGGAATATATCTCAACACAGTAAAGACCTTATATGACAATCCCACAACTAACATCATACTCAGTGATGAAAGACTTAAGGCTTTCCCCCTAAGATTAAGAAAAGACCAGGATTCCCACTCTTGCTATTTATTCAACATAATATGTATTGGAAGTCCTAGCCAAAGCAATTAGGCAAGAAAAGGAAAAAATTCAAGTAGGAAAAAAGTAAAGCTGTCTCTATTTGTATAATACATAATATTATATTTAGAATACCCTGAAGTCTCTTCCAAAAACTGTTAGAACCAAGAAACCAATTAAGAGTAGTTGCAGAGTTCAAAATCAATTGCATTTCTATACGGTAGTAACAGACTATAAGAAGAGAAATTAAGAAATTAAGAAAGATAGGTGAGAGACCTGTATACTGAGAACTATGAGAGACTGATGAAAGCAATTAATGGAAAGTTAATCTGTGCTCATGGACTGGAAGAATTAACATTGTTAAACGTGAAGAATTAATATTGTTAAAATGTCCATACTACCAAAAGCCATTTACAGAATCAGCGTAATCCCTAACAAAGTTTTTCACAGAAAAACTTAGACATTTTCAACACAGACATTTTTCACAGAAATAGAACAAACAGTTCTAAAATTTGTGTGGAACCACAAAAGACCCCAAATAGCCAAGGCAGTCTTGAAAAAGAAGAACAAAGCTGGAAGTATCACACTTCCTGATTACAAACCATATTACAAAGCTGTAGTAATCAGAACCCTGCTACTGGCGTGAAAACAGACACACAGACCAATGGAATAAAAGAGATAGGCCAGAAATAAACCAATGGATCTTTGGTCAGTTAATTTACAACAAAGGAGCCAAGAGTATACCGTGGGTAAGGGTAGTCTCTGTAATAAATAATGTTGGGAAAAATGGATAGCCACATGCAAAAGAATGAAACTGGATCTCTATCTTACATCATAACAAAAATCAATTACAAATGGATTAAACACTTGAACATAAGCCCTGAAACCATAAATCTCGATTTTAAGAACATTAGCAGTAAGCTCCTTCACATTGGTCCTGGTGATGATTTTTTAGATTTAACAGCAAAACCAAAATAACAAAAGCAAAAGTAAATAAGTGGGACTACATCAGTCTAAGAAGTTTCTATACAGCAAAGGAAACAATAAACAAAACAAATGGCAGCATACTGAATGGGAGAAGATTGCAAGTCATATATCTGACAAGAGCTTAATAGACAAAAATATATAAAGAACTCCTACAACTCAGTAGCCCCCCCTCCCAAAAAAAGAATTTTAAAAATTGGGCAGAGGATCTGAACAGACATTTTTCCAAAGACATGGATGGCCAGCAGGTACACGAAAAATTGCTCAATGTCTAATCAGGGAAATGCAAATCAAAACCACAGTGAGATACCAACTCATACCTCTTAGAATGGCTGTTATCAAAAGACAAGAAGTAGTATTGGCGAGGATATGGAGAAAAAGGAACCCATGTACTATTAGTGGGAATGTAGATTGGTTTAACCACTATGGAAACAGTATGAAGATTCCTCCAAAAATTAGAGCTACCATATGATCCAAGCAATTCTACTTCTGGATATTTATCCAAAGGAAATGAAATCACTAACTTGAAAAGATATGTGTGTGCCCCATGTGCATTGCAGCTTATTTATAATAGCCAAGACATGAAAACAACCTAAGTGTCCCATCAGTGGATGAATGGGTGAAGAAAATGTGTGTGTGTGTGTGTGTGTGTGTGTGTACGTGTACGTGTGTGTGTACGTGTACGTGTACACAATGGAATATTACTTGGCCATAAAAACTTAGGAAATCCTGCCATTGTGATCGCATGGATGGGCCTGGAAGACATTACACTAAGTGAAACAAGTCAGAGAAAGATAACTGTTTTTGTCACTTATGTGGAATCTAAAAAAAATTTCTTTTGGACTCCTAGATAACAGATTGGTGATTGTTGGGGCAGTGGTTGGGGGGTGGGTAAAGTGGATGAAGGTGCTCAAAATAACATGAATAAGTTTTGGGTATATAATGCACCATATTTGGTGACTATAGTTAGGTATATTTGAAAGTGCTAAGATAGCACATCTTTTAAAAGATCTCATCACTAGAAAAAAATTTTTATAATTGTGGTATGGGTGTTAACTAGACTTATTGTGACTTTTGCAATTGTACATATTGTGACTTTTGCAATGTGTACATATATTGAGTCATGTTTTACACCTGAAACTAATAAAATGTTATATGTTCAGTTGTATCTCAATTTTTTAAAAAGAGTGTGATCAGGGTAGATTTTCAAAGGTAAGATTTGAGCAGAGACTTAAAGGGAGTTAGTGGACATTTGAGAGAAGAACATTTTTGAAGAAACATCTGGAGTTTGGAGCAAAGGGCCCAAAGTAGGAGCGTCCCCTCCATGTTTGTTTAACAGCAAGGAGGCTAGCTAGTGTGGCTGGATTAGAATGAGCAAGAATGGGATTAATGAGAAGTCCAGGCAGTGGGCCTTGGAGAGTGTTGGAGGACTGTGTCTTTCGTGCCTCAGTGAAACGGGAGCAGAGGAGTAACATGGTCTTAATTGTAATGGATCACTCTGATTACAGAGCTGAAACTAGACTGCAGGTCAAGTGACAGCACCTCTTAGAAGGCTTTTGCAGTCATAGTGAGTGAAGGTGATTAAGTTTTCAGAGTTTTTAGAAACTGCTAATCAGAAGTTTTAAAATAAAAGCTATTTGCTAAAAAAAAAAAATTTCTTTCCTAGATTTAAATCTCTTTAAAAAACAGAGGGAAAGTATATATTTAAAGTGTATCTCGAATGTGCTTGAGGAGCTAAATATTCTTTGTTTTTTTTTGTTTGTTTGTTTGTTTGTTTGTTTTAGGAGCTAAATATTGTCTGTTTTCACTTTTGTGTTTTTGGAAAAAATGTTGTCAGTAACCTTTAGAAAACAACATCTCAGTGTTCCTTCAAAACAAAAGATTTATAAAACTAGTGTTCAGGATAATTTTGTATAAAATTTGGTTTCTTAATACATTATCTCTATTTGTACAAGCTTTGCCGCAGGAAATCTACAGAGAGTTGTCCAAAGGTAAAATAACATTATTGCCATGCCATTCTTGTGACAATTTATAGTAAATATGTATAATATTCATTTGCTTCACAAGATGGGAAGTTAAAAGAATTGCTTGGTATATTTAAAAGGCACTGTGGTTACTCTGGGAGAGAAGAGTAAAAAATATATGTCAGAATAATCTAATGCTAAAAACCTTCATTTTATCCTGTAAACTATGTTTAAATAATCCAGGACCACCTCATGTTCTAGTAGAGTCTGTAATTTGCCCATGTGGTTTTATTTTAAGAGCTAACACTTAAAGGCTTCCTCTTTCTCCTATTAATAGATACTAAGATTTTGCTTCTGTTAAAATGAATATAGCCATAAGAAAAGGGATAACAGCAGAGCTGTTTTCATTCACTAATACCTTGTAGTAAATGTATTTACCAAAACTGCTAATTACCCTAAATAAATAAATAAATAAAAAGTGTAGGAATTGAGTGAGGGTAAAAAAAGTAGGGATTGAACAGCTGAGGGCATGGGGATATATGCTGGGGTCTTCCAAAAATAGAAATTAAAGAAATACACAAATTTATCACAATTAGTATCTGGTTAGCAACATTTATAATTAAAATAAGCAAATACTTTAGCATATATCCTGGATATCAGGGAAAGCTTATGAATATATGCATAAAGTACAAAAGAAAAAAATGAGTTAAAATACATCTTTTTTATTGAATATATTACTAAATTTTTTAAATGTTTAAGAGTAATTTTTTTAAATGACCCTTTTAACATTTCATACAAGCAAGCTCCTTTGATAATGCCAGTTTTCTGTTTTGGGAGATGTTGCTTTTGGATTTATTATCTAAATTTATTCTTCATATCTGGCAAGATTTTTGGTAGATTCAGCAGTCTTTAGGAAGAATCAAATAACAATATACTTTAAGGGCTGACTATTCTAAAGTTAACTCTTCTTTCTTCCTTCCTCAGAATGAACTCTCTGATACACGTGCGAAGTTCCACGTACTTTTCCTTTTCTTCGTGTCTACAATGTTCTTCATCAGCGTTCTATCACTTTTCAGCTACCACTGCTGGCTAGTTGGAAAAAACAGAACAACAATAGGTAAGTAGGCTAAAAGAAATCATAATTATTTCGGAAAATGACCACAAATGACTATGAAATCATGAGGACAATAGTCAGATGATAAAGAAATAGAAAATCATTCTGTATTAAGGTTTACTGTAACTAGATAAGAACAACTGGTATATAATAAATGTAGAGTTTCAATATTTTGAAGATTGAGGATGTGAGATTGGCATTTGCATGTATTTTCAGTAGTACACTATATATAAAAGAACTATATAAATTTTATTTTTTTAAGATTTATTTATTTATGAGAACAAATAAGCAAGCAGGGGGAGGAGCAGAGGGAGAGGGAGAAGGAGAGAAGCAGGGCTCAGTCTCATGACCCTGAGGATCATGACCCGCACCAAAACCAAGACTCAGTTGCTTAACGGACTGAGCCATCGAGGCACCCCCCCCCACAGCTTATCTTTTAGCTAAAACGTATTCTTTAATTTTTCCTCACCTGTGATTACACAGTGACTGGCGTGTTCCCTGATCGAGGCTAAGGAGTAGCATTTTTGACATGGTTAATCATTTCCATCTTTATGTCAACTATACCACTAATATCAGCATTTATTTCCTTATTTTGCTCATTTTTTAAAAAGTGAAATAGAGGGGGAGAATTCATTAAGGTATTAAAATAATTGGACAAACATTTCCTAAATAAAGGTGGTATGACATTGGCTCAAACTAAGCTATTAGCCTGTAAGTGGCCACTGTGCTATAATTGAAATATTTCGGCATTGGCTAATGTATACATCAGCCAATCAGATACAAAATAGGAATCTGTCACATTGTTTCACAGGAAAGTCAAAGACTCCTTGACATCTAAAGCCATATGTCTACCAGAGCAGTTGGAGGCAGATAGATTATAATACAGAAAGATGAAGACATTTTAGGGAAGCTTTCAGATATGTTTATATTTGGATTATTTTAACTTTGTGTCTTACTGAGTCATATAAAAGCATGATGGGCTCCAGGGTAGGGATTTCTGTGCCCTTTCTTCTCCAGCTCACTCTCCATTATGGAACTCTCCTCTAGTTCCATCATGCCTTCATCCCTTTTCTATGTAAATAAACTTTCTTGTATTTAGTAATTAATTTGTTATCCTCTTCACAGAGTACCCTGCCATCTCCTTACCTTTACTCATCAATGATAAAAGGCAGCTTACATGCAAAGTCTAGCCCTTATGAACTATGTCAATTAAAAAGGAAGAGATTTCACATAGAAAAGTAGATTTCTTTTAAAAAATTGCTAAGTCTGGTAACAGTAGGCCCATGTTCTGGGGCGCCCGGGTGGCTCAGTAGGTTAAGCCCCTGCCTTCAGCTCAGGTTATGATCTCAGGGTCCTGGGATTGAGCTCCGCATCGGGCTCTCTGCACAGCAGGGAACCTGCTTCCCCTTCTCTCTCTGCCTGCCTCTCTGCCTACTTGTGATCTCTGTCTCTCAAATAAATAAAATCTTTAAAAAATAATAAAAATAAAAATTAAAAAATAAAAAACAACAGTAGGCCCATGTTCCTATATGGCATTCTTCAGTTGGAACTGAGTAGTAGCTGACTGCTTTAGATGGGAGCCTGAACACTTTAATTTACCACAGTTCCAAGCCTGCTTCATTTCCTGCCTAACCCCTTAGTTATGAGAGGCGTACTTTATGGGAAACCTAGTGTTCTCTTTAAGCAGTATTCTTCTCTCTAAGCAGTATTCTTCAGTCTTTTTTGCCAGTGACTACAGTAAGAAAGGCATAATTTATATTGTGACCTAGGGGATACACATGTTTATAAAATTATATAAATAAAATAGGCAAATATTTTCAGAACATCATTAATCTCTACATATGCAATGTACTATAATATTTTCGGTTTTAGTTCATTAAAAAGAAGTGCTGGTCTCACACACACACACACAAAAATATATATATGAAAAACACCTTTTAAAGTTTTTAACCCTTATTTTGAAAAAACTACCATGGCACACCACCTCCTTTACAGCTTACCTTCCACACCCTTGGCCCTACCTAAGCTGGTTCTCTACTGCTCCTTCCAGAGTTCTGTTCAGATTCTGTCCTTGGAGAACACTTTCTGTCATCTCCACCCTTCTCCGTAACTGTCCCCTACCTACCTTGAGACCATTTCCCCAGTTTAAAGAGTTTCTGTATTCAAACAAATGCTATTACCCCAAACAGGCAAGCTGCTCCCTTTGATGCTCATGGCCAATCTTTACCATAAATTAAACACTGAATCTTTTAATCTCTTGGAACTGAAGAGCACCTGAAATTGTCAATTTGATCTTTCCATTCTCTGGCCACTCATCATCCTTGCAGCTCTCTTTTTTGTACTCCAACTATATTTCATCTTTTACACTGCCTGCATTCTCCTGGTCTCATTTCTCACCTTTCCCATCCTAGATCCTGTAACAAATGACAACTCTTTTTAAAAGATTTTACGTATTTATTTGACAGAGAGGGATCACAGGTTGGCAGAGAGGCAGGCTCGGGGGGTGGGGGGAAGCAGGCTCCCTGCTGTGCAGAGAACCTGACATGGGGCTCGATGCGGGGCTCTATCTCAGGACCCTGAGATCATGACCTGAGCCGAAGGCAGAGGCTTAACCCACTGAGCCACCCAGGTGCCCCGACTTTAACAACTCTCACACTGATCCATGACCTGAGCTATTCCAACTCTCTACTCTATCCACAAGTAGGTCAGGGGTATAGAAAGCTGAGGAAGGCAGTCTCACTCCCATAGCAACTGGTGCACCTACACATTTAAAGTGTCAGACCTCGGGGCGCCTGGGTGGCTCAGAGGGTTAAGCCTTTGCCTTCAGCTCAGGTCATGATCTCAGGGTCCTGGGATGGAGCCCCATGTTGGGTTCTCTGCTCAGCAGGGAGCCTGCTTCCCCATTTCTGTCTGCCTACCTCTCTGCCTACTTGTGATCTCTCTGTCAAATAAATAAAAAATCTTTATAAATAAATAAATAAATAAATAAATAAATAATAAAGTGTCAGACCTCACTTGGGTCCTTTATTTGGCAGTCATGTCACGTGTTTCTGAAAAAATAAGAAGTTGTCACAAGTAATTTCTTATCTTCTCCCCTTTATAACCTTACACAGACATTTCTTCTTTCAAGCCCATCACTGTCACTCTGCCTCTAACTTCTGAGGACAAATGTCTTTTCTGGTATCTAAGGTTAATCTTTAGAACTCTTCTAGAGGATGTCTCCTTTCCTCTAGAATTTTCTTCCATCAATTTTTATCTTACTTTTCTATATCATCAACGTTTTCCAATTCCTCTCTCCCTGGCTTTTTATCCTTAGCTTATAAAACATGATAAAAATAAATTGTATTTTTAAATAAAGAAAAAAAACTTTTTCTTGTGAAATGTGTATTTTTCTCTAGCCCCCACTCAGTATCACTTAATAGCCAAACTTGAAATAATGGTCTCTCTGATCACCATCTGCTTCTTTATCTTTTATTTTTTGTTCAAGATCATGCTCACATACTACCACCCCCATTCACACATGTATATCACAGTGTCGTTTTATTAGAATTTGTTAGATTGTGGGTTCTTTAGTAAGAATTTCATCTCATTTATCTTTAGATCTCCAACACCTGGTACTGTGCCATTAGGCACATAGTAAGAATTTCATTAAGTAATAAATGAGTGAGTTGCAAGAGCTAGCATATCTTTTAAAAAGGTGAGATATAGGGGCGCCTGGGTGGCTCAGTGGGTTAAGCCGCTGCCTTCGGCTCGGGTCATGATCTCGGGGTCCTGGGATCGAGTCCCGCATCGGGCTCTCTGCTCAGCAGGGAGCCTGCTTCCCTCTCTCTCTCTCTCTGCCTGCCTCTCCGTCTACTTGTGATCTCTCTCTGTCAAATAAATAAATAAATAAATCTTTAAAAAAAAAAAAAGGTGAGATATAGTGAACACACTTCAGTAGATTTTTAGTAATATTAGATAATTGTTTTCACATTTTCATTTTATAAAGGTGATGAAATACTCAGAGGTGGTATTTTTTCCCCAAATAAGTTTCAGAAATTTATCTTTTAATTATTATGATTATCTTATTTTAAATTATATTTATATAATTTTGTTATCAAAAATATAAAGTGGGCGCCTGGGTGGCTCAGTGGGTTAAGCCTCTGCCTTCAGCTCAGGTCATGATCCCAGGGTCCTGGGATCGAGGCCCGCATCAGGTTCTCTGCTCAGCAGGGACCCTGCTTCCCGCCCCCCCCCGCCCCGCCCTCTGCCTGCCTCTTTGCTTACTTGTGATCTCTCTCTCACTGTCAAATAAATTTAAAAAGTCTTTTTTAAAAAAAGATATAAAGCAAGAAAATTGCTACTTTCCATCCTCATATAATTTTTAAATAGATTAACTCTTTTTTTTATATATGTACATATAACAGAATCATTCCGCTCTGCCACATTTTCATATGGACCTGATGGAAATGGTTTTTCTCTTGGATGCAGTAAAAATTGGAGACAAGTCTTTGGTGATGAAAAGAAATACTGGCTACTTCCAATATTTTCAAGGTAATGTACAAAATGCAGGTCTCAGAAATTACAGAATCTATGATAGTCTATCTCTCTGGTTAAATGGCTTAAGATTCAGAGAATACAGTATATAATGACATCTTATGAGCCTTGAGAATGAAAACTCAGAACATCTTGATTATATAAAATATTTTTCATGTTTTTTATTAAACTCTCCCAAAAAGAGTTTGGGCATATATTTGAATGGAAAGTAGAAAAAAAAGATGATTCCTAAAAATAGCAATCACTCTTTTTCCTTCAGGATGAAAATAAGTTGTTTGAAATAGAGAATCATAAGACTTTATACTTATTAGCTATATCTTCAAAGATTCTATCACAGATTATGTATTCTTTTGTGTCTTAAAAGAAGACCCAACACATAATGCAATTTTTAACTTCAAATTTAAATGAAAGTATATCTTTGAGATGATTCAGTTTCCTTTTCTCCCAAATTCCCAGCCATCATAGGCCATCTATATCCAAAGTCATTACAGGAAAGTAAAAAATATTTGAAATTCAAGTGACATATTTATAAATGTTACAGGATTTTTCCCTTTGTTTAGCTGTATTTCCTATATTTTTGTCTGAAAATAACGTTTTGCTTTCACTTTTGAAAGACATTTTTGCTTAGCATATAATTCTAGATACTGCTTCACTGTCTCACAAGAAGTTTGCAGTCATTCTTTTTTTACTCCATATGTAATATGTCTTATTTTCACTCGGTGCTTTTAAGATGTGCTTTTTAGCACTAGTTTCATGCAGTTTGATTATGATGTGCCTTGCTATATAGTTGTCTTTATGTTTCTTATGCTTGGAATTGGTTGAGCTTCTTGGAACTGCGATTTTATAACTTTCATCAAATTTGGAAAGTATTTTAACCATTATTTCTTTAAATACTTATTCTGTCATCCCCATCGCCTTCCCCATTACTGTAGAGACTCCAGTTACATGTATATTAGTACACTTGAAGTTCTACCACAGCTCCCTGATACACTGTCCATTTTTCTGTTCAGTCTTTTTTCTGTGTTTCATTTGATAGATCCTACTGTTGTACATTTAAGCGCACCAGTCTCTTTTGTGTACTTTATCATCTCCTGTATTACAAGGTTTTTCCACACTGACTAGATATAACACAGACTAGTATTTTTTAAAATTATCTTCTCTAAACCAAGGTTTCAGTATTGACTGGTTTGGTTTTGGTTTTTTTCCTTTTTCTTTAAAGATGTTGTTCCATTAACTTCTGGCTTGCATTGTTTTTGACAAGACTCAGCCTCACTCTTATCTGTATTCCACTGTTTATAAATTAATATGTCTTCTTTTTTTTTTTTTTTCCCTTTGGCTACTTTTAAGATTTTATCTTTATCACCAATATTAAGCCATTTGATAATGATGGGTTTTGGTATGGTTTCTTTGTGTTTATCCTCTCTAGAGTTCATTAGGCTTCTTGGATCTGTGAATTTATAGTTTTCATCACATTTGAATAATTTTCATGCTCTCCCTCCACTGGTTTTTGGAGCACTCTTAAATATACGTTTGTTTAACTGCTTGATTGTGATCCACGGGTTATTGCTGTTCTTTGCTCCCCAGGCCCCATCTTTCTTCTCTGTCTGCTAAGTTTGGATAGTTTCTGTTGCTATGTCTATAAGTTCACTGACCCTTTCTTTTATGATGTCTGCTCTGCTGTTAAGCTCATCCAGTGAATTTTTATTTCAGATATTGTATTTTTTAACTCTAGAAGTTCAATTTGGTTCTTTTTTATATCTTACATTTCTCTTCTCATATCCATTTTTTTCCTATTAGTTCACAGACATATTTACAGTCACTATTTTAAAGTATTTGCTGGGGCACCTGGATGGCTCAGTGGGTTAAAGCCTCTCTGCATTCGGCTCAGGTCATAATCCTGGGGTCCTGGGATCGAGCCCCACATCAGACTCTCTGTTCAGCGGGGAGCCTGCTTCCCTTCCTCTCTCTCTGCCTGCCTCTCTGCGTACTTGTGATCTCTGTCAAATAAATAAATAAAATCTTTAAAAAAAATAAAAAATAAAAAAAGGTATTTGCTTCAAATTTTCATAGTCATTTCTAATTCTTTTCTATTAACTATATTTTTCTTAGTTGTGAACCACATTTTCCTGCTACTTTTCATACAAGTAATTTTTTAAAAAGATTTTATTTATTTATTTGACAGAGATCACAAGTAGGCAGAGAGAGAGGAAGGGAAGCAGGCTCCCTGCTGAGCAGAGAGACCGGTGTGGGACTCAGTCCCAGGACCCCAGGATCATGACCTGAGCCAAAGGCAGCGGCTTTAACCCACTGAGCCACCCAGGCGCCCCCATACAAGTAATTTTTTATTATATGGTAGACATTTTAAATTCTGTGTATTAAATTTTGCACTCTTGGCATCTGGGTGGCTCAGTTCTTAAGCATCTGCCTTCAGCTCGGGTCATGGTCCCAGGGTCCTTGGATCGAGCCCCATATCAGGCGTCCTGCTCAGCAGGGAGCCTCCTTCTCCCTTTCCAGCTCCCCTGTGCTTATATTCCCGCTCTCGTTATCTCTCTCTGTCATAAATAAATTTTAAAAATAAATAAATAAATAAATTTTGCTCCCTTCCTTTGGGAGTTACTTGTGTTTTAGCTTGGTCCTTTTGAGGCTCTTTTAAGCTTAGATTCACATGTGTAGCTTAGCATTCATCAAAACGCTCCAGTAAAATGCTGTGCACTTGTTGTGGCCCTTTCTTTGCATATCTCCCTCTTCCTCAGCTCAGCTCTGTCCAGTAGATTCAAGCTATCACAACTTCTTGAAACACCCATCTCTGTCACCTCAGTTGACTGAGACTACCTTACTCTACTTTTTTCTCCTACTGGTGCTCAAGTCCTGGCAGAAACCTGGGACTTGGTTGGTTTCTCTTTTTTCAGAGACCACAGTTCTGTGTTGTTTGTTTGGAAAACAGTTACTGTATATACTCTTCGGTTTTCTGGTTGTTCATGACAGAAGGTCACATTTATCAGTTAATCCATCTTGGCTGGAGATGAAAGTCCCTGTTATACATAATTTTAATAACTTTAAAATGTGAAATTAAGATATGTCCGTACTTTTTTTTAGATTGTAAACTTCTTGAGGGCAGAGGTTTTCTTCTCTTTTGTTCACTGCTATATCCCTAGTCCTGATAATAGTACCCAGGGCATCATAGGCATTTAATAAAATACTTGTCAAATGAATAAATATTTGGAACTTACATCTTGCATTTCAATTTGAGCTTCTTTGGTGTCTTAAATGATTGTGATGAGTAGGTCAGTTACCCAAATATTTGATTACCGGTGTTTGAGATATCATGATCTTAATAGGGAATCATAATCTTAATAAGCATTATAATGTCAGTCACCCAAATATTTAATTAGCCAATTTCCCAGATATTTGAATGTCTGTTTTGAGGTATCATAATTTTAATAGGCATCATAATCTTTTTTTTTTTTAAGAGTTTTATTTATTCATTTGAGAGAGAGAGAGAGCAAATGAGAAAGCACAGGCAGGGACCATGGCAGAGGGAGAGGGAGAAGCAGGCTCCCTGATGAGCAGGGAACCCGATGCAGGACTCAATCCCAGGACCCTGGGACCGTGACTTGAGCCAAAGGCAGCTGTTTAACTGACTGAGCCACTCAGGTGCACCAGGCATTATAATCTTAATAGTCATGAAAGATATTTTTTTAAATATATGTAAATTATAAGAGAAGACAGCTTATTTCTTCAGTGAGGCTAGTAACCCTAGAGAATTTTAAGAATTATTCTCTGAAATGACAGATTATGATAATTTCTTTATACTATGTTTTTGAAGAAGAATGGTTGTTGAATTTGATCACCTTGATTTAAGTTAATATGACTTAAATTTATTACTGATATTTTTCATTTTGCAGCTTGGGTGATGGTTGCAGTTTTCCAACTCGCCTTGTGGGGATGGATCCAGAACAAGCTTCTGTTACAAATCAAAATGAATATCCTAGAAGGTGTGCTTCTTACCATTAAGGTTTTCATTATTCATTATAAAACAAACTGTGTGTATGTGCTGTACATACATATCTGGTAAATACAGTAGTCATTTGTAAGTCAACATAGATAGGGAAAGAGAAATTCTATGTAAAATTTTTTTTAACTGAGAGCTAATATGTGTGGGTACCTAATATGCTTAGTATAACCATACTTATTATCTTCCAAACCAGAGCACTTGGAGAATAAGAAAGAGAATGCTTGCTTTTTAATAGTTGAACCAGGACAAACACATGTAACTGGAAATGTCTGGGCAAGCCAGGAAACACGGCTATCCTAAATATGCTACATCTTTCTAAAAACTAAGACATTCTTTCAAGATACGATTCTTGGTTTATATCAGCTAATTTTTTTAAAGAAATTAGTCATACTATCTACCATTATATCTTGATAAACAAATTTAAACTGCAGTGTAAAAATAATAGGATTTTAAAAATATTAATGTAAAATTTTTTCTCATTCATTCATTCATCTTAGAGGATACTTTTTCAGTATTTGCATGGTAAGCAAACCAATTCAAAAATTCAAAGAAATAGTTCATTTATGTGAAATTTTAAAGAAGTCAAAAAGATAAAAGTGAAATAGTCAAAATTTATTTAGGACAGAAATAAATTTGGGGGGAGGAGGGGTTATAAATTCCAAGACAGTCTATTAGTATCAGAACATAGACCTTCTTAGGACCTTAAAACTCTTAACATTTATTGTGCATCTGAACAAGTCACTTAAACTGTGTGAGACTCGGTTTCACTCGGTTTCCAGCTCTATAAAATGAGGATAACCATACCTACCTCCAAGGGCTATTGTGTTGACATAATGTGTTTAAAGCACCTAGCAAAGTATCTGGCCCGTAGTAAGTACACAGGAAATACTAGTTCCCTTTTCCTTCTTCTGTTCCTCCATTCCTTCCCTCCCTGGATCTCTTAGCAAGAAAAGTAAGTCTACGCTAAATCACTAAATCATTTTTTCCCCTTAGATCTAAACTGCAGAGGTAGAAAGCAGAAAACTTGGGAAATGACAGGTAATTTTTTTGTCCTGGCCACAGATATAGATCCTCACCTTGTGCTACCTTACAGCTCTTGATTAACATGTTTTAAAAGTTTCACACCGGCCTCTGAAGCTTTTTTCTTTTGTCTAATTGTTTTCATTGGCACTGCTGGAATATAGATTCTTAGGTTTAGAGAGCCATTCAGTTGGGGGTTGGGGGCATATTTTTCTTTTGAAGATAGAGTTTTTTTAGAGTGCTGAGATCTCATGAGTTGCCCTCACATATTTAGGAGAAGGAATACTAATTTGCTGCTTATTAATTAAGTATCCTTGATTGAGCATTAAACTGTTTACTAAATTATTTCTTCCTCTTTTCAGTATTGGCTCAAATCAACCCTTTCCTATCAAACCACTTAGTGAATCAAAAAACCGATTGTTGGACAGTGAATCTCAATGGATAGAGAATGGATCTGAAGAAGGCACTGTCAGATCAGGTAATACTTGTCATTTGAAAACAGTGCTTTTTCTGGTTAAAATGAAGATCAACCAGATTTAACAAGTATCTAAAAATCAAAACAACATATTTTAAAATACTAAGATATGGGGCACGTGGGTGGCTCAGTGGGTTAAAGCTTCTGCCTTCAGCTCAGGTCATGATCCCAGGGTCCTAGGATTGAGCCCCGCATCGGGCTCTCTGCTCAACGGGGAGCGCTTCCTCCTCTCTCTCTGCCTGCCTCTCTGCCTACTTGTAATCTCTGTCAAATAAATAAATTAAATCTTTTTAAAAATACTGATATGTGACACTTTTTAATAAAATACCTTACAGGGGCGCCTAGGTGGCTCAGTGGTTAAAGCCTCTGCCTTCAGCTCAGGTCATGATCCCAGGGTCCTGGGATCGCCTCACATAGGGCTCTCTGCTCAGCAGGGAGCCTACCTCCTCCTCCTCTCTCTCTCTGCCTGCCTCTCTGCCTACTTGTGATCTGTCTGTCAAATAAATAAAAATCTTTTAAAAAAAAATACCTTACAAATGGGGTGTCAGTGTTTATTGATACCTTTTATGGAGAAGGAGGTTTGAGTGAGGAAGTATAGTGGCTCTTGCTGTGTTTTGTTCTGTTCAGAGTTGGGATTTTCTTTTGTTACCCAGCCGCATACTTCTTTACCTCAGATATAGAAAGTTCTTTTGGCATTCTCTATTCTGAATAACATTTGAACCAGATTATTCTTTAGTGTCTAACTTTTACTTTTTTGAAAATAACTTTTGAAATATATTGTAGTCTTTGCTGCTTCAATATAAAAAGAGTGTAGCAAATATATTTTAACCTTTTCTTGATGACTCAATCTTTTCATGAATGAATTGTGGATGCATTATTGAACAGTTGATAAGTCAGAGATGGTCTTTCAAACCAGATCGTGTTTATAACATAGCCTGGCCACCTAACAAGCATTATAGCCTAAAATATATGCATGGTGGTTTTCAACAGTACTAATAATAACATTGTCATCATCTTGTACTGTGGGAAAATGTTTGGACATTCAGATCATTTGGTGCCAACTCGAGGAAATACCTTAGAACTTTAAAACATACTGTGGGATTTCTGATTTTTTTCTTTTTTGGCTTTTAGCAGCACTTAAATTATTCTCTTGAATTGGTATCATTAGGATCTTCATTAGGATCATTAGAACCCTTGTAGGTCAAGGGAAAGATTCATTTCATGGGCCTAGTAATTATTGCTGCTGAACATCTTTAAAAGCCAATGGACATTTTTACAGATATAAGCATAAAACCAGACTTTCAGCTCTTAGCACTGCTTTACTTCTGGGTTCTCCAAGAGGATAAATGCTTGACACCATAAACCTATTTAGTGCTTACATAAAAGTTGCTTTTACTGTAATCATAAATTTTACCAATTAGCCAGAAACTTAATACTTCTTTTTTTTTGTCCTGTCATATATAATTATGTGCTTACAGGGACAAATAACCATGTTACAGTGGCAATAGAAAATTGAGTACCACTTGTTCATAACTAACCATTTGAATAAGAGCAAGGTAAGACAGTATAAAGGTAATTTTCCTTGAACAAATGCAATTATTTGCATATTTTATAATCTCAGAACAATTCGCAAGTCATTTTTTTTCTCTTTTAATTATATCAGCAAAATTAGGTAGTTCAGAAGAGATTGGAAGGTAATAGCTGCTTAAATCCCATTTTTCTAACCATTCCTAGTGCAATCTTTGTAAATATGTATTGGTAGATTAATGAGGAAATTAAAAGCCTATTTGGGTTGATATGTGGACAACTAATCTTTTCAGTAAACAGTGTCTTGTTAATTAGTTTAAGAAAGAAGAGTGATTAATTAGGCTGCAGAAAAGACTGAAGAGGTTCACCTATAGGACTTAGTTGGAAAAGACACAACAAAAGATAAGTTTACTGGACCCAGCCACACTGATGAGCTTTTCTCAATCTGGGTAGCCCTGAGACAATAGCCAGAAGAAATTAATTTAAATAGCAATCGAGGACATTCCAGACAGAGATTAAACATAAACTGTAGTATCGGCAGTGAGAGTAATGTAACGAAGTTGAATTTTGAGGGATGTAGTGAATTCTCTGTCTCTTCTGATGCTTAGCTCAGTGACTCAGTAGCATTTTAGGCAGCTATTAGATTTTTTGAAATCTTCTTTATAGTGTGTATTGGTTACCTTTTGTTCCATAACAAATTACCACAATCTTGGCAACTTAAGACAACATCCATTTATTACCTCAGTTTCTCTGTGTCAGGAGTTCATTTTTGTCAAAGAGTTCTCATCTGGAGTCTCTATTAGAGGAACATCTGCTTCCCTGCTCAGTTCCCTACAGAGGACCCAGAGCCCATGTCCAAAGTAACAGCCAGAGGCTAAAACCTAGACTGAATCAGAACTCTCAGTGGGGGCTTGTGTCAGGCTGGACTCCGAAGATGAATGGTGATAGATCGTGTGGTGATCATGTCAGCCAGAACTGTGGCTGCGGTATAGCCCTGGTTCTAGGATTCTCAGTGCAGTATAGTCCTGGTTCTAGGATAATGTCTGATGCTCCACAACCTGTAAGTGTTGCTGTGGGTAGTTCCCCATATCCTATAGCAGTCTTAAAAGAGGTAAATAAGGTATCTCCTCAGCTTATGTCCAAGTTAACATTAAGGGAGAACTGTAAGAATCTACCTCTTTTAAAATGCTCTCTTGATTGCTTCAGAGGAAGAAAGAGATACCACTCACTGTTCATAAAAATCTTCGTTATTACTACAGTATTAGTAGTTTTAAAATATTTATTCCATCTCGTTATTTTAGCAGCTTTGTACCTTAGTGCACAGAACTATTTAGTATACCTTTATTTTCAGAAATATAAAATCAAATTTTAACCAATAACTCAATTGTTTCTGGTTTTATAGGTTTATAAAAACATATTATGGACTGATATTTTCAGTTTTATTTGCAAGAAAATGATCAATGGAATGAAATAACTGAAGTATAAGAGAAGATATATTTTTTAAAAAGGAAGCCTTTGTACAGATCGCCGGATCCACAGAAGCACTACCCCAGCGCAGAAAGATGCCTTAATCTTAAATATACCCATTTGTGCTACATCAACTTACTGCTACAAAAGTGACTTAATTTTACTCTGGAAATAACACCCACCTGTTATGAGATGCTACACTATGAGCTATCAAGTCACATGTTAACAGAGTATATGTATTTTTTTGACATCTGAGTTAAATAATTAAGAGTTGTTTCTTAGTATCCATATAAAGTTTCACTCTTGAAACACAAGCTGAAAAGTTATCTTAAGTACACGTAGGGCAGTATAGTGGCTGAAGGTGAATAATAATATCTATTTACTGTTGCTTATACTGTGTAAGGAAAAGAAAATAACTTTTTTTTATTGGGTGTTGCTGATTTATAATTACTGTTTTATACTTTTCAACATTTATAATAAAGTTTTTTATTGTTGGCTATAAGATAACACTCAGAAAAATTCAGATATCTAAATATAATTATTTAAAACATGGAGCACATTTGTTTGATTCATTGATGGCTTAGTTCTAAGCATTAATATAACCATGTAATGTAGTGTTGTGCCCGAGGCTTAAAGGAAACTTGGCAATATAGGAAACATTTTTGGTTCTCGCTACATTTAAATTACTTTTTTGTTGAACTTTCATGGGTATTTTCATGGTCAGGGAGTCACAAAGGCACATGTGCTATAGAAATATTGGACACTGAATAGTGGCAGTGGCTAGAAGAAAAGTAAAGAGGAAAATAGGCAGGTATTGTAAGCTGTTAAAAATTATTTATGGCCCCAAGGTATTGGCCCCAACATGCTGTTGACTTTCAAATGACAATTTAGGTGATTACTAGAAATTACTTTGAAACTTTTTACAGTATTCCAGTAACAGCTTAAACAGTGACTGAAAGGCAGTTTGAACTAGGGTAAAACTGTTTAGTGTAATTCTGCTTTCTGGAAAGAAATTCTAACCTAAGCAGTCATTTAAGACTTCCAGTCTGAGCAATGGATTCCACTCTTACACACAAAATTTTAAATCTGACTTTCTAAACACCAGCCCCTTTCTGCCTGGTAGACCTAGATCTCCTTTTTCTTTTGAAATGCAATCTAAGTGACAGGAATTGTTGCATTAATTTTAAAGGCAAATACTGTATCCTATAAAGGAGAAGCCAGGTAGAAATATTACTCCTCACGTATCCTGTTTGGTCAAATATTCACAAACCAAAATGATTGATTGCTTCCAGCATCAGGTAGAGATAAATCTTAACCAGCATCTGTAAATATCAACCATTACAATTTCCCTATCTGTAAAATGGAATTGGGGGAAAAGCGTGTTATGCATGAGTTGGACTAGGTGATCTCTCACATTCTTTGATTCTTAATTTTGCAAAATTAACCTTACATTTCATTCATCCAACAAATATTTTTGGAGTATCTTCTATATGCCAAACATATGCTAGAGATAGTGCTATGATTTCCTAATGTAGCATATATTTTATACTCAGCTATTCCAGGTATTAGTTCAGAGGATTTGTCTAATTCTGTTGGCCGTACTAATACTAGATTTTAAAAGGAAGTTATGTGGTTTTTTTTTTTTTCCTTTTGAACCAAAGGAACGAGTTAGCTTTGAAAATATAGTTTGGAATACTATTATTATTCTTCTTCTATCTTTATTTCAACTTTGTCGTCCCAATAATCTTGACTCTAGAACTGAGAGTTAAGGGATAACAAAATATCACTTCATTTTGGCATTTTGTGTATTATAAGGAAATTGTGAATGTTTAAACCTACTTGACTACTTTCAGAATTATTCTCCTGGTACTTTTTGTGAGCATTTTTACATTTAGATCAAAGGATTTTCATGCATGTTCATGATTAACAATTGAGGAAACATAAATTTCCACTTTAACCTATCCAGGCACTTTTGTGGTGGTGTATCTTTCTCTTTTAAGTTGTATTTCACCATCATCTTTAATAGCATAGCAAACACCTTTTAGAAATTTTCACTTGAAGCCTTTTGCTTTAGTTATCTTTGCTTTAATTTATAGCCAACATTTTGCCACATTCTAAATATTTGGCTAATTTATTCATACATATTACTGGTCGTTCAGCAAGGGCCTACAAGCTGCATGGGAGTCAGGGCAAGGCTGCCTCTTTGGTATTTGAACTGATATTGATTAGTTCTGTCAACTCTTTGTGGGGGGAATGGTCAAAATGAAAGCCTTCAAAATGTATTAGTGCTATCTATGATCCGTCAAACACTTGAATAGTTGTGGTGTGATATTTAAGGAAAATAAAGTTGAATTTCAGGTCTTGCCATTGCCATTAAAGACAAAGTCGACAGGAGTCTTGGTTTTACCTGGGTAAAGATTTACTCGAATATTCAGTACCTGGGGCATCTGACCAATATCACTTTGCCAAACCAAAGAGCAGCTGCAGTACAGTAGTTATTAAACACAAACATGTTTACAGAGTTTAATTCCATCTTTTCATGTGGATGATTTTTAAAAACCTTTTTACATATTGAATGGTTTTGATCCAATGTGTTATAGGTGAATTTAATTGTAAGGTTAGTTTAAATCAAATATGCAGTGTTTACTTGAATTTTAATTCCTTTTGAAAGATTTTGACTATGTTTACAGGATTGTTCAAGTTAAAGATTATCAGACACATGAGATGTCCATTCAGTAATCTTTAAAGCAAATGTTTTGTTCTAGGACTAGCACTGCTATCAATGGAAACTATTTTTCAAATAACTAATCTATTATTAAGAAATTAATCATATTTTTGCATTTCAGCCAAAATAAAGAACCATATCTGATAATTTGTAAGACATAGGTAATATGTAAGCCTGAAATCCATGTGTTTGATATGATCTGAACTGTATTTTCCAATCTAAATTAAAAATGCAATATAGATTCAGAAAGGTCCATATTTTTCTAACGACTTCACTTTATATTATTTTGTTGGGTTGCATAAAGGCAAGGAATCGTATTTGTATTAAAAGATTAAGAAAGCTATTAGTCAAGTTTATTATATTTGTACATGACTGCAGATGAGGCTATGCCCATTTAAAAGAAAAGATGGACACTATTTTAAAGTAATCTTTAATATGTTTTTATAGAAACAAATTTGAAATACAGTTTATTTTGGTTGTCTTTACTTATCAAGTACTGTAAGTCCTGTATCCATTTCTCATAAGTATAATCCTGGACCATGACTTAATGTTAACTCTTTGCTTTGCCTTTTGGATGGCCTAATCTACATTAACATGAAGGCTGAACATTTTTTAACTTTTTTTCAAAAATCATAATAATGATTTACTTTATTAATAAACAAAATAAAGTCCTGAAAGAACAGGTTTTGTTGTTGTTGTTGTTGTTGTTATAAAGTGGTATTTACCAAATGAGAGAATAACTATTATTTTGGTCATGTTGCAAATTTGATAAAGTAGTGTTTAGAGAATTATCTAATAATTTGGGAGGAACCACATCTAAGACACTATTCAAGTGCAGCAGTGTTTTAGTTTACATAGGCCTGAGGTATAGATTGCTTTATTCAAAAGGTTTTAAATTTGCTTTTACTGAACATAAGTTGATTTTCAATTCAAAAGTCACTTTAGGATTGTAAGTACCTTTGAAACCCTATAAGCATTGTTGAATTGTGGCTGTCAAAATGCTGAATAATGGGTTTTATCTTGTGTAGAATTTTTTTCGACATTATGTTATAATTCCCTTCCCAGTCAACAGAGTTTTGATATTTGAGGCTGCTGAATAAAAGAGGAAGGCTCTGAGAGCTAGGATTCCCAGTTTTTAGACTAGCAAAATTTCAAAACACTCGCAGGAACCAGTAGAGATAAAGCAACCTTTATGTTTTTTTGTGGGGGGGTGGTAAGCGGAGGGGAATTTAGAGCAATATGTTTGGGGTAGGAAGGAAAATAGACCATTAACTGGCCAAATGGCCATTTTGACACCCAAAGCACTAATGACATAATGCTAGCTTTACTTTTCTCACTTCTCATAAGCTAAATTTTCAGAAGCATTCTGGAAAATTGAGTGATGTTGGCCTCTTTTATCTATCTTATAGTCATGCACCCCAGAATCTAGAGGGATGAGAACTAACAGTTTTCTGTGTAACAGGTTTTAATGAATGTTTTAACACTCCTGTGAAGTTAACCTCATTTTCTTTAACCCCTCCATATCAGTGCCTTCCATCTGATACAGAGGATTTAAGTGCCATTTCCACTCCTTAATCTACCATCTGTTGTTCTTCAAGCAAGAATGTTACCTCTCAGCCCATTCACCAGTAAGGTAATTCTTTTCATCCAGGACTTCCAATCCAGTAGCGTGCTTCCATCACACTTCCCCATGACTCCAGCTCTGTGCTGCCCAAAGGACTGCACTACCATTACTAATTTAGCCATATATTGGTCACACATGCTTTCAAGACAGCTCTAGATTATAAATCCTTGAGGACTTTATTTTGATACTACCTACCCACAAAATGAACACTGGAGTTCAGAAAAGAATTGTAAGGAATTTCGTGTTCATTACTCTGTCATGTGCCAAGTTCTCAAAGAAAAGTGAGCATCATAGCCTATAAAATTATCCCAAACTTGAAAAAGATTAGTCAAACAGTACTTGACACATTTTAGTGGAGATATAAATTTGTGGTGCCACATCATTGCAGAGCAGTTTGGCAATACCAAGTTTTCAAATGCCCATATTCTCTGACCTATCAGTTCTACTTTGGGGAATTTTGTAGATTTACTTCTTCATTGTGAGCAGTACCTAAGGATATTAGTTGCAGAGCTGTTTGAACCAAGGGAAGAATGGAAACAGCATGTTCCACTGCTATTTATGGTGGCAGAACATTCACAAGAGAATTGAGGGTCAGGAATAGATTACATTTCAGTTTGCCCTTTCATACTATTTTTATATTGTGTGCACCTGTTACTTTTAAAAAAGAAAAATGGGTTAGGCATTCTAGATGAGTGAGGGAGAAATAGGTTGTTTGAGATGTGATTCTGGACCAGCGTGCCAGCCATTTGGGAAAAAATGAAGTTTCTCTATCCTTCACATCTTACATCAGAACATATTCCACTTGGCTCATGAACTTAATTAAACATTAGAAAATGAAAACAAATGCTACAGCAAAAGCATGGGCAACAAATTCTATAATGGGCTTGGAAAGATATTTCTAAGTGGGCATGAAACTGCTGCTCTTGAAGAAAAACAGATTTGAGCACATGCAAATTTAAGAGGAAAACTAGGACTAAGGAAAAAATGGAGGTAGAACAAGAAATTCACAAAAGAATAGGGATCAATAATTACATATGAAAAGATGCTTGGCTTCATTAAATAAGGAAATACAAGTGAAAAACACCGATAAGATTATTTTTGTCTAAGACAGCCAAGAGCCAGTTTTGCTGAGGATATGGGCAAAGAAGAATTTTGGTGGGAATGTAAAATGAGTTAACTTCACTAAAAAAGTAATTTGGCAATATATGTCCAAGTTTCACTGTGCATAATCTTGGTACTGGCCACTGTACTCTTAGGAGTTTATTTAGAGATATGCACCTAAGGCTGGGTTTTTTAGAGGATTTTGGAAAAGCAGCACATGTTCATTTATAGGGAATCAGCTAAATTATGTTACTCTTTTCCAGAGACTATAGTGAAGGCATTTGAAGAAGTTTTTGGATAGCTATATACATAAAAACTGAAGTATCTCCATGGGAAAGATCTTGAAGACATGACTCTATCTACATGGTATGATCCCGCCTAGAGCTTTCAAAGTACATATGTGTACCTGTGTGCTCAAACTCAGCCAATTTGTTGAGCATCTGCTCCAGAGGTTTGGTGAGTGCTGGGACCAAAGAGAACGCATAGACACAGCCTGCCCTGCCTTCCAGGGCTGACTTGGGGTGGGGGGCAGCTGCTCCTACCCTCCTGGCTGCTGGGGGAATATGGGCACCCAGGACCTCCACACTGAGATGGTAAAGGAAGCTCCCAGTCCTGAATCCTCCAGGGCCCAAGCAGGCAGTGCAAGGGCCCAGGACATCAGCAGGCCTCTGGGAATTCTGGTACAGGGGATGAAAAATGGCCGCTTATAATCTACACATTTAATGCAATTCCTTTCAAAGTACCATCCATTTTTTTTCAAAGAAATGGAACAAATAATCCTAAAATTTATATGGAACCAGAAAAGACCTCGAATAGCCAAAGGAATATTGAAAAAGAAAGCCAGAGTTGGTGGCATCACAATTCCGGACTTCAAGCTCTATTACAAAGCTGTCATCATCAAGACAGCATGGTACTGGCACAAAAACAGACACATAGATCAATGGAACAGAATAGAGAGCCCAGAAATAGACCCTCAACTCTATGGTCAACTCATCTTCGACAAAGCAGGAAAGAATGTCCAAGGGAAAAAAGACAGCCTCTTCAATAAATGGTGTTGGGAAAATTGGACAGCCACATGCAGAAAAATGAAATTGGATCATTTCCTTACACCACACATGAAAATAGACTCTAAATGGATGAAAGACCTCAATGTGAGAAAGGAATCCATCAAAATCCTTGAGGAGAACACAGGCAGCAACCTCTTTGACCTCAGCCACAGCAACATCTTCCTAGGAATATCGCCAAAGGCAAGGGAAGCAAGGGCAAAAATGAACTATTGGGATTTTATCAAGATCAAAAGCTTTTACACAGCAAAGGAAACAGTGAACAAAACCAAAAGACAACTGACAGAATGGGAGAAGATATTTGCAAACAACATATCAGATAAAGGGCTAGTGTCCAAAATCTATAAAGAACTTAGCAAATTCAACACCCAAAGAACAAATAATCCAATTAAGAAATGGGCAGAAGGGCGCCTGGGTGGCTCAGTGGGTTAAGCTGCTGCCTTCGGCTCGGGTCATGATCTCAGGGTCCTGGGATCGAGTCCCGCATCGGGCTCTCTGCTCAGCGAGAAGCCTGCTTCCCTCTCTCTCTCTCTGCCTGCCTCTCCATCTACTTGTGATCTCTCTCTGTCAAATAAATAAATAAAATCTTTAAAAAAAAAAAAAAAAAGAAATGGGCAGAAGACATGAACAGACATTTCTGCAAAGAAGACATCCAGATGGCCAACAGACACATGAAAAAGTGCTCCATATCACTCGGCATCAGGGAACTACAAATCAAAACCACAATGAAATACCACCTCACACCAGTCAGAATGGCTAAAATTAACAAGTCAGGAAACGACAGATGCTGGCGAGGATGCAGAGAAGGGAACCCTCCTACACTGTTGGTGGGAATGCAAGCTGGTGCAACCGCTCTGGAAAACAGCATGGAGGTTCCTCAAAATGTTGAAAATAGAACTACCCTATGACCCAGCAATTGCACTACTGGGTATTTACCCTAAAGACACAAACATAGTGATCCAAAGGGGCACATGCACCCGAATGATTATAGCAGCAATGTCTACAATAGCCAAACTATGGAAGGAACCTAGATGTCCATCAACAGATGAATGCATAAAGAAGATGTGGTATATATACATAATGGAATACTATGCAGCCATCAAAAGAAATGAAATCTTGCCATTTGCGACGACGTGGATGGAACTAGAGGGTATCACGCTTAGCGAAATCAGTCAATCGGAGAAAGACAACTATCATATGATCTCCCTGATATGAGGGAGAGGAGATGCAACATGTGGGGTTAAGGGGGTAGGAGAAGAGTAAATGAAACAAGATGGGATTGGGAGGGAGACAAACCATAAGTGACTCTTAATCTCACAAAACAAACTGAGGGTTGATGGGGGGAGGGGGGTTGGGAGAGGGGGGTGGGGTTATGGACATTGGGGAAAGTATGTGCTATGGTGAGTGCTGTGAAGTGTGTAAACCTGGCGATTCACAGACCTGTACCCCTGGGGATAAAAATATATGTTTATAAAAAGTAAAATTTAAAAAAAAATGGCCGCTTATGAGGTGCCTCCTTTGGCTGCTTGGAAGTGATGACCACCTGTTTGAAAGATTTACCAACTATAAACCTATGCATATAGTGTAGATAAGCTTCTGTAAGCCTTTCCCACAGCTTTTTAAACTTGAAGCCCTTTTCGGTGACCTGTGACCTTTCTAGATGCAGAGAAGCTATCAACCATATGCTAAAAGGACAATTAGAGAAAAGACTTGTTTTGTGATCTTTTTGTCAAAATTCACTCAAGAGACACTTCATCTGGAAATGACTTTTGGAAATGCAGCCTCTAAATCACGTTTTGGATTCACATCCACATATTTTGTCCATGGTTGGAGGGAGGGAGAGAAGACAATGAGAGGCAGGGAAAGGTTTCCCCTGAACTGGTGTGTTGGAGCCATTTCCCTGGATGTGTGCTATCACTCAGCACTCCTGTACGTAGTATATATAGTGATTGAACTTCAGTCCTTAATTAAAGTATGTTGCTTTTCTAGATGTTTAGAGGTGCTCATCCTATTTAACAGTAGATATAGAAAGGGTTAATATTTTGCTCTTCTTAGATTGTCTTTCTAATAGAAACACTGAACCACTCTGAAAAATAATTCATCTATACTTTTCACTGAGTAGATGGAGGAGACTGGGAAGTGAATTATACACATTTCCTATAATGTTGCTGTATACATGGTGTGTACAATAGAAAAGGGTGTGCTCTGATTTCATATGACAGAGGGTTGATAAATATTTTGTATACTTTCTTGGTTAAATTTGTAAGAAGACTTTTATTTTTTTTATTTTTTTTTAAAGATTTTATTTATTTATTTGACAGATAGAGATCGCAAAGTAGGCAGAGAGGCAGGCAGAGAGAGAGGAGGAAGTAGTCTCCCTGCTGAGCAGAGAGCCCGATGTGGGGCTCGATCCCAGAACCCTGGGATCATGACCTGAGCTGAAGGCAGAGGCTTTAACCCACTGAGCCACCCAGGCGCCCCTGTAAGAAGACTTTTAAACAGTACTTTTAGAAGTAAAATTCTTAACCTACCTCTGGAGTACAACATGCCTGTATTTTGTCCTTTAGTTAGGTTGGGAAGACAAAAAATAAGAGAGATTTTGCCAAAATGTCATATTTTGGAGACACTTTCAGATTATAACCATTCCTCCCCATGTGCATTTTATTCCAAACAGCTATACATAGAGTTAACATTGTAAGTCCATATTTTAACATCTAGTCTTTCTAGATACTTTGAAGTGAAGATGTTTGTTACACATAGTAAAATGATGTGCTTTTGGTACTTTTTTTTTTTTTTTTTTGGGTTATTAAGTTCAAAACCTAATATCCTGTGATGGAGTTTATTTTAAAAGGAAAAAAAAAAAGAAAAAAAGGACTGTCTTCTGAAACTGATGTCGTTTCCATCTCTTCGAGCTGTATCACATTTATGAACTCTTTCCTGGACAAATTACAAAAGAATGTATGAAGGGAAATGTCCTATGCCATCTGTTCATTTATAGAAAACACTCCAAATTATACTTGATTCCATATGTGTGGGGGGTTGGGGGGGTTGTTTTGGTTTTGGTTGTTAAATGATCTTTTATTGAAATGTTTTTCTTTGTAGTTCTTAACTAGTGGGGCATTCCACTGCACCATTATTGATGTCATCTATGATGTCATGAGGGCAGCGACCACCAACATTGCAGCCCACAGACTGGGCAGTGCCCAGGACCTCTCTAATGGTTTCAGACAGTTCTCCCGCTAAAGATTGGTGCCACATCTGTCGGGCATTGCTGACAATCTCATCAAAAGTGATATTTCCACTGTGCTTAATGTTTTCCTGCTTCTTTCTGTCTCTTGGCAGTTCCTTGAGGGCTTTGATAATCAGGGCAGAGGCAGAAGGTAGCCCTTCCAGTCTGGGCCTGCCTGTTCCAAATGGTAGATCTCATAGTCATCCTCAAACCCTTCCAATCACCAGTTGCCTTAGTGATGTCATCACCAGCCATTTTTTCTGGAGACAGACCAGGGGGCTGATCGTAGGTGCCAGGGCACATGTGGCACCAGAGCATCTCAGGTACATGAGTGTGATCTCACTGGGGTCAAACTTAGGGGTCGTGGTGGAGGTAGCTGACTGAAGAGAACACTCCTCAGAACCCCAAACCAAAAGATTCATATGTGTTTGTAGTGGATACAGTTAAATTTCTTGGGGTGCCTGGGTGGCTCAGTTTAAGCATCTGCCTTCAGCTCAGGTCACGGTTTCAGGGTCCTGGGATCAAGTCCCACATCAGGCTCCCTGCTCAGTGGGGAGCCTGCTTCTCTCCCTCTGCCACTCCCCCTGCTTGTACTCTCTCAAATAAATAAAAGAAATTAAGTTTCTTGTTTTGAAACAACCTAGATGTCTTGGGTGATGACGCATGATATAGAGCTAGTGGAATAACATTTTATAAATATCTTTCTGTTTAATTTTATGTAAAACTGGAGAACTATTTTATAGGTAGAATTGTTAAACCACTTTGGAAAGTACACATTCGGTGCTTGTTCGTTGGTTTGTGAGTGAGATAAAAGGCAGTACAAAGTTGAGGTTCTACAGATGTGTTTCTATGTAGATTATAGCTGCAGACTGATCTGTATCAATCAGCATTTGATATAGCTATACTCTATAGATACATTGTTAAACACTTAAATGGAAAACATGCTTTCTTGCTAATTAATACTCTAGTAGTATAGGTCAAGTATTGATTAGAAGCATTCAATTATATATTCTGTGCTTTATTGTTTAATGTCTTATTTTATTCTGATTATTAAAAGAGAAGACACTCTTCTAATTGAAATATTTATAGGGGCCTGATGTTCTTTCCTGCTTCTAAGATGAAACATTTTATTCTCCTACCTAGGACTAGACTACCTTTCTTTATTAACTGAGTTGGTGATGTTCACTCATACTGATTAAAAAAAACTAGTGTTTCCAAACTTTGATACAGGACATTATTCATGACAAATGAAAAAGTGAGGTACAAAACCATGTGCTTGGAAAAAGCAAGTTGCATAACAAAGTGTATAGTATGATTCCTGTTTTAAAGTATGTTATGGATCAGTCATCTTGACTCCAGCTCATGTCATGATCTCAGGGTCGTGCCTTTAAGCCCTGTGTCAAGCTCCATGCTCAGCAGGGAGTCTCCTTGAGGATCTTCTCTCCCTCTACTCCCCCCAGCTTGCCTTCTCTCTCTCAAAACTAAATAAATCTATAAAAAGATAAACATATGTTATACACACACATGCACATGTGTTAGCATGTCAATTTTATATGCATAGGAAAACACCTAAAGGGTAGACAGCAAATTGTTCCTACTACCTAGCCCTGGGGACGAGAAGGGCAAGCAGGAGTGTGCTGACAGAGGAGGGAAGACTTCACT
Source organism: Lutra lutra (assembly GCF_902655055.1). Classification (NCBI taxonomy): domain Eukaryota; kingdom Metazoa; phylum Chordata; class Mammalia; order Carnivora; family Mustelidae; genus Lutra; species Lutra lutra. Next base: position 119,475,862 of record NC_062280.1, on the reverse strand, counting down.
GCTTCCTCCACATGTTTGCACACTGTTTAGACTTTTTTCTCAATGGAAATATTATACTTTTATGTTATTTTAGTAACCAATAAGAAATGTTTTGAGTGGTACCTTTAAAACAGGAAGACTGAGGCTGTATGAATGGCCAAGAAGTTGTCACCTCCCTTTTTAAATAATGAAATCTAAACACCATGGGAATTAGCTCAGTAAAATTCCCGCAGCATCAAAATAAATACAAAGTAACATCTGCTTCTTAGAAATTTCAAGGAGGCAAGGGAAGCAAGGGCAAAAATGAACTATTGGGACTTTATCAAAATCAAAAGCTTTTGCACAGCAAAGGAAACAGTTAACAAAACCAAAAGACAACTGACAGAATGGGAGAAGATATTTGCAAACGACATATCAGATAAAGGGCTAGTGTCCAAAATCTATAAAGAGCTTAGCAAACTCAACATCCAAAGAATAAAGAATCCAATCAAGAAATGGGTAGAGGACATGAACAGACATTTCTGCAAAGAAGACATCCAGATGGCCAACAGACACATGAAAAAGTGCTCCATATCACTCGGCATCAGGGAACTACGAATCAAAACCACAATGAGATACCACCTCACACCAGTCAGAATGGCTAAAATTAACAAGTCAGGAAATGACAGATGCTGGCGAGGATGCAGAGAAAGGGGAACCCTCCTACACTGTTGGTGGGAATGCAAGCTGGTGCAACTGCTCTGGAAAACAGCATGGAGTTTCCTCAAAAAGTTGAAAATAGAGCTACCCTATGACCCAGCAATTGCACTACTAGGTATTTACCCTAAAGACACAAACGTAGTGATCTGAAGGGGCACGTGCACCCTAATGTTTATAGCAGCAATGTCTACCATAGCCAAACTATGGAAGGAATCTAGATGTCCATCAATAGATGAGTGGATAAAGAAGATGTGGTATACGTATACAATGGAATACCATGCAGCCATCAAAAGAAATGAAATCTTGCCATTTGCGATGACGTGGATGGAACTAGAGGGTATTATGCTTAGCGAAATAAGTCAATTGGAGAAAGACAGCTATCATAAGATCTCCCTGATATGAGGAAGTCAAGAAGCAACATGGGGGCTTTGGAGGGTAGGAAAAGAGTAAATGAAACAAGATGGGATTGGGAGGGAGACAAACGATAAGAGACTTTTTTTTTTTTTTCCATAAGAGACTTTTAATCTCACGAAACAAACTGAGGGTTGCCGGGCGGGTAGGGGGGTAGGGAGAAGGTGGTTGTGTTATGGACATTGGGGAGGGTATGTGCTATACTGAGTGCTGTGAAGTGTGTAAACCTGGGGATTCACAGACCTGTACCCCTGGGGCTAATAATACATTATATGTTAATTTTTTAAAAAAGAAATTTCAATGAACCTTAGTTGTTGTCATAAATAAAGAGCATAGTCAACAGAAACAACCTTGACTGTGAAGATAAAGCTACCTGGCTAGAATCAGACCCGTGTGCCCTAAGGCTTTCAGGATCTGCGCTGACACCACAAATAACTCTCTTGATTTGAGTTAGGGACAATTTACTGAACATAGTATAAGAGAAATTTAGGATTGTGGCTAGAAGTAAAGTTAATGTGAAACAATATATATGATCTTTATTGTGCCGCTCATGCGGCTTATGTGGGCAATTTTTTTTTTTAAAGATTTTATTTATTTATTTGACAGAGAGAAATCACAAGTAAGCAGAGAGGCAGGCAGAGAGAGAGGAGGAAGCAGGCTCCCTGCTGAGCAGAAAGCCCGATGTGGGGCTCGAACCCAGGACCTGGGATCATGACCTGAGCCGAAGGCAGCGGCTTAACCCACTGAGCCACCCAGGCGCCCCTTATGTGGGCAAATTATTCATGTTCAAGTTAAGGTACAAAGAAGGAAGAAAAATGGCTGGAATAGAAAGTCTTCCTTTTTAACAACACCCTTTTTAAAGAAAAACAAAAAGGGCACCAAGTAAGAAAAATAAAATGAGGAATCAATGCTTTGAAGTTTCTGGCTTCTGGTATGAGAAAATGTGAGTTTCCATAATAGAGAAGGCTAGTAAGAAGGTAGATGCTTTGAGGTGGAAGAGAGAGTTTGGTTTTGAACATCTTGAGATAACATGTAGGTAAAGACATCAAATAATGGGATGTTTCAATCTGGAGCTTAGAAGAGATAGTACAAATTTTGTGCATCAGATCTATAGCCTGGAAATGATCACCAGTAATGGCAAATTCATAGATAAGTATGTAAAATTATATTTTATTAATTTCTCTAAAAGCTGTTCTTCTTTAAAACAAAAATTATAGGGGCGCCTGGGTGCTCAGTGGGTTAAGCCTCTGCCTTTGGCTCAGGTCATGGGTCCTGGGATTGAGTCCTGCATCAGGCTCTCTGCTTGACAGGGAGCCTGCTTCCTCCTCTCTCTCTCTCTCTCTCTGCCTGCTTGTGATCTCTCTCTGTCAAATAAATAAATAAAATCTAAAAAAAAAATTATAATGCTATATTGTGAGATTTGTAACATTAAAAGCACAAAAAATTGGGTTGGTAAATGAAACTATACAGTTGTAATGAAAATAGTGTAATATTAACTCTAAGTAGACTGATAACTTAAAGATGTAGTTCCTAATTCCTGGAGATGCCACTAAAAATTACTGCAGAGCAATATAGCCTAAAAGTGAACAGAGGAGCCAAAATGGAATAATAAAAGATGTTAACCCAAAAGAAGTCAAGAGAGGAACTGACACAAAAACCAAATGAAAGTAGTAGAAAACAAAGAGCAAAAAGCAGACCTTAATCATAACTTAAATGTAAATATACTAAATACTACAATTCAAAGATAGTAATTGTCAAAACTAGATTTTTTTTTTTTTAAAGCAAGACCCTAGGGGCAACTGGGTGGCTTAGTCAGTTGGACATCTAACTCTTGATTTCAATTCAGGTCATGATCTCAGGGTCATGAGTTCCAGCCCCGCATCTGGCTCCGTGCTGGGCATGCAGCCTGCTTAAGATTCTCTCTCTCCCTCTCTCTCTGCCCCTCGATCCACACTTATGCACGCACTCTCTCACCCTCTCTCTCTTAAAAAAAAAAAAGTAAGACCCAATTATATAATTATATGCTGTCTCTAAGAAATGTATTTTGAACACACACAAAAAAAACCTTGAAAGTAAAAGAATGAAATAAATATACATGTCATGCAAACATTAGTTATCAGATAAAATATGCTTTCATAACGATAAAAGATCAATACTTCAGGAAGGCATAATACAGATTTATATGTGCCTAATTACAAAGCTTCAAAATACATGAAGTAAAAACAACTAAAGGGAAAAATAGACAAACCTGGAGTATTTTAAATCACTTTCTTTATAATTGATTAAATGTCTATAACAAAAGTCAGAATATAAGAATATAAAGAGTTGAGTGACACTATCACCCACCTTGACCTGATATTTACAGAACAGTACACCCATTATCCATAGAATGCACTGATCTTCATTAACACATGGGATGTTCACTAAGACCACATGGTGAACTATAAAAAAATTTCCAAATTTTGAAAGATTGGGGCACCTGGGTGGCTCAGTTGGCTAAGCGCCTACCTTCAGCTCAGGTCATGATCCTAGAGTCCTGGGATCAAGCCCTACATCAGGTTCCGGGTTCAGCAGGGAGCCTGCATCTCCCTCCCCTCTCCAATCATGCTCTCTCTTGCCTTCTCTGTTGCTATCTCTGTTTCTCTCTCTTAAATAAACAAAATAAAATTTTAAAAAAATTTTTGAAAGACTGAAGTATTTTTCAATGTCTTATTAATGTGACAGAATAAAATTAGGAATTAATAGCAATAACACCTCTACAAAAGATTGAAGTAAGACCCAAGGTCACGTAATACCTAAAATGTCCAAGATACAATAAAAAATCAATCATACCAAGAACCTGAAAAGCCTCAACTTGAGAGAAAATATAAAGACACTGACACTGAGATGTTGGAGTTATCTGACAAGAATTTTAAAGCAGCCATCATAAAAATGTTTCAGTGAACAATTATAAATATTCTTGAAATAAATGAAAAATAGAAAGTCCCAGCAAAGAAATAGAAGATACAAAGAAGAAACAGATGGAAGTTATAGTTGAACTGAAAAATACAATAACAAAAAATAAATAAATACAATAAATACAGTAACAAAAAAGATACAATAAAAAATACAATAAATAAAATAGAAAACATAATGGATGGGCTTAGCAGTAGAATGGAGGAAACAGAAGAAAAATATAGTGAAGTTGAAAATAGAATTCTAGAAATTACCCAATCTGAACAACAGAAAATCAACTCAGGGTCGGGGAAGAAGGGGAGAACAGAACCTCAAGGACCTGTGGGACTATGACAAAATATCTAACATTCCTATTAT